>NC_059106.1:104691889-105023139 GCF_020740685.1 Jaculus jaculus
GACCTCCCTGGCCAACAACTCACTGGAAGGTATCCCATCCCTGGCACTGAAAATTTTCTAGCAACAATCTATGGCTCCTGAGTGTTCCATTGTCCAAAAAAGTAGGTAGGATCCAATAGGATTACTTAATATCCTCTTAGCCTTCCATCCAACTTTCCTTTACTCAATCTCTTCTCCTGACCTCATTTTGGACCTTTTCACCCCCATTAATCTATTCTTCTACTTACATATATATGATACCATCCATAAGTACCCCCCATCCCTTCCTTTCTCTTCCCTTTCTATCTCTTTTCTAGTTTACTGGCCTTTGCTACTGAGTTTTCTTCCTACTCACACAGAAGTTCAATCATCTGTAGCTAGGATCCAGATATGAGAAAGAACATGTGACTCTTGGCTTTCTGGGCCAGGGTTACCTCACTTAGTATAACCCTTTCCAGATCCATCCATTTTCCTACAAATTCATAACTTCATTTTCTTTACTGCTGAGTAGAACTCCACTGTATAAATGTGCCATATCTTTATTATCCACTCATCAGTTGAGGGACATTTAGGCTAGTTCAATTTCCCAGCTATTGTGAATTGAGTGGCAATAAACATGGTTGAGCAAGAATATCTAAGAAAATGAGATGAGTCCTTCGGATATATGCCTAGGAGTGCTATAGCTGGGTCATATGGTGGATCAATTTTTAGCTGTCTTAGGAACCTCCACACTGATTTCCACAATGGTTGGACCAGATTCCATTCCAACCAACAGGGTAGAGGGTTCCTCTTTTTCCACATATTTGCCAGCATTTATGGTCATGTGCTTTCATGATGGTAGACAATCTGACAGGAGTGAGATGAAATCTCAATATAGTTTTAATCTGCATTTCCCTAATAACTAGGGATATAGAACATTTTTTTAGATGCTTATATGCCATCCATATTTCTTCTTTTGAGAACTCTCTATTTAATTCCATGGGCTATTTTTTAATTGGCTTCTTTGATTTCTCATTATTTAATTTTTTGAGTTCTTTGTATATCCTAGATATGAGTCCTCTATCAGATGAATATCTGTCAAAGATTTTTTCTCATTTGGTAGGTTGCCTCTTTGCTTTAATCACAGTGTTCTTTGCTGTACAAAATCTTTGTAATTTCATGAGGTACCAGCAATTAATCTGTGGTTTTATTGCCTGAGCAATTGGGGTTGTATTCAGAAAGTCTTTGCCAAGACCAATATGTTGAAGGGTTTCCCCTACTTTTTCCTCTAGCAGTTTCAGCGTTTCAGATCTGATGTTAAGGTCAATAATCCATTTGGAATTAATTTCTCTACATACATGGAGAGAGAGAAGAATCTATTTTCATCCTTCTACAGATACTTATCCAGTTTTCCCAGCACTATTTGCTGAAGAGGCTGTCTTTTCTCCAATGAGTATTTTTGGCATTTTTTAAAAATTATTTATTTATTTATTTGAGAGCGACAGACAGAGAGAGAAAGACAGATATAGGGAGAGAGAGAGAATGGGCGCGCCAGGGCTTCCAGCCTCTGCAAACGAACTCCAGACGCGTGCACCCCCTTGTGCATCTGGCTAACATGGAACCTGGGGAACCGAGCCTCGAACCGGGGTCCTTAGGCTTCATAGCAAGCGCTTAACTGCTAAGCCATCTCTCCAGCCCTATGTTTGGCATTTTTATTGAATATCAGGCATCTATAGATACCTGGACTTACATCTGGGTCCTCTATTCTGTTTCATGGATCTACAAGTCTCCTTTTGTACTAGTACTATGTTACCATGCTGTTTTGGTTACTATGACTCTGTAATGTAGTATAGGTTAAAATCAGGTATGGTGATACCACCAGCCCTATTTTTGTTGCTCAGTATTATTTTACATATTCGAGGTTTTTTGTGATTCTAAATGAATTTTTGAATTGTTTTTTCTTTTTCTGTGAAGAATGCCGTTGGGATTTTAGTGGGGATTGCATGAAATGTGTAGATTGCTTTTGGTAAGACTGCCATTTTCACAATATTGATTACTCTGATCCAGGAACAAGGGATGTTTTTCCATTTCCTAGTTTTCTCTGCAATTTCTAGCTTGAGTGTTTTAAAGTTCTCATTGTAGAAATCTTTTACTTCCTTGGTAAGGTTTATTCCAAGGTGCTTTATTTTCTTTGCTGCAATTGTGAATGGGAGTGATTCTCTGATTTCATCCTCTGTGTGTTTGTTGTTAGCATATAGGAAGGCTACTGATTTCTATGTATTAATTTTTAATCCTGCTACATGGCTGTAGGTGTTTCACAGCTCTAACAGTTAACTGTTAGAGTCTTTAGGGTCCTTTATGTATAAAATCATGTCTTCTGCAAATAATGATAACTTGCTGTCTTCCTTACCAATTTGTATCCCTTTTATGTGTGTCTCTTGCTTTATTGCTATGACTAAGACTTCCAGTACTATATTAAATAAAAGTGAGGACAGTGGACACCCTTGTCTTGTTGCTGATGTTAGTGGAAAAGCTTCCAGTTTTTCCCCATTTAGTAATATGTTGGCTGTAGGCTTGTTATAAATAGCCTTTATTATATTGAGATATGTTCCTTCTATTCCCATTCTCTGTAGGACTTTTATCATGAAGGGATGTTGGATTTTGTCAAATGCTTTTTCTGCATCTATTCAGATGATCATGTGATTTTTGTCCTTCAGTCCATTTATATAATATATTATATATATCAATTTGCATATGTTGAACCATCCCAGCATCTCTGGAATGAAGCCTACTTAGTTGGTTAGGGTGAATTATCTTTCTGATATATTCTCGTATTCTGTTTGCCAATATTTTGTTGAGAATTTTTGCATCTATGTTCATGAGGGAGATTGGTCTCTAATTCTCTTTTTTTGTTGTATCTTTGCCTGGTTTTGCTATCATGGTAATGCTGGCTACATAGAAGGAGTTTGGTAGGACTCATTCTTTTTCTACTTTATGGAAAAGTTTAAGAAGCAATGGTGTAGTTCTTCTCTGAAGGTCTGGTAAAAGTCATCAGTGAATCCATCTGGGCCTGGACAATTTTTAGTTGAAAGATTTTTGGTAACTGCTTGGATCTCCATACTTGTTATAGGTCTATTTAAGTTATTAATCTCATCTTGATTTAATTTAGGTAGGTCATATAAATCAAGGAAATGATACATTTCTTTCAGATTTTCATACTTAGTGGAGTATATGTTTTGATAATATGTCCTTATGACATTTTGAATTTCTCTGGTATCTGTTGTGATGTTGCCTTTTTCATCTCTAATTTTATTAATTTGTGTCTCTTCTCACTTTCTTTTGGTCAGATTTACTAAGGGTTTATTAATCTTGTTTCTCCTTTCAAAGAACCAACTCTTTGTTTCATTGATTCTTTGGATTGTGTTTTGGTTCATATTTCATTAATTTCTGCCCTAATCATTATCATTTATTTCCATCTACTGATTTTCAGTTTGCCTTGTTCTTCTTTTTCCAAGGCTTTAAGGTAAAGTATTAGGTTGTTTACTTGCAACCTTTTAAATTTCTCAATATAGGCAATTAAAACTATATATTTACCTCTTAGAACTGCCTTCATTGTGTCCCAAAGGTTTGGTAGTTTGTGTTCTCGTTATCATTTGACTCTATGAATATTTTGCTTTCCTTCTTGATTTATTCATTGACTCATTCATCATTTAGTATATGTTGTTTAGTTTTCATGATTTTGTGTATGCTCAATAACTTTTCTTGCTGTTGATTTGTAGTTTGATTCCATTGTGATCAGATAGAATGCAAGGAAGTATTTCAATTTTCCTGTATTTCCTGTATTAATATTTGCTTTGTATCCTAATATATTGTCTATTTTAGAGAATGTTCTAAGTGCTACTGAAAAGAATGTTTATTCTGCAGCTTTTGGATGAAATGTCCTGTATATATCTGTTAGGTCCATTTCCTCTATTACCTCGTTTAACCCAGATGCCTCTCTGCTTTTTTTTTTTTTTTTTGCCAGGATGACCTGTCAATTGATGAGAGTGGGGTGTTAAAGTCCCTCACTACCTCTGTTTGTTGTTATCTGTGATCTTAGTTCTAAGAGCATTTGTTTGATGAATTTGGGAGCCCCCATATTAGGTGCATATATATTTAGGATTGTAATGTCCTCCTGTTGGAGTGTGCCTTTAATCAATATAGTGACCTTTCTTATCTTTCCTAACTAATGTTGGGCTGACATCTACCTTATCAGATATTAGGATAGCAAACCCTGCTTGTTTCCTAGACCCATTTGCTTGAAACACCACTTTCCAAACTTTCAACCTAAGATAGTGCCCATCCTTTGTAGTAAGGTGGGTTTCTTAGAGGCAACAAATTGGAGGATCCTGCTTTTTAACCCAGTCTGCAAACCTATGTCTTTTGGTTGGGGCATTGAGGCTGTTGATATTAAGAGATATTATTGAAAGGTGTGTATTCATTTTTGCCATTTTTTTGTAGTTCTTCTGGTTTACCTTTGCTATCTTGTGTTAACTACTATTTGAGTATTGTTTGTCTTTTTCAGGTTCCTTATATGTGTACTTTTCTTTCTTTTCAGCATGGAGAATTCTTTCAATTATATTCTGTAGAGCTGGTTTTGTCTTCAAATACTCCTTTAACCTGCTTATGTTGTGGAATTTTATTATTTCTCCATTTGAATGGATACCTTTGCAGCATAATGTAACCTGGTTGACAGTTGTTATCTTTCAGAACTTGTAATACATCACTGCAAGCCTTTCTGGCTTTTAAAGTTTGTGTTGAATCATCTGCTGTGATCCTGATAGGCTTGCCTTTGTATTTAACTTGATTTTTCTGTCTGACTGTTTTCAGTATTTTTTTCTTTGGTTTGTGTGTTTGGTAGTTTGGTTATAATACGTCGAGGAGAGGTTCTTTCCAGGTTTTGTCTGGTTGGTGTTCTAAAGGATTCCTGTATTTGCATTGGCACCTCTTTCCCAATTTGGGGGATTTTTTTCTATGATTTTGTTGTTACTTTGGAGTCAAATTCTTCTCCTTCTACTATATCCTGAATTCTTAAGTTTGACCTTTTCATTGTGTCCCAAATATATTGAAATTCCAATTCATACTTTCCTATTAGTTTGTCTTTGTTGGACTGTATTAGATCTGCCACCTGGTCTTCTAATTTAGATAGTCTGTCTTCTCCTTCATCCACTCTACTGGTGAGATTTTCTACAAAGTTTTTTACTTCATTATCTGTGTTCTTCATTGCTAGTAATTCTGACTAGTTTTTCTTTATTATTTCTATTTCCTTATTTATGTCTAGTATTGACCTCTTTATTTCATTAAATTGGTGTCCTGTGTCTTCTTTCATTCCTTTGATTTCCTCTTTCATTCCTTTTATTTCTTCTTTGACATCTTTGATCATATTTATAGTCATTCTTTCAAAATCTTTCTCAGGCATTTCCTCTAACTCATTCTCATTGGAGGTCATTTCTGATGCATTAATACTTTTTGGTGTATTTATATTGTCTTGATTTTTGGTGTTTCTTATCTTATAATGTATATATTTTTTTGCATCTTGGATTAATTTAATGCTTGGATTTTCTAGTTAGCTGCACTGTTATTAGATGTATGAATCTATCTGATGTTATGAATCTTCAGGGTAGGAACTTAAGGTGCTAGGTATGACTCTCAAGACTCAGAGTATCTACAAAAGTGACTCTATGTGTTGGGTTTGCCTGTTATGAGAGTATTCAATTAGGCTGAGTGGAACAAGATATTTAACTAAACAATGTACACTTTCAATGAAAAACAGCAAAGAGTATTTATGCAAGAGTAGGTATTATGACAACCAGAATCGTTACCTGTCTCTTAGGGTGTGTGGTGCCCCACACCCTTAATCTTGTCAATAAGAAAGTTAAGATTTCTGGTCCTTTGAGGATTCCAAGTCAGGATGTGACCAAGTGAGACCCTTCCCTAATGTATAACAGAAGAGGAAACAATGCCACTGTAAATGAAGAAGCAACAAAGAACAAGCCCAAAATATAGTTTATATAAGAATGGCAAATCTAACCATCCATCAGAATTAACATATAATTTATCCTGATATGGAAGGAGTAATTAGGACTTCCTGTTCAGGGCTATATGCCAGGTTTATTAGGTGGGTACTAACCTGGTGTAATCCCAGTTACCTTTTGGGATGATGTTGGTCTTAGTTATGCTGCACTCCTGCTTGAGTACCTCTTTGGTGCGCTGTGGGTTCAAGTAGGCTAGCTGGGTCACTGGATCACTGCTCTCATCCCCAGTGCTCGGTGTTGTGCTCAACCTTTCACTGGTCTCTGGTGCTTGCTGGCACTTGCACTGGCAGTGGGGGAGAGGACACCATCAATGGTGGCTCTAGTTTTCTCACTGGTTCACATGATCCTCTACCTTGTTATCTGCTCCTCCTTTGTTCACTGCAGTTCTCCAACTTTCTTGAGTTTGGGAAGAGCTCTGATGTAAGTGGAAAATCCCCTTACCTGGCTTTTCCTGTGGCTCAAGCCAAGCCTTTCAGCTGTGGCCCTGCAAACCTGGTGCCAGCGCTGGAGCTGCTTCTGCCTGCATATGTGGGCTCTGGATGCTCTGGATCTCTCCTACTTCTCTGCTGTCATTTAAATTTCTTATATACCTCACCTTTTAGTAGAAGAGTGTATTTTCCTTTTTTTTTTTTAATGGCTTTTTCTCCCCTAGGCTACTTTGGTGTGGTTCCTATGCTGCATCTTAACTGGAAGTCCCCAAAATACTCTTGTTAGACTTCTGCACATCCTAGCCCAGAAAAAGCTCATAATGTCAGTCACTCCATGACAGATGGAAGATGTCTGCATTTCCTCTGTGTTCCTGGAATCTAGTGTGCTACAGTTCATGTTATATGAGGGCAGAAACTCCTCCCCGTGGATGAATTGAAACACATCCCCTTATGCCCTAATAAACCCTATACATTTTACTTCTAAATCTTATGGATGGACCTTTGGTTGTTGGGCATGCTAGTGTGTGGCTGCAATCCTAGATACTGTCAGCTAATTGAGACATAAGGGAGTAGCATCATAAATTAGAACAAAATATAAAAAAAGAGACCTAGAACCAAATATGATAAGGAATACCTGTAATCCCAGCACTTGGGAGTCTGGGGCAGTAGAATCTCCAATTTGAAGCCAGTCTGGGTCACAAAGTAAGACTCTACTTCCCCCAAAGAGTTAATGTATAACTCCTAAAGGTTTTCCTCAGCAATTTCTTTTTTTTTTTCCAAGACCACAGCACGTTCATTTTATTTTCCAAGTTTCTCATCTGTTACAGTAAAGCTCAAAGCAGTAAACAAAAATCAGTGAAACAAATGGACTGTCTTGTCAACCAAAGGCAGTTTCAGCAGTTATTCCAACCCATCTTCATCAGTGGGAGCTAGGCACTTAAATAAACCTGCGAAACAGAAAAACACTCAAAAGGTTTGTTCAAAAAAAGAATCCGTATTTAAAAAAAAATCTAGACTTGTGAAAAAAAAAAAAAAGAGACAAGATTTATCTACTGCGCTTGTCACAATCAACAGGATAAAGTTTTACACCGAGCGGATTTTCGTGCAAACTGATGTTTTCAGGGAAAGAAAACAAAAAAAAAAGACAAAAAAAATCTCAACAGTTGTTGTCACTTCGGTATTTTCTAGGGCAGCTTCATACCCAGAAACGCTTATAGGTGAAGGTTAAAGTTGCTCACTCAAGAAAGACAAGGAACATTATTTATAACGTGTGGAATTGCTCAGAATTTTCTAGTCGGCTACTTCCAAGTGAAGTTGTTGAGACAGTTTGCGGCGTTGCCCAGCAGGGCGTGGGGGGTTGGAGGAGGAGAAGGAGGAGGAGGAGGGAGGAATTCCGGATGCGTTTGCTTTGAACGATCCTCGGGGTGAAAAGCAACCTCCCCACCTGGCCTGACTACCTCCCCACCCAGGACAGAGGCGGAAGCGCGCGCAGCTCGCCCTGGAAAGCCTCCAAGGGTCCGCGGTGGCGAGGGGGTCTTTAAACCTTTCCGGGGCAACCCCGACCGCGCCAGCCCAGGCTCACGCGAAGAGGGCGGATCCACTTCACAAACGTGGCACGGTGGGTTCCTCAGCAATTTCTTTTGTCCAGAAAGAACTTAGCCTCCCTCTTTACAGTTTTTTTGTTTTTTTTTTTTATTTGAGAGCGACAGACATAGAGAGAAAGACAGATAGAGGGAGAGAAAGAGAATGGGCGCGCCAGGGCTTCCTGCCTCTGCAAACGAACTCCAGACGCGTGCGCCCCCTTGTGCATCTGGCTAACGTGGGACCTGGAGAACCGAGCCTCGAACCGGGGCCCTTAGGCTTCACAGGCAAGAGCTTAACCGCTAAGCCATCTCTCCAGCCCTCTTTACAGTTTTAGTCCCTATTTGTGATGCTACTTCCCTGCCTTTTGAATAGCTGTGTGAGGATCTGTCACCTCTGGGCCAGGCCCTCCATAGTAACATACTCCAGGATCTTACATACCATTCTTCCTATGCTGTCTCATTTATAATTGGTTGGTGCTTCTCCTCAGAGATCCATGAAGGACTTTTGTTGTTGACCTTGTCCTGCTAGCCTCTGATGTTCATTTTGTGTGTGTGTATGTGTCTGTGTGTGTGCATAGGCCAGAAGTTGATGTCAGGAGATTTCCTTGATCATTCCCCACCTTTTATTTTATTATTTATTTATTTTTATTTTTTTTTTTTTTGGTTTTTCGAGGTAGGGTCTCACTCTGGTCTAGGCTGACCTGGAATTAACTCTGTAGTCTCAAGGTAGCCTTGAACTCACGGCAATCCTCCTACCTCTACCTCCTGAGTGCTGGGATTAAAGGCATGCACTACCATGCCCGGCTCCTACCCCACCTTTTTTATTGAGAGAAGATTTCTCTCTTAAACTCAGAACTTGCCAGTTTGGCTAGTCTAGCTGGCCAGTTTGTCTTGGGAAATCCTCTTGATCCCTAGGACAGCATGCAGGCTACCATGCTTATCTGGTATTTAAAAGGGTTCTGAGGATTTGAACTTGGATCCTTATGCCTGTGGGGGAAGTGCTTGGCTGACTGACCTATCTCCCAGTCCTCTCTGAGGTCCATTTTGTTTAGTCAGCTTTAAAGGCTCAGAAGGCACCTCTTCCAAAAAGCCTTCCTTGAATACCCAGTCACTCTCAAGCTTGGTGTCAATCCTAGGACAGCAGATGAAATACAGGCTACCCCATCCTTCCCCCAACCACCCTGTCTTTGCAGTATGTTCTATTGGAAATGTCTTCTGTACTCTGGCCCATTTAAGTCCTCTACTGTAGGAACCTTAGGCTTGGGCTCTCCCATTCCGTAGGAGAAGCATGGGGGCGGGGGGTGCTGGGACTAGGCCCTGAGATCACAGCACATGCTCGACTGCTACTTCTCCTGTGAGCCAACCTAAACCCTGCCTAAACACCTGACACCGCTGACACAGGACACGAGCCAATGAAAAAGGGACAACACAATGCCAAACAAGGAAAGGACCAATGGGAAGTGGGAAAGGGCTTGTGGTCTTCATTTTATAGTTCCTTGTCTAAAGGTGAGAAGCTTTTAGGTGCCCTTTCCTTGCAACTGTTTTCCTCAATAAAGGAGTCTGCTTTCAGCTTCTCACCTGACTCCCAGAGTCTGTGTCGTTGACTCTGGGCCTTCTTACCCACACCCCCAAGGGCTGTTGGTGGTGGTGGGGGGAAATCCAGCGACACCATTCCACTATATTTCCCATATCATTACAAGTGGCTGCTGTGTTCTAATTTTTCTTTCTCCAGATGAGAAGGCAATTCTTAGAGGAAGAGAGGAGAATAAAGAGGTAAACACAGTCCTAGTAGCGCTCACCTACTGCCCAGGAGGCTGAGATAGAAGGCTACTGTTTTGAGGTCAGTCTGGGCCACACAGAGAGACCTTGTTTCAAAAAAGCAAACCTGCGGAGATGGCTTAGTGAATACAGAACTTTCTGTGTAAGTATGAGGACCTGAGTTCAGATCTTCAGGACCTAGGTGGATGGGTATAGCCAGGTGGGTATGGCATCTTGCCTGTAATCACAAGGCTTGACAGGCAAAGACAGGGCATTTTCTGGTATGGGACAAACCAGCCAGATAGGTAAACTCTGGGTTTAAGCAAGAGACCTGAACTAGTAAATAAGGTGGAGAGTGGTTAAGAAAGATACTTGATGTTAACCTCTAACCTCCACAAACACAAACGCTCACCACACACATGTGCACCTCCACACATGCAAACATGAATACAGATATGCAGTATACCACACACAATGCAAAAACAAGCAATAAAAGGTGAATGCATGAGCACATGTAGTACATGAAGGTAGGGCTGTAGGTAGGGGACTGAGGCCGGAAAGAAGAATGCATACTTTTACTGGGGTCTAGTAGAGGGAACACAGAGTGCAAGGCCAGGGAGGTGGAATTCTGGTGTCAGGTTCCAGTGGCTGGGAAGATGCCATCTTCCTTCAGGAAGCCTTAGGTATGCCCTACTGATTCTCAGGGTTTGTGATCTTCATTTTTTAGTTCCTTGTCTAAAAGTGACAAGCTTTTAGGTGCTCTTTCCCTTCAACTGGCAACTTCCAGGTCTGGGATTTTCTCTCTGCTTCTGCTTCCATGTAGCAAGGGGAGGCCTAGCCTCCTCCTGGGTTGCCCTGGGCCAAACAGAGGTGGCAACTATCACTCAAACTGGCCTACCTCTCAGCCTCATCTCCTTGCACCTCCCCCAACTGCAGCCTTCCTTGGTGCCTTCCCTTTCCCTCTCCCAATCTTGCTGTTGGTTTCTGAGTGCCCCTTGCCTCCATGATCCTTTAGCCTGTTCTGACCAACAAGCAGGTCTTGAAGGAGGTGCCGACAAGGCCATTCCTTGCAAAGTCTAGCAGTGCACCTCAGAGGCACCAGACACCCCGGGGGTGGGGAGAGTTGTAGGTACAACATCAGGCTAGAGCTTCACAAGAGAAAATCTAGGAGAGGTTTGCTGAGAGAGGCAGTGGATGGAGTGAAGCAGGCACCAGTGGACAGCGCGCCGCAGGCGCTCGCTTAAAAGGCTGGCGAGTAGGCGTAGCTGTTCCACATCACGGATGGAGGCTGGCCGGCGGTCGCGCAAGGAGACAGCTGGGGGCGGGCCGAGCCCTGAGGGGCACTGACTGCAGGCTGGGCCTGGACAGCAGGAAGGCGGCTGAGGGCGGGGCCTGAGGCTGGAGACAGGGGTCAGGAAAGAGGGTCAGGGTGGGGGGCGGGGCAAACTAGAGTGGGCAGCGTCAGGGGCTGGGCCAGGCCAGGCAGCGTTGGGACTAGGGTCGGGAAAGCTGCGTAGTGGGGGCCTGAATGCACAGAGGCCCCGTCCGGCCCCGCCCCGCCCCGCCCCGCCCCGAGGCACCCTCGGGTCCTATTTTGTCTGCTGGGGCGGAGGCCCTGCGGAGAGCAGAGTTTTGCTGCCTGGCTCCGGGAGCGCCGGTCGGCTACGTCTGGGACCGCTGCCGCTCTAGACCCGATCTTCAGTTTGCCCAACGGCTTGCGTTCCAGGTAAGCTAGCGCCTGGTACTGGGGACGCCACCCCAAATGCTACCCCTCACGGCAGGCACCGGCCCTGCCTCCAGGACCGTGGTCATCCGAGTCTGGTCCTCACACGCGGCTGCTGGGTCCTCCGTCACCCCGCCCTGCGGAAGTACCTCTTGAGGTTTTGCGTCTGGTGCAGGATCCCCGCCACCTCTCCAAGAGAGCCCTGGGTGCCGCGAGGGTGCAGGTGCCCACGGACGCAGTTGGAAACCTCGCGGGAGCGAATGGGGTCTATCATGGTCTCGTGACGCAGGGAATCCGGATGTGGCACTGCGCCACGGAGTATTGGTCCGTCACCTGAGAATCGATGGGGGTGCCCCTGGGTGTCGCTGAGGATACAGCCGGGGCCTTGGAGCGGTGTAGACTACATGTAAACAGAATCGCATTATTCCAGCATGTGCTGGGAAGACCACGCGTCAGGCAACTGGAGGAATGGGGTTGGTATGTCCTGAGAGAAAGGAGGGTTTCCCAGAGAAGGTGCCCATGTGGCGTGATGGCGCTCACTATTGAGGGCTTTTTGGCCCAGCAGGCAAATCCCTTGGGAAGGGCTCAAACTGGTGTGCTTGCAGATCAGAAAAGAGGCCAATGCGGCTGAAGTGTGAGAAGGAGAATCAGAAGTTGGGAGGGTTGACTAGGGCTTGGAAGGCAAGGAGAAACCCAGGATCCCATTTTCAGGGCTGCGGGTACCAGAGATGCTTAAAACAAGTAACCACCATCTGCTTGCTTGCTTGTTTGTTTTTAAATCCTCCAGCTGGCGTGTGTGGAAAGGTTGGAAAAACACCTGGGAGGAATCTTCTTTGGACTGTCCTGGAAGGTGTGATCAGAAGTGTGCTCACAAATGAGAAATTTATTTTGCCTGCTTGGAAGAGTGAGTGAAGGAAGTGTGGAGATTTCTCGTGTGGGCTGCTGAAGTGTGGAGGGGGCGTTGTGTTTTATTTATTTATTTATTTATTTTTCAGTGCTGGGATTAAAACTAGAGCCTTGCTCATGCTAGGCAAGCATTCTACTCCTGAGCCCTCTCCTCATCCCTCTTTTAAGACAGGGTCTCATTAAGTTGTCCATGTTGGCCTGGAGCTCACTCTGTATGCAGCCCAGACAAGCCTTGAACTTTTAATCTTCTTGCCTTCCAGTTAGGATTACAGGTTTGAAATACCAGGACTGATTATGGAGGATACCTTTTATTGCTGGGATGGGGAGATTTAGGAATGAGCATCCATGTACAAGGAAGCTGTTGTGACCCAGATTACTTGAAAACCTATGAGACTGGAGGCTCCTCAAGACTGTAGTCTGAGCCCAGAGGCCAGGATGACCCCATTGAAGTGACTTGAAATGTTTGGATGGGATTTCTCCCAAATCAGAATCCTGAACTCTTAAATTGCCTTGGAAGCCCCCTGGCCTTTACAGAAGATGCACCCTCAACAGCAGTTACTGTAAATAAATAAGATAGTGGGTGGGGTTCAAGAACATCCCACAACCTACCTGGAGCCCAGTAGGGCAGCCAGGTTTCAGGAAAAACTTCCTGCTCACCTACCGGTAATGGGGATGTCTCCAGGGGTGTGAGGAGAAGAGGCATACAAGTGGGCATACAAGCAGAGCTGTTGTTATCAAACTGGCCTTGTGGCTACAGGAAAAGTTTCTGAGCTGCCACTTGCCCATCTGTAAAATGGGTCAGTGGTATTATTAAGAAACCCAAGGAAGGTAGAAAGGGGCTTGATGAATCTCAGGGCCACTCATATTCCTTTGAGACTGAATAAAACTTCTGTATCCTACTCTGAGATATGCATATGTAGAAAAGTCCCCATCTCCAAACCCAGAGCCATCAGCTGGTGGAAGAAAGAGTTTCGTTGGCTCAGTGCCTGGAAGAGAGTGAGCATTTGGCTCTGAACTGCTGGGTTGGCTACAGATGGCAACAGGAATGGGTGAATGTCTCCTCCCACCCCTGAGATGACACAGGAAAGTAGGCGCCATGGAGAATGTTCCTCTGTGATGGGGGAATCACAGCTACACTGTGTCTACTGTCTAGGCTTGTACCTGACCCCCACCCTGTTCCACCAGTTTGAGCTTAGCAGCCCTCAGGCTAGTGTCTTTAGCTCTTGGAAATTGTTTTGTCCAACTGTAAAATGGTAATGCTAGCATTATTCATTCTGTAGATAAGAACTGGGCATTATGCCCAGCTGGTAATTGGTACCTGGTGAAGTGAGGCATTAAAATTTCATAGGTGTATTTAAGAGTTCATGCCTGGCAGGGGGGTCTGGGTGGCAGTTACTTGACCAGGGAAGGTCTGCAAAGACATTCTAGAGAAGAGAGTGGCTGGGTTGGTAAGGATAGGAGCTCATGGGGCAAGGAACAATAGCAAGTACAAAGGCCCTGACCACGCTATTGGGTCCAGGTACTGGTGTTGGACAAGTTGGAGATGTGGATGGGTGAGAAATAAATGGATCTTGGATTGGAAGAGCTTAAGGTGGGGGTAGAAATGAATAGCCACTGACTTGGGCGGGGAGAGTGGGAGTATGTCTTTTTTTCTTTTTAACTTTTATTTATTTATTTTATTTATGTGTATAATGAAGGTGCAGGAGTTGTACATGTGCCACACGTGTGCCTCTTTGCATTTAGCTTTATATGCTGGGAAATAGAACTGAGGCTGACAGGCTTTGAAAGCAAGTGCCTTTAACCATTGAGCTATCTCTTCAGTTTCCCCTCCTCTTGCCCCTTCCCTCCCCCATCCACAGTAAGCTTGGTGTGCTTGAGGTATAGCTCAGAGGCCAGTGTGGCTAGAACAGAGCTAGAGGGGAGAGTACAGAGAGGAACAGGTAAAGGGACTATGGTTCTTCAAGAACACCAAGCCTAACCACATCAGAGCCTGGAATGTCCTCATTGAAGCAGTGAGAGGTTGTTGGACTTACTGTTTTTGATCAAATCTTATCTGAAGCTTGAACTTGAAGAAAGAAAGGGCTCTTATCCTCCTGGGGTAAATGTTCCTTCCCATCTGCATATGATAGGCTCAACTGACCCAGGGAGATTTCCTGGAGGTCTCAGTCTCCCTTCCAAGAGCAGGGAGAAGGGATTAATGAGGGAAAGGGTGCTAGTGTGTGTATAAGCAAAGTGGTTAAGGCCAGGAATCAACTGGGCAAGCAAGCAAGGTGCCACAAATGATACCAGGTGACAATAACCCTAAAGATAAGGCACTGGGCTTGAGGACAGACCACAAAAGCCAAGCAGGTGTGTTCTGAGAATGGCTGATGGTCACTTCCTCCCCAGGTGGAGGGAAAAGAACTTATCCCCTCTTCCTGCATCCTGCATGGACAAGAACTGGTTATCTGAGCCTGGTTAACCTCCCCACTCCCAACATTGGCTAGGGTATCCCCTATTACCCTCTGTGTTATTATGTATTATCCCTTATTGAGTGGATTTTTTGTATGTGTGTATAGTGTGCCTATATGTATATTCATGTTTGAATATATGTGTGTGTGGGTATATGTGCATGTGTATGCATGTATGCAGAAGCCAGAGGTTGATGGTGGGTATCTTCCTCTGTCACTTATCATCTTGCTTTTTAAAATTTATTTGTAAGAGGGAGGGAGAGAGAATTGGTGCTCCAGGGCCTTAGCCATTGCAAATGAACTCTAGACATGTGCACCACCTTGTGCATCTGTCTTATGTAGCTTCTGGGGAATCGAATCCTCTGGTTTTGCAGGCAATCACCTTAACCTCTAAGCCATTTCTCCAGCCCTTACTTTTTGAGATAGGCTCTTTCACTAAACCTTGAGCTCAGATTAAGACTACATAAACTAGCTGGCTTGTTCTGGGGATCCTCATATCTCTGCTTCACTAGTGCTGGCATAACAGGTGTATACCAGCACACCTGACATTTTTATGTGGGTCCTGGAGATTGAACTCAGGTCCTCATGCTTGTGTGGCAAGCATTTGACTGACTGAGCTATCTCCCCAGGCTGTTATTTCACATTTTCTTAGAATTTTCCAGAAGCATGATGAGAATGAGGGGGAAGGGCTTGCTTTATTCTGGTCAGTCTGTATTATCTGGAAAGGTAACATACCCACCTGCCTATGCCCACCCACATGGGTACTGACAATCTGAACTGAGGCTGGAGGAATTGGAGCTGGAAATGGATACTGACAGAAATCAGATGTGTTTCTTGCTGTCTTGGAGCACCTTATAGGAAGACAGAAGGGTCCCAAGGCAGAGTCATCAGGGCTCAGTGGAGGTGCCACAGGCCCTAGAAGCCAGATGAACCCCTTGAGTCAGCCTGGAAGTCCTAGAGGCTGCTGTGGGTGAATTGCTCTCCCAGAAGATTTAGTACGTTCTGGTAATAGATATTGGCAATAGTGAACCAGGGACTCAGATGGAGAGAACAGCCCAAGCAAAGGCCTTGGACTGCATAAGAGTGATATTTCTTTCTTGGGGGTTAGGGTCATAGCTCAGTTTTCATTGTATGCATGAGTCTTTAGATTTAATCTTTAGTATCACATCACAAAAATTGAAAACAATAAACAAACACCAAACCAAACAAAATCACAACTGCAATAGCCACTTGCCAGCCTCCCTTGAATTAGAGGGCTTGGAGGCACCCTGGCCAGCAATGCATACTGGCCAGGACTCAACTTGGTTCATTTTCACTGTGTGTTTTTATGACTACTCTGCTGGAGATGCAGCAGACACCTGGCTTATTCCTTAAGGGAAGAAGGGGAAAGTCTTCTGAAAATAAATGTACACCCAGGAGTCAGATGTGTCTTGAGAAATGTGTGGTAAGTTGGCTTCATTGTTGTTCAATCAAGCAATACCTTAAAGGAGCTGAGTGCCTGAGCCTTTATTTCAGTTGGTAGAATGTTTGGTTAGTGTGCCTTGGGTTCAATCCCCAGCACAGCATAAACTTAGTGTGGTGATGCACTCCTGTAATCTCAGCACTTGGGAGGATACTAAGGAGATCAAGATTGTCTCCTGTACATAGCAAGTTTGAGGGAAGCCTGGGATACATGAGATGCTGTCTCAAAAAAAAAAGTTTTATGAAACTGTTGCTAGTGTGCTAGTATAATGTGGAAGATTGTTTTGTAGTGAACTTCTTACAAGTGGAAGGAGAATACACTAACGTAATGATAAAATAATAGAAACCAGGTATGGTTGTGTATGCCAGTAATATTAATATTAGAGAGGCTGAAGCAGGAGGATAGCAAGTTTGAGACCAGTCTGGAGTACATAGTAAGACAGTGTCTCAGAAAAGAAATTGTGTGTTTGTATGAGATTCATCACACACACACACACACACACACACACACCAGGCTGATTTCAGATTCACTGTGTAGCCAAGGATGACCTTGACCTCCTGATGCTCCTGGCTTTACCTCCGAAGTGCTGGAATTACAGATGTGTGCCACTGTAAGTGGCTTATGTGGTACTGGGGATTGAACACAGGAGCTCATGCATGCTATGCAAGCACTCAAACAACTGAGCACTTTCCCAGAACTCCTGTTTTTGAAGACAGGGCAGATGGTAGGTTCTTTGCCAAGCAAACATGGTAGGGAAAGGAAGCAGGTTCAGTGGTGGTATGGGAGAATGATTTAGCATGACATGTCTGGACAAGAAGCAGTGAGGTTGGGGTTGAGGATATAGCTTAGTAGGTAAAGTGCTTGCCGCGTAGCCCTGAGTTTGGATCCCCAACTCTATGTAAAATGCTGAGCATGGTGGCATTCACCTGTAACTTCAGTGATGGGGAGACAGAAACAGGAGGATCCCTTGGACTTGTGGGCTAGCTAGTCTCACCCACTTGGTAAGCTCAAGGTTTAGTAAGAGACCTTATCTCAAAAAATTAAGGTGGAGGGTTACTGAGGAAGACTCTAGATGTTGACTGCTGGCCTCTGCACTCATGTGTATACATATGTACATACATTTGTACACACATGAGCAACTACATGTATATGAACACACATTCACACCACATACACATACACATGGAAGAAACAGAAGCATGAAGAGGGTATTGGATAAGCAAGTTTGGTTTTGAAAGTAATTTGGAAACTTGCAGTGGCAACATGTTGAACACAGCTACTGAGTGGGTGAGGTTCCATGGGGACAGTGTAAAGAGATTGGAAACTGCCATGATTTAGGGATAAATGGGGAGGAAACCAGGCTAGATTGGAGACAGAACAGCAGAGAGGAGGTGGATGAGGAGGTTATGGTTCTCAGAAGCAGGCACAGATGCCCTGTTTTGGTTCACAAATACCTGGATAGGGAATTGGGATTTGCATTGTGGGAAGACAAGGTCACTGAAGATCAGGCGAAAGACAAAGTCATTATGTTGGAGTAGAAATATTTTCCAGCTGGGCATAGTGACACATGGTTGCAGCACTTAAGAGGCTAAAGCAAGAGAGTCTCAGGTTTGAGGACAGCTTGGGCTATCAGTGCCTTGTCTCAGAACAAACAGGAAGGTGGCTATACAAGCATGAGGACCTGAGTTTGGATCCCCAGAACCTATGTAAAGCCAGATACTGGTAGTCTTCTGTAATCACAGTGTGCCTACAGCAAGAAGGGAGATGGATATGGGAGAATTTCCTGGAAGCCCACTGGCCAGCTAGCTTGATGAATGTAGTGATGCACAATGAGAAACCTGGCCTCAAGGTGGAAAGCAAATACTGACACCTGAAGCTGTCCTCTGACAACCACACATGACATGTACCTGCACCCACACACATGAACATGTACACACACACACACATCATACACACCCCAAAAAACAAGAAACAAAAACAAAGTTGTTTTGAGTCTACTGTTTGAAACACAGATGAACATATGTGAATTTCCACAATGGCAGAAGTTATTGAATAACAATAAATTCAGAAGATACAATGGTTTTATAGGCAGTGACTTTCAAGATATTTCCACTTTCCTTGATAGCCCTGGCCAAAGCTAACACTGGTTCTCTTATACCAACCTTAATTACTAATATTAACTCTGATCTCATATATACATGTAAATATAAATATATATGTGTGTGTGTACGTGTGTGTGTGTGTGTGTGTGTATTGTGGTGTTTGAATATAAAGTGTTCCCCACAGACTCATGTATTTTGAGTCCTTATCCTCAGCTGGTGGCAGTTTAGGAAAGTTGTGGAGCCTTTGGAAGGTGGAGCCTTGCTAGAGAAGGTGTATTGCTTGGGGCAGGCTTTAGAATACTGTAGTTCATTCAGCTTCAAACCCAGTACTCAGACTACTTTTTTCCTGTTCCTGTGGAGATGTGTTGCCTCGCTAGTTCACTCTTGCTGCTCTCTTGTTATTATGTGACAATGCGAGCCAGATTTCTGCCCTTGCCATGCTTTCCCCATCATGATGAAACTAAAGAAACCCTTTCTTTCAATAAGTTGATTCAGGCCGGGTGCTTTGTCCCAGCACTGAGAAGATCACAGCGACCTATGTAGGTTATGGAATAGCTACTAGAAGGCTAACAGACAAAGAGTTTCAGGAGCCTGAGAAACAGGGATGCTGAGGAGATACAGAAAGCATCCTGTAGTAGTCAGATGATAGTCAGATAACTCATCAGATGAGAGGTCTGCAGGAATAGGCAGGCTGCTGCTTGGTCACAGGTTTGAGCAGAGTTGTAGAGTTGAGTCTGGCTACAGAAATGAAGTATACAACTGTAGAGGCTGCAGAGGTAAAAAAAAAAAAGGACCAAGTCTGCAAAAATGGAAGCAACCTGCTGATGGCCATTTGAGTAGGCCATGTCAATAGTGAGCCAGAGCTGAGCTGAAGCCACTGGGATGAAACTCCTGGGACAGTACGAAGTCCTCTGCCTGCCAGTCAACTGATGATACACCAGGTTGTCAGATGGCAGGCTGGTGGCAGTGTTAGGTGACTACCTCTTTATGGGGTCAAGGTGAAGGAGTAGCAGCCTTTCCTCAGTCTGGTACACCAATAAGTCCTTGGGCCTGGTTTTCCTAATATGATTTTAAGACACCCATGTGCCCTGTAGCCCCAAGTTCTCCCCAATAAATTTACTGGATAGCATCTTTTCTACTCCCGGGAATAAGTCATTTATCAGTTTGTGCTGTGTGGGTGGTGCTAGACAGATGGTGTTATGCATGTGTCCACCCAGGTGCAGAGTTATCCTCCACCCAACACTGGAATTAAAAGCTGTTTATAAAATGGAGTTTCTCAGGTCAAGGCATAGTCTGAAAAATCAGTTATATACATGAAGTAACTTAGGACAGGGCACAGCTCAATTTCATTCAAATTCCATAAAGAAGGGGCCTGGGAAAATGGCTCAGTTGTTAAAGTACTTGCCATGTGAGCACGAGAACCTGAATTCAATCCCTAGAACCCACATAAAACCTAGATGTGGCAGGACACAACTGTGATTCCATTGCCGAGGAGACAGGAGTATCCATGGGGTTTGCTGGACAGTTAGTTTAGCTGAATTCCAGGTTCAGTGAGACCCTGCTTCAAAAAATAAGATGGAAACTGACTGAGGAAGATATCCAACATTTTCTGTCCTCCACATGCATGTTTGCACACACACACACAGCACACATATACGTACACAAAAATCCCTAAAACTACTTTTTTTTATTTCTTTAACTGTGTTTTCCCTTTTCCTATTCTTTATTTCCCCCATATTCATCTTTCTAGTATTCCACCTTATGTGACAGTTTTCCAAAGTTTCCATGGGCTCTCTATATTTTTAAACTGTAATAAAATCCACAAAACATAAAATGGACTTTATTATTATTTGTGTGTGAGTGCTTGATGTGTGTGGAGGTGAGGGCTGTGTACATGTGTGTCACTGTGTTCTTGTGGAGTCCAGGACAACTCTGGGTGTTGGTCCTGCCTTATTAGAGGCAGGTCCTCTTTTTCACTGCAGGCTGGCTGGTCTGCAAGTTTCCAGGAGTCTCAGGTCTCCACCTTCCACCTCCCAGCAGGAGGACTGGGATTATAGACACTTGCTACTGAGTCTGGCTTTACAAAGGTTATAGGGATCTGAACTCAGAATGTCAGATTTACATAATCTGATCTGCTGAGCCTCCTCCCCAGAGTGTGTGTGTGTGTGTGTGTGTGATTCTATGTAGTCCTCACTGTCCTGAAACTTAGGATCGTGCTGCCTCAGACTCTGCCTCCTGAGGGCTGGGAATACAGGCATGTGCCACCATGCCCAGTTTGTTTCAGGTTTTCCTCCCTGTCTCAGAGCAGTACTATCTAACAGAAATGTTCTATGTCTGTGTCAGCCAGCATAGTAGCCACTAGCCACATGTAGCAGTGGAGATGTAAATGATTCTGGTACAACTGAGGAAATAAATTTTAAATGAAATTAACTTTTATTTTTGTGTAGTATTAGGGATGGATCTTTGTGCATACTAGGCAAGAGCTCTACCACTGAGGTACACACCTAAGACAAACTGATTTAACTTTATATAACCTCTCCTAACTCAAGGTAGGATCCAGAATTCAAAGCCAGTCTTTTCTAAATAGCAAGACCATATCTCTATATAAATGAATGAATAATTGCATACATACATAAATAAGTAATTTAAATAGCATCATGTAGCCATGATAATGTGCACTGACGGATAAAATTTCCAGGCTGTGTGTTTAAGACAAAAATACTGTGGTACTAGGGGATTGAACCTAGGGCCTCCCACATACTAATTAAGTACTCATTACTAAGCCACACTCTCAGCCCCTCACTGGAGAATTGTAGGCAGGTGCTCTACTTCTGAGCTATATCTCTAACCTTTTTGATTTCTTTCTTTTATTAAAATTTTTTGTGTTTATTCCTTTTTTAAAACTTCTTTTATTGACAACTTCCATAATTATAGACAATAAACCATAGTTCCTTTCCCTCCCACACTTTACCCTTCACAAATCCACTCTATCATACCTCTTCCCCTTTTAATTAGTCTGTCTTTTATTCTCATGCCATCAGCTTTTCCTCCTATTATAAAGGTCTTGTATAGGTCATGTGAGGTCATGGATATCCAAGGCCATTTTGTGTCTGGAAAAGTGCATTGTATTGTAAGCAGTCCTGCCCTTCCTTTGGCTCTTACATTCTTTCTCCAATTGACCCTGAGCCTTGGAGGGTGTGATAGAGATGTTTCAGTGCCGAGCACTCCTTTGTCACTTCTCAGCACTGCGGTGCATTTTGAGTCATTCCAGTGGTTACCACAATCTGAAAAGAAAAGTTTCTCTAACCAAAAGTACGAGTAGCATTACTATATGGGTATGAATGTTAAGGAAAGTGCTTACAGGGCAGTTTGCTAAGCATAATATATGCATATAGTCAGACAACTGCAGGTATTTTACCCCTAGGACTCATGACCTCTCCTGTCATAGGGTTTTGACTAGGTTTTTAGTACCAGGCATGTATACCCTCCTATGGAGCAGACTTCCAGTCTAATTAGAGAGCAGTTGGTATCCCCATAATAGACATACCACTATTGCACCCATTGGGCCATTTGGTCTAGCTGGCCAAACTTAAGGCTTGCAGTGTCCACTGTTGTTTATCACTACTAATGACTTCTTTCTCCCATAGGGCTGCATGCAGCATAGCATTTTTCAATTTTTTGTGAGCTGGTCTACATGGAGGAGGTTTTTAGCTCAGCTCCAGCTTGATGTCTCAATGACCTTGCAGCCCAAGCATGTGGAGTCTTCAGCAATAGGGTCTTACCATCTAGGTCTGGTGGAAAATCAAGAGCCTTAGCAATGGCCTGTACTTTTGGGAGGGCATCAGGAGACTTCCTGGCCAACAACTCACTGGAAGATATCCCAGCCCTGACACTAAAATTGTTTTAGTAATAATCTGGCTTCTGGGTACACCATTATCTGAAAAAGTAGGTTTCCATGTGACTTATTCATAACATCTTAAATTTTGATTGACCCCTTGCCCTTCCTTTTCTTAGTCTCTTCCACTGATTTCAGTTAGGCCATTTACTCCCTGGTAATCAGTTCATCTACTTACATATATACAATACCATCTCCTTAGTCCTTCCCTCTCCTCCCTCCCTTATAGTCCCTTTCAAGCTTACTGGCTCTGCTACTGATTTTTCCAACTCATATACTTCTTTTTTTTTTTTTTTTTTTTTTTTTGAGGTAGGGTCTTACTATAGCCCAGGCTGGCCTGGAATTTACTATGCATTCTCTCAGGCTGACTTTGAAGTGATTTCATGGGTCTGAATATATCAAATATATCATGCTGGCTATGGTGGTGTATGTCTTTCATCCCAACACTTGGGTAGTAGAGGCAGGAAGGTCAGAAGTGTAAAGTCAGCTTTAGCAACATAGCAAGTTTGAGGCCAGCCTGAGTTACATGAGACACTGCCTCAAAAAAAAAAAAAAAAAGAAAGAAAGTGGGACTGGAGAGTTGACTCAACAATTTAGTGTACTCCCTGCATGAGGTCCTGAGACATCTGAGTTAAAATCTCCAGAATTCATAACCATCTGGGGGGTTATGCCTACCTTTAACTCTAGTCTTGTGGGGAGCAGAAACTGGAAAATCACTGAAGTTCATGAAGGGCCATCTCGGGTCAGTAAAAGGCCTTGTTGTCTCAACAAATAAAAAGATGGGTCAGTGATGGATGGGGACAGTTAATGGTAATGTTTTTCTGCAACTTCTTCAGGCAAGAGCACAACCACCACATCAGCATATATATGTGCACATAACACCCCCACCCCCACCACAATTTATGAAAATATATATATATATATATTTGAACTCAGACTCTTCCTATCTAAGAACTCCTAAATACTAGAAGTATAGCTCTCCCTTGGTCTTAAAGCCTCCCTAATTTACCCCACCCCACCACCCATGATGCTGGGATCCCCACGGTTTCTTACTCTGGCTTGGCCCTGTCTGTTTGGGGGGAGACCCAGAGTCAACCATGAGTATTTCAAGCCCCACAGAAGAAGAGTTCCCAGAAGAAAAGCCCAAGATTGGACCAGTCAGGCAAGCATGGTTAGCGAGGTTTTATAAGGAGGTATGTTAATCACATTTCCAGCATGGGAGTGTGTGGGAAGCAGAGTGGTCACTCTTATGGTGGTTAAGAAGGAGAGGGTCAAGAGGGAGATGAGGTAGGAAAGAGAGATGCATTACTAGCTTTTCTTACTGTTACAATAAAATACCTGAAAGAATAAACTTAAGGAAGGAAGGGTTTATTTTGGCTCATGGTTTGAGGTTAAAGTCCATCATGGTGGGGAAGACATTTTGCCAGGAGCTTGAGACAGTTTGTCACATCTCATCCACAGTGAGGAAGCAGAGAGATGAATGCTCGTACTCAGCTCCTGGTGTCACCCACAGTTATAATAGGTCTTCCTACTTCAGTTTACCTAAGCTAGAAATCCCTCACAGTTATGTACAGAGATTTGTTTTTATGGGACTCTAAATCCTGTCAAGTTGACAACCAAGATTAACCATCACAAGGGAAGAGAAAGGAGGAAGAAGGAGGGAGGGCAGAAAAGAGAAAAGAGGAAGGAAGGAAGAATGAAAGTGAGGGAGAAAGGAGAGAGGGAAGAAAGATGGAGGGAAGAAAAAGAGAAGGATACAAGGAAAAGGGAAAGAATAAAGAAGAAGGGGAGAGGAGAGAAGAGAGAGAAAGGGAGAAGTAGGGTAAGAGAGAGAGGGAGAGACTGAGACTGGATAGGGTCATACTCCTTAAATGCACAACCTCAGTGACCACCTAAAGATTCCATCACCTCCTGTAGCCCAACTTAGGAATCCATCAGCTTATTAATCCACTCCTGAAGTCAGCCCTTGTGATACAGTCATGGTCCATGGTCTTATTCCTACCCCAAACATTGCATTGAGGGACCAAGTCTTCTGCAAATGAGCTTTTGGGGGACATTTATGATCCAAATCACAGTAAAGAATTTCACTTGATCCCGGGGTTGAAAGATACCTGAGAGCCAGGCATAGTGGCACACCCTTGTCATTCTAGCACTGCAAAGCTGAAGGACCTAAATAGGGATAAGAGAGATCTTCTTGGCTATGATGTGAAGTGCCTTCTGTGAGGCTGTGTTGAGCATGATAACATGGGACTGGAGAGATGGCTTAGCGGTTAAGCGCTTGCCTGTCAAGCCTAAGGACTCCGGTTCGAGACTTGATTCCCCAGGACCCATGTTAGCCAGATGCACAAGGGGCACATGTGTCTGGAGGTCCTTTGCAGTGGCTAGAGGCCCTGGCGTGCCCATTCTCTATCTATCTATATGCCTCTTTCTCTCTCTGTCTGTCTCTCTCAAATAAATAAATAAAAAACAACAACAAAAAAGAACATGCCCAGACACATGGCTGCCTGAGGAATTTGTTTCACTAAATACTTCAAACCTATCAGCATCTATATTACAATGCCATTGTGAAACTAAATATTCTTTTTTTTTTCTAAAAAACATTTGAGACAGGCTGAACCAAAGTTTATATTCCTCTTTGTTTAGGCTCCCAAGTGTTGGAATGACAGGCATGTACCTCCACTGCAACTTCACCTAGTCCTTAGCATGAACATTTTTATGATTATGCTAATGTATGTACAGTGGAGACCAGAGGACAACCTTAGTTGTTATCCTTAGGAACTCCATCACCTTTAAAAAAAAATTTTTTTTTTTTTGAGACAAGCTCACCAATTCCAATTAGACTAGACTGGCTGGTCAGAAAACCCAGGGCTCCCCAAGTCTCTACCTACCCATTGTCCATCTGTCATTGTCTCTCCAGAGCTGGGATTACAGGTATGTATCACCACAGCTTGCATTTTTACATGGGCAATAAGGTTTGAACTCAGGTCCTCAGGCCTATGAGGCAAACGTTTGCTATCTGCTCAGCCCTAGTATTAATTTTGTAAGTTGAATAGTAGTGTGAAAGGTCCTTGGGCAGGAATGAGGTAAGTGAGCCTTCCTGGGAGGCTGGGGAATGGTGATGGGGCCTGAGTATGGAGGGCAGGAGTGTAACTGAACATAAAGGACTGAGGTAAAGCAAAGCCCTACATCTTAACACCCTCCTTGGGGTCTTAGTGTTGGAATATTCCACATAATATATTCATGTCTAAGTGCATAACTGGTCATTCTAACTCTGTAAACAGCCCATTCTAAGCCATGAGGGCCACCCAAGGTCTAGTATAGGACTGGCAGTGGCTATCTATAAACACCCCTCTTTGCCACAGTATATGATGTGTTAAGGAATACACACGATGTGTAACATGAGTCAGGTGATCCCAGCTGGGAAGGGAACCTGTGTTGAGTGAGTGATGTATGAGTGGGGTGTGAATTGATTTTCTTTTTCACAACCTGATGCATTTCTAGCTAGACTGAACACAGAGCAATCCTCCACATGCACAGGCCTGATGTCTGAGTGATACTGGAGCTCCCAGAGATTCATGGGAGTACTGGAGATCAGTCTTGAATATTCAGGCCCCTGGGAAGAGGCAAGGCAGAGCTCCTCTGCCAAACTGTCCCATCCCTGGGCCTCTTAGTACAAAGCCCTGTTCTCTCTCTCCTTCCTTGCTGGGATATTTTTAGCCAGTAAGGATTATCAGCTGTGTTCAGGTGGCGGGGGAGGACTGGGAGTGGGGCCAGCTAGGCTTCAAAGAGCAGGCTGGCTGGAGGGGGTGACTCAGGGGTGGTGGGAGGACTGGGGGCAGGTGGTAGGGAAGAAAAGCTGAAGCTGAGCACTCTGGTGTAGCCACCCACATGGTGATTCTCTAGATGACCTGGCTCCCTCGTTTTGCAACTGCTGTGCTCCAGCCCTGCCTGAACTCATGAGCTACAGCATCCAGGAAAGGACACAGAGGTCAAGAGCGTTTCCAGCCAGTGTAAGGCTGCTGGGAACTACTCAAAGAATCATGTAGAAATCTCATGGTGGCCACATCTGTTTGTCTTCCCAGCATTCCAGAGGTGGAGGCAAGAGGATCAGGAGTTCAAGGTTGTCCTTAGCTATGTAGAAAGTTTGAGGCCAGCCTGGGTTCCATGAGACCCTGTCACAAAAAAGCAAGCAAACAAACCAAAAGTGGTGAATACTCGCCTACCATGTGAAAGGCCATGAATTTCATCCCCAGTACTATAAATAATAATAATAATACTAAATAACAAAACAATAATGATGATGATGCCAGGCAAAGTGACACATGCCTGTCATCAGACAGAAGGATTGCTAGTACCAGGCCAAACTGGGCTACATAGGGAAATCCTGTATTTAAATAATGAGGGCCAGCAGCAATGAGAAAGTAACTGCTATAGAACATTGGTCCAGAGCCAGGCATGGTGGCACATGGCTTTACTCCAAGCACTTGGAAGAGAGAAAATTGGTCCAGAGAAAAACAAAAAGAAAAAAGAAAAAAATTGGTCCTGAGAAATGAGGTTCTTACTGCAATAAGCTTGACCATGTGCCATGTGGTCTTTTCTTTTCTTTGTTTTGTTTTTCAAGGAAGGATTTCACTCTACCCCAGGCTGACGTGGGATTCACTATGTAGTCTCAGGGTGGCCTCAAACTCATGGTGATCCTTCTACTTCTGCCTCCCAAGTGCTGGGATTAAAGGGTGGCTCCACCATGCCCACCATTGATTTTTTTTTTTTTCTTCTTGACAACTTCCCTAATTGTAAGCAATCTCTCATGGTAATTCTCTTTCTTCCCCCACTTTTCCCTTTGAAACTCCACTCTCCATCATATCTCCTCCCCCTCTCAACCATCAGTCTCTCTTTTATTTTGATGTCATGATCTTTTCCTCCTGTTATGATGGTCTTGTGTAGGTAGTGTCAGGCACTGTGAGGTCATGGATGTCCTGGCCATTTTGTGTCTGGAGGAGCATATTGTAAGGAGTCCAACCCTTCCTTTGGCTCTTAACATTCTTTTCTCCACCTCTTCCATAATGGACCCTGAGCCGTGGAAGGTTTGATAGAGACATTTCAGTGCTGAGCACTCCTCTGTCACTTCTCAGCACCCATCCCAAGTCATCCCAAGGTCACTGCCATCTGAAAAGAGAAGGTTCTCTAACCCAAAGTGAGAGTAGCATTAATATATGGGTATAAACATTGAGAAGTGCTTACTGGGCAGTTTGGTGAGTATAGTATATACATTTAGCAGAACACCAGCAGATGTTACACTCCTAAGGCTCATGACTACCCCTGTTGTAGATTTTTCAGTATCAGGGATGTATTCTTTCCCATGGAGCACGCTTCCAGTCCAATTAGAGGGCAGTTGGTTTCCCCCATAGCAGACGTGCCACTATTGCACCCTTTGGCTCATTTGGCCAAATATAAGGTGTGATGGTTTGATTCAGGTGTCCCCATAAACTTAGGTGTTCTGAATGCCAGGCTCCCAGCTGATGGAGATTTGGGAATTAACGCTTCCTGGAGGCAGTGTATTGTTGGGGGTGGGCTTATGGGTATTATAGCCAGTGTCCCCTTGCCAGTGTTTGGCACCCTCTCCTTTTCCTGTTATCTACTTTATGTGGGTCGGGGGTGATGTCCACCCTCTGCTCATGCCATTGGTTTCCTATACCATCATGGAGCTTCCTCTTGAGCCTGTAAGCCAAAATAAACCTATTTTTCCCACACACACACAAAAATGAGGGCTAGGGTGTGACCTGGCAGTAAAACTCCTGCCTGGAATCATAAATTTATCAGCTTGGGGCTGGAGGTGTGACTCATGGGTGAAGTGCCTGCCTAAAATCCTTCAGTGAGGAGCTGGGTACATGGTTCAGCAGTAGAGTACCTGCCTAGAGTCTCCCAGTGAGGGGTTGGGAGTATATCTCAGTGGTGAACACATCCTAGCATGTTCAAGACCCTGGGCTCCATGCCAAGCACTGCAAAAAAAAAGTTCATCCTCTGTCCCATCATCTCTCCCATGCCCCCATCTCCACTGAGTCACGTGTGTCCACTTCACTGCAGACATCATTACCAACTTTCTTATGTAAGAAAGAGGGGTTGTTGATCCCATTTAGAGATGAAGAAATTGAGGCACAGAGAGGTCAAGTTACCTGCCCTCAAGGTTACATGACTAGTGAGTGAGGCAGGAATTAAATAAGATGTGATGTCAGTATGGAGTGATTATGAGCACAGGCACTCCCTGTGATCTGTCCTGTTCCAGTCCACACCATAGTCTGATAAAGAAGGAATCTTCTGAACCCATTTTTCTGACTGGACAGACATGTCTTTGAAGATTGTGTTACCAGAAATGAATAGAGAAGCTGGATTCCAAAAGAAAAACTGAAAACTCTACCTGCATTCTTTAATCTCACTTCCTCTCTTCTTTATTGGGGGTATGTATGATGGTTTGATTTAGGTGTCTCCCATAAACTTATATATTCTGAATGTGAGGTCCCCAGCTGATGGTAGTTTGGGAATTGGAGCCCCCTGGAGATGCTGTGATTTGGGCTGTGGGCTTTTGGTTGTTATAGCCAGCTTCCTCTTGCCAGTGTTTGCCACACTCTCCTGCTGCTGTTGTCAATCTGATGTTGGCCAGGAGGTGATGTCTACCCTCTGGTCATGCCATCATTTCCCCCTGCCATCATGGAATTTCCCCTTGAGTTTGTGGGCCAAAATCAGCCCTCTCCTCCCACAAACTGCTCTTGGTCTAGGGTGTAATGCTAGCAACAAGGAGCTGACTGCAGCGGTGGGGGGGAGGGAGGGGTGGTGGGATGTGTGTTTGTGTGTGTAGATGAGCATGCCCCATATGCAAATGTTCAGGGACCAGAGGAGAACATTTGGTGTTCCTTCTCTCTTCCACCTTTTCCCCTGAGATAGTCTCTCATATCTTTTATAGAGCTGCTGGTGATCTGACTAAGGTTCTCATACTTAACAAGCAAGTGCTCTTACTCTTAGAGCCACCCCCAGTCCTGAGTTCCTCTCTTCTTTATGAAGTTTTGGCCTTGCAGACCAGGAATACCCAATTGTAGCCATGCCTGAAACTGTTCTGTAAGCAGGCCTTGCCTAGATATCTCACTCATAAGTTCTATTTCATTAATTTGTGAAGAGATTGAGACCCCTAAAACCTTGATGTGTTGGAGCCAGGAGACAAATCCACCTGCCAGGCTTCCATCCTTTATCTTCTCAAACTACATGATTTAAGGAAAGGGTCAAGGAGTGGTCAGAGACAGGTAGGTGAGAGGACAAGACTTTCAGATCTCTGCAATCATGGCATGTCAAGCTGAAGGCCCCTTTGAGCCCTATCTAAGGCAGAACGTGAATTTCTGTCTCTTGTCTGACTTGGGGCCAAGGAGTACAGGGCCTTCTTCAGCCGAGGGGACTAGAGTTTTGTCACAGGTGGTCTCTGGGTGTTTTTAGATTCTTGGCACCTTATTCTAACAATTGGGAAGGATATACACAGGAAGTAGAGCAGCAGGAAACTTGATGAAGGGCAAAGTGATAGTACACTGCTAAGAAGTGCATTGGCCCTCTGAGTGGCAAAGTACTGAAGGGCCTTGATTATTGTTTGGGCATTCTCCTTGTAGAATCTAGGGAAAGAAGAAGCTGCTTGTGAGGGGCATAGTTTGGGTGGTTCCCAATCATGCATAGGCATACAATGGTAAATAGGACATTCTCCCTAAAAATTCACTCAGAGAACACAGGTTGTCTTAGTGTGCATGTTTAGTTTAGGCTTGTTTAGGCTACAATTAGTTTAGGCTAGATCCCCCATCTCCTAATCTTGGAACATATTTAAATAGAAGCAGCCCACCAGAGAGGAGTTAGTAAAAGTTATTAGATGGGGAGAGACTTATTCTGTTGTTTGAAGTGGTGTGTACATATAGCTCAATGCAAATAGGGATCCTGGGTTGCTAATAGTTTGCTAGGTGCATTGATAGAAAAGGGTGTGTTTAATAATTATGTCAAGTGGCATCCCAGATTATTAAACTATTCCTGATATATGCTTTTTTTCCCTCCTCCCACACATACCTAGGACTGATTAGCCAGATTTTCTTGTTACAGTAAAGGAGGTGAGGCTGAGGGTGTTTTAACTGTTTTAAAGGCAAACAGAAAGTGCCTCCAGGAAGAGGTGACAACTGAACTTTTTTTTTTTTTTTTTGAAAGATATGAGTTTTCAAAATAGACAAAGAAGTTGTCTAAGCCATGTGAAAACTGAGTTTGGGCTTTATACCCCAATCTGAAGACCCTTAGGTTGAGGGGAAAATCATGGGTCTTGGGAACTGGCCTGCACTCGGTGTCCTTTGGATGGGTAGAATGGTCCTGCTGTGACTTTGGCTCTGCCATGAAATTGGCCATGTGCCTTCCTGTAAGCATTTGTGTGTCAGGTATGCATATGTGCATGTAGAGGCCAGTGGACAGCCTTGGGTGTTATTCTTAGGTGCCTTCTACCTGTTTTTGAGAAAGTGTCTTTCACTGGTCTAGAACTTGCCAATTAGGATAGACTAGTTGGCCAGCCCTCTAAAGTCCCATCTGTTTCTGCCTTCTCAGTGCAAGGATTGCAAAGGTTCTGAGGATTGAACTCATATCCTTATGCTTTCAAGGCAAGCACTTTACCAACTAAGCTATTCCCCAACCCTGGGCACATGCTTTGAACCTCATTGGGTATACAGATCAAGCCAAATTTGCCTGTTTGTAAGTAGGCTTTCCTTTTCTAGAAAGGTCCACCACCTGGGTGTTGTCATGCGTCTAGACTAGCTACACATTGATAACTGACTTCTTGTATCCTACCCCTAGCATCTGATACTGATTAACTATGGACACTCTACAGTGTAGTCATCAGCCTCTTTTCCCCCTTACTTTTTCCTCTCTTCCCTTCTCTTCCTTTTTTTCTATCCTTTCCCTCTCCCTTTACTTTTCCCTTTTCTCCATTTTCCTTCTCTTCCCTCCTGTCTTTCCCTTCCACCTTCTTCCTTCCCTTCCATTTTCTTCCATCCATTCCTTCCTTCCTTCCTTCCTTCCTTCTTTCCTTCCTTCCTTCCTTCCTTCCTTTCTCTCTCTCTCTCTTTCTTTCTTTCTTTTGGTCTGGTCTATATGTGTGCTTATTCATATAGGCATGGGCACATGTACACGTGTGTATACATGCATATGGAAGCCAGAAGTTGATGTCAGGTATCTACTTGAACCTTGAGCTCATTTGTTAGGCTAGTTTAGCCAGCTTGCCCTGAGGATCCCAGACTCTACCACTTCCTGAGCACTGGGATGACTGGCAGAATATTACACTTATGCAACATTTATATGGGTTCAGGGAATTCATACTCTGGTCATCACACTTGTGTGGCAGATACTTTATCCACTGAGTCATCTCTCCAGTTTCTTTATTTTCATTTTTTGCATAGTGTATTAAAATATATCCCAGGCTACCCTCATAATTGCTATTCCCCTGCCTCAGCCTCCCAAGTGCTAGAATTATTGGTATTTACCACAACAGCAGGCTGTCAGTATCTTTCTTCATATATACCCCCTTCCTAAGGGGTCCATCCATCCATTATTCCACACATCCATCATAGATGTCAGCATAGTCATCACCCTATGCTGACAGGTCCTGCCCAGCTCCACCCACAGGGGGTCCCTAAGAATAGAACCTACCTCCTCCTTGTGTCCATGGGTATACTTGGGTGCCTTTCTGCTTATCTTATGTTTAGCCCAGCCTCTGCCTTGAAGTTGTCTTAAGCTGATGTGGAGCAGCTGGTTCCTCAGATTATAACTCTGAGAGGTTCAGAGCCAGTGGCAAATTGAGGTTGCAGATGGAATTAAGGCTGCTAGTCAGATAACTTTGACATGAAGGTCACACTAGATTACTCAGGCCTGATGTCATCATGACATTATTTATTAAAGAGAGGCAGGATGGTCAGGGTCAGAGAAAGACAGAGAGACACTGCTCAGCTAGCTGGCTCAAGCTCTGAACAGGGGAAAGGATCTGCCAGCTAAGGGATGTGGGGTCTCTAGACAGTGGAAAAGGTGGGAACTGGATTCTTCTAGTGCCTCCCCAGGAGGGACTAGCCCTGTTTTTATCTAGTGGAGATGTATTTTAGACTTCAGACCTTCAGAACTGTCAGATCATAAATTTTTGTGTTTAAAACCATCAAGTTTATGGTAATTTGCAAGCATAGACATAGAAAACCAACTGAGCATCATAGATTTATTTTGCCTGATTTTGTATTTCATGTAAATAGCATTGTACAGTGTGCCTCATTTTCATTTTGGAGATCTGGGAATGGGGAGAGGGTGCTGGGATTAATCTCCTCTTGTGTGTGCTAAGCAGATGCTGTCCCATTGAGCCACACCTCGGTCCTTCAGCATTAATTTTGTTATTCTTTTCTTTTTTGTAATTGTGAATTTATTTATTTATTTGTTTTTGTGTGTACAAGCATATATATGTACACATTTGTGTGGGTATGCATGCACATGTGTACTTGTGGGTATGGAGGCCAGAGGACACTTTTAAGTCATTCTTCAGATGCTGTCCATTTTTATTGGAGACATGGTCTCTCACTGGCCCAGAACTCTCCAAGTAAGCTGAGCTAGCTGACCAGCAAGCCCTAGGGATCAGCCTGTCTCTACTTCCCCAGTGCATTCTAAAAACCTTTGCATTTTTTTTTTGTTTGTTTGTTTGTTTGTCTAGTTTTTCAAGGTACGGTCTCACTGTAGTCCAGGCTGACCTGGAATTCACTATGTAGTCTCAGGCTGGCCTTGAACTCATGATGTTCCTCCTACCTTTGCCTCCCAAATGCTGGGATTAAACACTTGTGCCACCATGTCTGGCTTTCAGGCCTGGAATTTTTAACATGGATTCTGGGGATTGAATTTAAGTCTTCATGCTTAGAAATGTCAAGAATTTTACTGACTGAGCTATCTCCCCAGTCATATTTTACTTTTTTGGTTGTGAGTGTAGTGGTGCGTGTGTTATATGCACTACACATGTATGTGCCCATGCAGTGCTCCATGTGTTCACTTGTGGTGGGGTGTGCACATCTGTGGTTGGAGCTGAATATTGGGTGTTCCACTCCATTGTCTGCCCATTCTTATTTTTGTTTTTAAAGAATTTAAAATTATTCATTTATTTGTGAGGAAGTAGGGAAGAGAGTGGAGGAGGGAATTAATTAGAATGAACATGGGTGCACCAGGGCCTCTAGCCACTGCAAACAGACTCCAGACACATACACCACTCTGTGCATCTAGCTTTACATGGGCAGTGAGGAATTGAACCCAGGTCATTAGGCTTTCCAGGCAAGCACTTTAACTGCTGAGCTATTTATCCAGTCCTCATCCATTCTTGTTTTGAGCTAGAGTTTCTTACTGATCCCAGAGCTTTCCATTGTTTTCACCAGCTCTGGCAATTCTTGGGTCTCTGCTCCCCACAGAACTAAGTTTATAGATGTTCAACACCACACCCAGCTGTAATGTAGGTTCTGAGGCTCAAACTTTGTTGGTCTCTTAGGCCTCCTCAGGCCTTCATATTTGGACAGAAAATGCTCTTCCCTGCTGAGGCATCTCTCTAACCCTATTTTATTGGTGCTTTGAGGGAGGGTTTCACTCTATCATAGGCTGAACTAGAACTTACTGTGTTGCTCAGGCTGCCCTTGAACTCAGGGTGATCCTCTTACCTCAGTCCCTAAATGCTGGGATTATAGGCATGAGCTATCACACTCACCTGTGTGTTTATTTTTTAACTGACAAATAAAAAATGTATATATTAGCCAGGTATGGTGGTTTTATCAGTTACTTTCTCATTGTTATAATAAATACCTGACCAGAAGCAAACTGTGGGAGGAAAGGGTTTAATTTGGCTTACTGTTTCCAGGACAAGCTATACTCACCACTATACCATCAACACTGCACCACACAGTTTCTAGAAGTTTCATGCTGAGGAAGGCATGGCAGTAGGAGCCAGAGTAGAGATGGTCACGTCTCACTAGAATCAGGAAGCAGAGAAAGAACTACAAGTGGACCAAGTTAAAAATACTCAAGGCCCACCCCCAGTGACCTACTTCCAACTAGGCTCCACCTCCTACAGGTTTCACAACCTTCCTAAATGGTTGATCAAACACATGAGCTGCTGGGGAGCATTTTACATTCAAATCACAATATTCTCCTCTGGTTACCATAGAGTCACAACCATCTCATGATGCAAAATGCACTCCATTCAACTTTTAAAGTCTCCATAGTCCAACACTCTTCAGAGGAGACTTGGGGACTTTGAACATGTCCATATCTGGTATTTGGAACTCATGATGAAATCATCTGAGTTCTAAAAGGCTTGAGTACCCCCCACCCACCCTTCCTGTTTTGCTGCCTGTAGTACACAGGGACTCTTTCTTGGGCTAGCTTTGCTATGAACCTGCAACTTTTCTTAAAGCAGATAGTTTACACTCTGGCATGTCCAGCATCCTGGGGCTCACTTTCACACAGGGCTTCTGTGTAGGAATCTGACCCTGCCTAATATTGCTTAGTGTCAGTAGTTCTCTCAGACCATAGTACAATCCTCCATGATCCCCTCCATTGTGCATCTTTCACACCTGCAAATCCATTGAAGAAGTTCTGCCAGCTTGGGATAGAGTTTGGCTCCTCCATTTAGGGCCTTTCATTTCAAAAGAGTTTGCAATCATACTGTCTTGAGTCTTCAGGAGGTTGGATTGTGTCCTCAGGGCATCTTTTCTATTGTCCCATGCAGAGCAGTAGGTTTTTCTTTAATGGTGTTAATCTCTTTAACAATTATGGCCTTATAGGCTACAGTCCCCTTGCCTGGGACTTTAAATTTACTCACCTTTTGTTCCAAACTTTATAGTTTTCATCTTTCTGATCTGAATCTTGTTGTTTTTCATGGTAGGTTTCAATAAGAACAGTTTTGAGAAGCCACACCAAAATCTTGATGTTATTCTGCCTTGAAACTTCTGCCAGCAAACACATTATGCCATTATGGGTTTTGTTTGTTTGTTTGTTTTGAGATAGTGTCTTGCTCTATCCTAGGCTGACCTGGAATTCGCTGTATAGTCTCAGGGTGGCCTCAAACTCATGTTTCTCTTACTTCTGCCTCCTATATGCTGGGAGTAAAGACATCTGGGGACCAAACCCAGACCTTGTGCATGCCAGGCAGACAGTCTACCACTGAGCTATGGACTCCCAGCTCTTGGTTTTAGGAGACAGAAATGGTCTTACTACGTACCCTGGGCTGATTTTGAACTCTGGATACTTGCTTCCTTCATCTCCTATTGCTGGGGTTATAGGCTTGTGTCACCAGGCCTGGCTTGTTAACTGCTCTTTCTCTCCCTCCCTTCTTTCCTTCACCCCTGCCCCCTCCCCCCCTCTCTCTCTGCATGAGCACACATATATGTGTATGCATATAGAGACAAGAGGCCAATATTTGGTGTCTTCCTCAGTCACTGTCCACCTTATTTATTTCTAGGTCCTCTCACTGAACCCAGGGCTCACAGATTCAATTGTGCTAGCTAGTTAGCCAACCCTATGGGTCCTCTTGTATCTTCCTCCCAGTCCTGGGATTGCAGGTATGCACCGCCTGGGTGCTGGAGATCAAACTCAGATCCTCATGCTTGCATAGCAAGCACTTTACTGACTTAGCTATTTTCTGAGGCTTAAACTATGCATTTTATGTTTTCTTCCCAGGCTGGGTTGAGAGGTAGCTATTACCCTCCCTGTTTTATCAATGAATGTGGAAGTTCAGAGAGGTGAGACCATTTGCCTAACACCCATACCTATGTCTATCTTTAACTCTGGCCATAAGAAACTCCTTGTCAGGCAATGAGGGAATGAAGGTGGGATGATAGCTGAGAGCCTTCCTTCCAAGACCAAAGCAACCTTTGTGGTTGTTCCATCATCAAGCCCAACGCGAGGTGGCCAAGTAAAGAATAGCTGGGGAATAGGAAGTTGTTCTCTGTGACCCTGCACATTTCACACATGCTACATGTTGAGCTGAACTAATTGGCATGTATGTGTGTCTACAGCATGTTATCCAGCCTGAACGAGTGGCTATGGCAGGAGAAGTTCTGGTTACCACCTAACAGCACATGGGCCCAGCTGGAGGACCGTGATGGTCTGGTCTTTGCACACCCTCGGCATATGCTTGCTGCCCTGCCCCTGGCACTGGTCCTGGTAGCCGTGCGCATTGCCTTTGAGAGGTGAGTGTATGCTTGCTGTGGCTTTCGGACCCTATGTTCCTTGCACACGCATGCACAGGCGTGTGTGTGTGTGTGTATGTGTTTAGGTACATGCCTGTACTATGCGAGATTTCCTGCCTTCAAATGTCCAGGGAGCTGCTTAGCTTTCCACCAAAGCACTTTTCCTGCCTTCTTTAGGCAGCCTTCAACTGCTACCACACATGTCCTGATCCAGATGATTGGCTTATGGGTTCATGGGCCACAGTTTGGGTCTGGTTGTAGCACCATCTTCCTACAACAGGACTTGGTAAACCCTCACCTGTAGAGATTAGATGTTATTGGCACATAAACATGAGCCCAGTCCCTGCTGCTTGGAGGCTATAATATTTTCCTTTTCCCTCCCTCTGTTCCCTCATCACAGTTGAATTTGACCTGAGGTTCCTTGGTAGGCTGTTCTGGCCTTTGGTTCTCCAAGTCAGGGACGATTGGATGAGAGATGAAATTCCATCCCTTTCTGTGGTCTTAGTGCATCCCCTTGTGGGAAACATGGGGATTAGTGGCCAGAAGATCCCAGGGTCCATTCACTGGTATAGGGAAGGGTTGGGGAAGAGGGGTCTTAGGAAGTATCAGTCACTGTTCCAGAGGAGCCCACAGCCTACTGGAGGGAGACAAAGTTCAGGCTACCTGTTGGAGATGGATGAAGGAGCCTGGGTACCCTATGAGTTGGTCTTCACACCCTTATCCTAAAGATCCAGCCAGCTTCTTTTCTTAGGTTTGGTCCTATGCATAGCCAGGCTGCCCTTTTGAGTTCCCAGAGTGTGAGCCCAGGAATGGGAGTAGAAAATAATGTGTCATGCCTCTTTTTGTGACTCTAGACCTCTGTATTAGTTGCTTTACTTTTTTATTGCTGTGACCAAAAACAACTTAAGAAAGGAAGCGTTTATTTCAGTTTATATTTGGAAGTTTCAGTCTATCATGGAGGGGAAGGCATGGTGGCAGAACAAAAAGTATCTGACCATATTCAGTATTTAGTCCATAGAGAGGAAGCAAAGAGGAATGAATGCTGCTTCTCAGCCAGTTCTCTCCTTTTCATATAGTTAGCATCCCTGCCCATGGAATGGTGCTGCTCTAATTTAGGGTGAGTCCTCCCACTACAATTAACATAAGGTAGAAAATTCCTCAGAGACATGACCAGAGATTTGTTTCCAGAGTGATTCTAAATTCTGTCAAGTTGACAGCCAGAGATTAGCCATCTTAGCCTCCAAACCCTCTGCCCAAATAGATTATTAATCTTACATGCCCATGGAGGATCTCCAAGCCTCAAATTTCCCCATACTCTTCCCCACAACTTCATTCATGTGCATTCTTATTTGGCCTCTGCTTAACTTTGTCTCTTCTGCACCCAGATTTGTGGCCTTGCCCCTGAGCCAGTGGATGGGTTTGCGTGATCCTATTAAGAGGCAGGTGAAGCCCAACCCCACACTGGAGAAACACTTTCTCCAGATAGGGAGGAGACCCAAGGAGGTGAGAGCTCCCTCATCCTTGCGGCCAGCATGGAGGCCCTGGGATCAGGCCCACTTTGGGGGGTCAGGGAGGGTAAAATAGCCTGTGATATCTCCACAAATGTCCCCATTTTACATTTTACCTGGGTCCACAGCCTCCCTAGGATATGAGACCTGGCCTTCTAACTTCCTGTGGAAATGAGGCCCCACTCTTCTCAGGCTCCTCGGGACTTTACACCTCACTCCTTCTAGTGGACCATGAGGCTCCACCCCTTATGGTCTTCCTGGGTCATGAGGCTCCTCCTCTCCTACATCTGGACATCAGAGTTACAGCTGTTCAACATTACCCAGGCAGCTAGGAAGTGTGGGGATTCATCACCCAGGCAGGGTAGAAGGGTTGTGACTCACTCTCACTCCCCTAACCCTACTGTTTACTGGACTTGGTTACCCCACAGGCAAGATCTGGGGTGGGGGAAGCAAAGTAGGTCCTGTGTATCCAGGGACAAGGGAGGTAAGACACCATTGGGCCTGCATAACACCTATCACCTATCACTTTCCAGCCTCAGATGGCCCTTCTGGCTGCCCAGTGTGGCCTTACACTGAGGCAGACTGAACGCTGGTTCCGAAGACGAAGGAACCAGGATCGGCCCTCCCTCTCTAAGAAGTTCTGTGAAGCCAGGTAATCCTGGGAATAGGGGTCAAAAGGGGTAATTTGCTCTTTTGGGGGCCAAATCAGCCTCACTGGCTTCCTCTCCATCTGCAGCTGGAGGTTTGTCTTCTATCTGTGTTCCTTCATTGGTGGCATCTCTATCCTGTACCATGTGAGTAAACCTGACAGTTCACCTATTCCATAAATCCCTACAGGTGACAGCTGAAGATCTATAGTGAGCCAGGAGCAGGCTGTTCTATAGTGAATTAACCTGAACCTGGCAGTGGGGGGATGGGGAGATAGAACTGGCAAAGATGGAACTGGGAAGGGAAAATCAGGACCGAGATATGGTGGCTCACACTAACAATTCCAGGATCATGAGTTTGAGGTTAGCCTGGATTACATAGTGAATCTCCTATTTTGGGGAGAAGAAAAGCACAGCTCAAAACAGTACCTAATTGGTAGTAAACACCTCCTGGGGAGGCGAAGAAAGGAGACATACCCAATCCAGAGGGGAGGCCTGGTTTCTGGATTTTTAGAGCTTGAGACAAACTTGTTCCTCCACAGGAGCCATGGTTGTGGAACCTGGAATTGTGCTGGGACAATTACCCACATCAGGTGAATGGCAGTGAGTGAGGCTGGGTCTTAGTTCCTGTGGCCACAGGAACAAGAGTCAAACCTGGCTTGGGTGATGTGGTATCCCTTCTAGCTGTCTGGGTGGTGAATCCCCACCCCTCCTAACTGCCTGGGTGAGGAGGTTCCACCCCTCTGCACCTCCCTGTTTCTTCTCTCTTGGATATGAGACACTTTTCTTCTCTGACCTTTTTAGACCCTGTTATTCCCAACTCTGTTTTTCACTCGTATGGAATAAAGAGGGGCCGAGAGTGAGGAAACTCAGAGTAATAGTCACTACAAAACCCACTCCTCTGCATTACATCCAGGGACAGGATGCCTTGCTCACTTACTGGGATTCAGATGTTCAGGTTTTGAACAACCTGGGAGGAACCCGAAATATGTTTCTGCCAGATAGGAGTATCCAAGGCTCACAGCTAACCTTGTTCCACCCTGCCATAGATACTGAATCCAGCCCTGTATTGGTGGTATCTCTTGGAGCTGAGTTTCTACATTTCACTGCTAATCACGCTGCCCTTTGATGTCAAACGCAAGGTGAGGACAAGCCAAGAGTTCAGCTGAAGGAACCGGATACCATGAGGAACATGCCACCCAGTGGCTGAACAGGGAGATGGCGTGGGTCAGGGTAGTATCATCCCATGCCCTGAGGTCTCCCTGGAGCCTCTGGCATGAAGCATGAAAATCCAGAGGCTCCACTGACCCCCTGAGAGGGTGGTTCCCCTGAGGCCACTGAGGCTTAACTCAGTGGTGGTCTGCTGTCTTCTGCAGGACTTCAAGGAGCAGGTGGCACATCACTTCGTGACTGTTGGGTTGATGAGCTTCTCCTACAGCTCCAACCTGCTGCGTATTGGTGCTCTGGTACTGCTGTTACATGACTGCTCTGACTACCTTCTGGAGGTGGGCCTCCCAACTCCCCTGTCCTGCCTTGACATGATAGCCTACCTAAGTGATGAGGCCATGCCCCTACTAGACTATCTATGTGATGAGACTTTGCCCTTCCTGTTTTCCTGGGTCATATGACATGAGACCTCAACCCTCATTCTGTTTGAGTGATAAGTCTCATCCTTCCTTAGCTGCCTGGTTAATTAGGGCCCCCACCTCTAACCAGCCTGGGATGTGAGTCTCCATCCCCGTTCAGTTTCCCTGTTGAAGGAGTAAGGTTCCACCATTCCCAAAGGCCACAGGATATGAAACTGCTTCTTTCTGAATCTTTTGAATGTGACACCTGGCCTTTCCTCACCTCCTGAGTCATGAAGCCCTTCTCATTCAATCACCTTAGGATTTGAGCTAAGCCTCCCTTTGTCTTTCTAGGATATGAGACCACACTCCTCCTTGCCTGCCTGGAACATGAAATCCTGCCTCTCACTCCTTTGGGTGTGATACCTGGCACTCTCAACCTTTCTGGGATAAGGGGCCCTGCATCTCAGTCACTAGTAGATGAAATCAGTTCTTTCTCTTTTCCTTCTTCCACCCTCCCTGCTTTCTTCCATTCTTCTCCCTCTCTTTCTTCTTGTTCTTTGCCTTTTTAGACAGTTCTAGAGACAAGGCCTCACCCAAGTTCACATGGTTCTACCCATAACTCTTTGTTCCTGAGAAGAAGATTCTCCCCGTACCCCAACCTGGTCCGCCACTTCCCAAGGGTCCCTGGTCCTGAGGCTATTTCTCTCTACTGCTCTCCCTAGGCCTGTAAAATGTTCAACTACACACACTTTCGGCGAATGTGCGACTTTCTCTTCATCACCTTCTCCTTAGTCTTCTTCTACACCCGCCTGATACTCCTTCCTACCCAGTGAGTCCTGGGGGTTAGAGTGGGTGGGTGTATCCAGGATTCAGGCTAGCCTCATCCTTGTTTCCCTGATGTGCCCCAGGGAACTGGAGAGCTTGTCTGGGATTCTCCCATAAACAGGGAAAGGTGTGCTTGGGCTCTGTCACCTCCTAATGTGCCCTTGAAACTGGAAGTGGGAAGAGGATGGTGTCAGGTGTGTCCACTCATTGAAGATGCTTCTGCTGGGGACATAGTAGCATAAGCACTGCAGATGCCTTCCCTCTGAGAACTGAGCTGATTGGTATATGTAGGAACAGGTAGATGAAGCAAACAAGTAGTACAGGGCATGGGATCATGATTTTGCAAAGGAGAAAATAAAGTTAGGAAGTGCAAAAAGTGCTATGTAGGTAGGTAGTATCTGATGGGCATCCAGGGACACCTCACTGGTGGCAGTTGCATAGTGAGAAGGAGAGGGGTGAGAGAACTATGTGGGTTATAGAGGAAATATAGTCCAGGCAGATGGAGCAGCATGTGCAAAGTTCCCATGGCTAAACTGTACCCCAAATGTTGGAAGAACAGCAAGGAGTTCATGGGCTGGAATAGAGCTCCTGAAGCAGATAGAAGAGGTGAGCATAAGTTGGTACCAAGGCAAATCATACAAGGCCTAAGGGAATGCAGGGAGGACTTGAGCGCTCACTGAGTGGAGATGGAGCCATGGAGAGAAGAAGAGGAACTGTGAGCACAAGAGGAACTGGGTCTTGACTGAATTGCTCACTGCCTCTTCCTGGTGGCAGGGGCAAAGAAACCATAGGGCAAGTATGAGAAGTGGGTGGGCTCAAGAAGATGCCACCAGGGCTAGGAGAAGCTTTGTGAGGCATTGAGGAGCCCAGCTGTTCTATGCTGGTCTTCATGGGCCCACAGTACCCAGGAAACAAAGGGGAAAGCAGATGGCATGTTGGGCTGGGCTTGTAAGAGAGGTATGAAGGCAGGAGTTGCCAACCCATTCCGGAGGGAGTTCGTAGCCAAGAGTCTGGACAGTGTCACTTGGGGGTGAGGTGTGGATGGAGACCCATGTCCAGGACACCCTAATGTTTGTAGGTTACTGGGGGAGCAGCTATGAAATGCAGAGGAAACGGGTTGAGGTGCAGCTCAAGGTAGAAGATTGGCCTAGTATCTGTGTGGCCCTGAGTTCCAGAAAGTGAGAGGTAGAGGGAGAAGAAAGGGGGGAGAAGGAGGGAAAGGGCAGGAAGAGGAGGCAAAGGAGAAGTTAAAAAACATACACATGGGGGACCGAGTGTGGGGATCCTGAAGGTGGAAGTAGCCAGGCCAAAAACAGATCAAGTGAGAGGTGTGAATTTTTTTTTCTTGTTTTCTTTTTCTTTCTTTTTCTCTTTTTTTTTTTTTTTTTTTTTTTTTTTTATGTAATGTTTCACTCTAGTCCAGCTTGACCTGGAATTCACTATGTAGACTCAGGGTGGCCTCAAACTCAAACGGTAATCCTCCTACATCTGCCTCCCAAGTGCTGGGATTAAAGGCATGTGCTACCATGCGTGACTGAATTTTCTTTCTTGAACTTCAAACAACTGTAGGAGTCCACTGGACCTTGCAAGTTGAGGGTGTGGCCAGTGTTGGATCAGGACATTGGGTAAGAAGCTGGAGATGCAGTTATTGTGGTTTCAGAACACTGCTTCTGACTGGCTTCTGGTTGCTTTGAGATGGACAGGCAGGGTGCAGGTCACCTGTGAAGATTTGCTGTAGCTCAGACAAGAGATCATAAAAGAACACATCCAAAAGTGTTATCAGATACTAGGCAACCTCTTGAGGTTCATGTTCCAGAAAGGCCAGCTGACAAGTGTGTTCTGATGACTTAGTATAAACAGATTAAAAGGTGGGTTTACTATCCACTTGAAGAGCATAGATACTGAGAAACACTGGGGATCCATAGAAGATTCTGTGGCATGGAAAGTCATGCAAGTTTGAGGTTCCTAGGATGGAAGCTACAGTGGCTGGTGGAAACTCTGTCATCCCTCCCACTTTAGGGTCATCTACTCCACGATGTTTGACTCCATCAAGAACTCAAGCCCCTTCTTTGGCTACTACTACTTCAACACATTACTGGTGGTGCTGCAGCTGTTGCATGTGTACTGGTTCTGCCTTATCCTGCGCATGCTGTACACTTTCCTGAGGAAGGGTCAGGTACTGGGCTGACTGGGGTTAGCTGCACAGTGTGGTCTCTAGGGCTCATAGCCCCACTCCAGCCCTTCTTCCTGCTCCAAGCTGCACCCCATTTCTTTTTCCACAGATGGCAAAGGACATTCGCAGTGATGTGGAGGAAACTGACTCAGGCGACAATGAGGCAGCACCAGAAAGGCCACAGCTGAAGAACGGGGTGGCTCTAAGGCTTGGTGCAGTTGCCACTGATGGCCCTCGGAACCGGGCAGCTGTGTACCTGGTGAATGGGCATGCCCAGGCCACATAGCCAGATGAGGACTGGCTGTGAGGGGATGCCCCCAGTGCTGCCATGGATATCCATGGGTGTCTGGGCTGTTGACCCCTGAGCCAGCTTTGTGGAGACAGGGAGGCCCCATCCTAGAATGGGCAGAGGGTTGGTGATCTGTCTCTAGCCTTTCTCTGCTCATCCTTCTTCATACCCCATCCCTCTGGGCATCTGGGCAGAGCCTAGAGAGCAGCAGGACTCTGCAGCTGACCAGAAAGAAGAGCTCTGGCTTAGAGGTTCAGAGAAACTAAAAAAAGACAGCAGAATTTTCTACCTGAAAGCATGGATCTTTACGATAATGCCTCCTTCCCCAGATATCTGTAAAGAACCAGGATACATTTACTTATACACCCCACTGACTGATACTACCACCCCAACAGTACCAAGGTGTGGATATCTGTCCCCCACCCAAGTCATCTCCTTAGGCAAGTCACTTCCTTTTGCTGCATAACAGCCCTGAACCAGAGGCTGGCAGAACTTGCGTACAGGAAAGAAGTTATTAGGTTCAGAAAGGGTAATTCCTTTGAGGTCACAGAGTAGTAAAGGTCCAAGCTTGAGAGGGAGAAGAGAAGCCCATGCCTGTTCCTGTTGCCCTTGCTCAAAGCCACCTGCAACCCATGCTTGGGAGCCCTTTAGGCTCTTGAGACAGTGAAAAAAAAAAAAAAGCAAAAGACCCAGCTTCCCCAAAAGTTGGTGTGAGGTCATCATTTTTTTCAGGAGCATCGCAGGAAAGGGGTCCCCCTCTAAGATAGAAACTGAAGCTAAGAATCCAGTGTCACCCCAGAAATCCCAGCCACAGGTTCCGTGTATTGACAGACCATGACACCCTAAGAGAACCATGCAAGAGCTTTTGAGTGTCATGGAAGAGAGAGAAGTAGAGGCAGCAGGGAGTAGATGATAGTCATGGGGGATCATCAGAAAGAAAATGCTTTGGAGAGACAGGACAGAGCCTGGCATGGTGACTCATACATCACCTCAGGGAGGCAGAGGCAGGAGAATCATGAGTATTGAGATAGCCTGAACTACATATAAAGACGGTCTCAAAATAGCCATAGGAAGGAGGGAACAGATTACTCAGAAAAGAAAAAACGTGGACAAAATCTGAGGAGAAACAGCCAAGAGATGGAGTAGCAAGTGAAGAAAGAATATCAGGATAGCAAGTAGAGGGGGACATCTTCTAGCAGAGAGGGCAGAGGAAAAACAATGTGTGATGCTTAATCTCTAATTGTAAATTTGACATGATTTAGAATCAACATGGAAACAAATTCTTGGCATGTCTGTTAGGAATTTTCTATATTAGCACCCATCCTAATTGGAAGGCACCATTCCATGGGCTGGAATGCTGGACTGAATAAAAGGGAGAGCACTAGCTGAGCAGTAGCGTTTATTACTCTGGGTTCCTCACTGTCCTGAAAATGACCAGCTCCTGCCACTGTGCTTTCCCTGCCATTCTTGGCTTTCCCTTGAAACTGCAAGCTGAAAATAAGCCTTTTTCTTTCCATAAGCTGCTTCTGGTCATATATTTTGTCCCACCAATGAGAAAGTAACTGATTATCTATGGAGAGAAATGAGGGAAGGGGAACAGAAAGTAAGGAGTGCACGCAGAGAACATGCTTAGAGACATAGGAAAGGGAAGCCAGGGCAAGAAGAGAAGAAAGGAAGAGCAGGAGAGAAAAAGGAAGAAAGGCAGGTCTGTGGGATAGTTTAAAGTGCCTCCTCCGCAAGCACAAGGACCCAAGTTTGGATTACCAGAATCCACGTAGAAGCAGGATGTGTTGTCATGCGCCTGTAATCCTGGTGCTGGGGAAGCAGAGACAGGAGAATCCCTGGAACTTAGGCAAGTCTGGCTGAATTGGCAATCTCCAGAATCAGCAGCAGATCATGTCTTTAAAAAAATGGAGAACAATTGAGGAAGACACCTGATATCTACCTCTGGCCTCTCTACACATATGTACCCATGCATGCGCATGCACGCACACTTGAAAATATGCCTGCCCACAACATAAAAATATAAAAATAAAAGAAGAAAGGTCACAGATAGTGAAGGGATGGGAAAGCCTGCAAGAAGAGAAAGACGAGGCATATGATGAGGGAAAGGAGACATTGTAGGGAAAACACACAGCAGAGGTAGAAGCCTGAAAAAAGCACTCAAGAAGTGATGAGAGCCAGATGTGGGGGGTGCTAGCCTAAAATTTCAGCATCCAGGAATCTGGAGCTAGATAATTGCAGGTTCAAGGACACCCAGGTAGGAGAACAAAAACCCAGAATGAGTGTGAATAGAAATGTGGTACATAGTCACAATGGAATCTTATGCTGTTGTAAAGAAAAATGAAATCAGGACATTTGCAGGAGAAAGATGGAACTGGAAATTATTGTGTAAAATAAGCCTGACAAAGAAAGACAAGTATTTCACATTCTCTCTCTGTGTTTCCTTCTCCACCCCACCCCACCCCTGTTCGTTCTCTCTCTCTCTCTCCCTCCCTTCCTCCCTTCCCCCCCCCTCTCTCTCTCTCATCTCTTTCTCTCTCTTGTTTGAGGTAGAGTCTTACTCCAGCCCAGACTGACTTGGAATTCTGTAGCTCCAGGCTGGCCTCAAACTCACAGTGATCCTCCTACCTCAGGCTTACAAGTGCTAGGATTAAAGGTATGTTCCACCATGCCTGGCTCTCTCACTTTTTGGTTTGTGTGTGGATGCATGTTTGTATGTTTGTATGTAGGTGGGTATATGTGTATGGGTATATGTGTGTGGGTATGCTCATAAAATGTATGTGGATGCCAAAGGTTGACATTGCATCATCTTCAGTCACTCTTCACCCTATTTTTTGAGACAGAGTAACTTATTGAACCTGGAACTTATTAATTAAGCTAGTGGAGCTAGCCAGTGTGGCCCATGATCTTCCTGTCTGTTTCCTCAGCACTGGGTATGCTACTGAGCCCAGATTTTATGTGAGTAGTGGAAACCCAAACACATGTCTTCATGACTGAGTGGTAAACACTACCTACTGTGCCACCTCTCCATCCCCATGCATGTGTTCTCTTTTATGTAAAGCTTAGGTTTAAAATTATATACAATTTGTAACTCTATGTGTTTGTGTTTGGGGTGTTATGAAACTAGAAAGAGAATCCTAATCAAGGAGGAAGAAATTTTAAGGAAGTGGCAAAAGGAAAGGTAAAGGGATATATGTGATATGAAAATAGGAAAAATAGGAAAAAAGCATCTGAGGGAAGAGAAACAGTCTGAGGGGAGTAGTGAGCACAGGAGAGGGCAGTGGGGGAAAAGAACAGGTAAGAGCAAAGCATAATGTAAATGTATAAAGATCCCATAATGAAGTCCATTACCTTGTATGCTAACTTATAAAAATCTTTAGAACCAATAACAAGGAACATGCGTGACCTCATTAATAATCAGGAAAATGTAAAGCAATATTTTGTGTGATTTCATTTCAAGGATAACACTGGATACATAGAATGAATTTTGTAGCATTCCTTTCCTTTTGATTTCATGGAATAATTTGGGGAGCAATGTGTCTGCTCTTTTAATAGTTAGTAGAACTCAGTAGTGAATGTACTTGGTCCTGCATTTTAATTTGGGGAAAAGTTCTTTAATACTGATTCAACTTTATTATTTGTGGTAGTTTGATGTCTCCCATAGACTCAGGTGTTATTAAAATTGAATTTGCATCTTCTGCTTCTAGTAGGCAGACTCCTGCTACAAGGGCTGGGGTATCACTAGAGATGGATCTGAATTCCAGAATAAGAGATATGCAGAAAGCTCTGCTAAGGTCCCTGCTGTTGCTTTTGGTTTTGTGCTTGTTTGTGGTAATGGCTTTTTTCTCTATGTGAAAGGAAGCTAGCTTTTCCCACCATTATTAACTTCTAGATCTGTAAGCTTCAAATAAATCCTGTTCCTCCCATAAACTGTGTCTTGTTTGTTTCACATCCCAACAATGTGAAGCTGTCTACCACATTATTTTTCATGAATCTGTTTAAGTTGTTTGTATCTCCTTGATTTCATTGTAGTAAGTCATGTGTGTCTAGGAATTGGTCCATTTCTTTTAGTATTTTCAATTATTGTGGAATATAAGTTTTCAAAGCACTCCCAAATGCTTCTCTGTGTCATTGAAATCTGTAGTAACCTCCCCCTTTTTCTGTCTAATTTTATTAATTTGGATCTTCTCTATCTTTTGGTTAGGTATATGATTTGTTTGGTATATGATTTTTTTCATTTCTATGACAAAATGACAAAAACAGCTTAAGGAAGAAAGAATTTGAGGATATAGTCTATTATGTGGGAGAAGACATGTCAGCAGGAGCATGAGGCAGCTGGTCACATTACATCTGCTGCCAGGAAGCAGAGAGGTGAATATTTGTGCTCACGTGTAATGTTTCCTTTTATTCAGTCTAAAACCTCAGCCCATAAAATGGTGCCAACCCACATTTAAGGTGGACCTTCCCAATTCTTTTAAATTACTTAGAAACTGTCTCACAGGTGTGCAAAAAAGTTTGTATTCTAGGTGTTTAAAATCAACAGTAATTACCATAAGTCTATTCCTTGTCAAGTTGATACTCAAACATATCACTTTTTTAATTTAAAAATTTTATTATAAATGTTTACATTAAAAAATAAGTTACATAACCCCCTCCCAGCATCTCCCACACCCCCTGCACAGAATCCTTACTTTTCAGTTATTCCCTATTCTATTTTGATATCTATTTTTGTCCTCCACAACCATGACAGGATGTTGATGGGTCCAATATTATACAAGACTTGTGCAGTTAACAGCCACTGTGAGGTCAGGGATATAGACCACTGTGTGTCTGGAAGACAGTGTTACAAAGCACTCCTCCCAATCCTCTGGCTCTTACTTTTTCCTGCCACCTCTTCCTCAATAGTCCTTGAGCCTTGGAGGGTGTGAGAGATGTCTCATTAAGTGCTGAACAATCAATGGTCACTTCTGAACTTGATGAGTCTTGAGTCTCCCAAATATTCTTTATCATCTAAAAAAAAAAGAACCTTCTGTATGAAAAGTGAGAGTAGGGCTGGGGAGATAGCGAAGCAGTTAAGGCACTTGACTGTGAAGCCTAAGGACCCAGGTTTGATTTCTCAGTACCCATATAAAGCCAGATGGGAATGTGTATACCTGGAGTTCATTTTCACTGTCACTATGCCCTAACACACCCATTTTCTCTCTGTCTCTCTTTGCATACAAATGAATAAATAAAAATATTTTTGAAAAGTGAGTGTATGGGCTGGAGAAATGGCTTAGCAGTTAAGGCTCTTGCCTGTGAAACCTAAGGACCCAGGTTCGATTCCCCAGTACCAACATAAGCCAGATCACAAGGTGGCCTATATGTCTGGAGTTTGTTTGCATTGGCTAGAGGCTCTGGTGTGTCCATTCTCTTTCTGACTCTCTCTCACTCGCAAATAAATAAATGTATTTAAAAAGTGAGAGTAGCACTAATATATGGCCATAAGTATAACTAGATAGAGGAAAATTTGTTGGGCACAACTTATCCAAACTTGTGGCATATCTTTTAATACCAAAGTATTGGAATAGTTATACAATATATAAATCATACATCAAGCCTCTGGAATATATAATAAAATTTAATAGTAACAACATTGACAACTGTATTGGCACTATTTATATGCTTGTTTAGAGTCTTTTAGATAAGCTCACACCTAAATTTTAGTTTACTGTTCCTTTGCTTTTAACCTTTTTTTCTTTTTAATATTTTATTTATTTTTTTTTTATTAGTCATGGACATACTCAGTGTATAAACAGCACATGTTGGTACCATCCTTACCCTTATCCCTGTCCCCGCCCCCCCTGAAGGCACCCTCCTCATTAGGGATCCCCATGTGGATTGTGGGTCATGCATTGTGGGGATAGCCATCAGTTATGAGGAAGAGGCAACATCTCAGTGTGTAATGTCCCAACTTGTGGCTCTAATAATCTTTCTGCCCCCTCTTCTGCCAGTTTCCCTGAGCCAAAGCATATCACCTTTAAGTCATATTCTGCTCCTTAACTCCATAGGCTCATGGCCACTTTAACATGTAGAATCTATTTACCCCAACTTCAGAAGTTCTCATAGTCCTTAATAGTTGCAACACTATTCAAGAGTGCAAGTACAATCTCTTCTGAGAATCATCTAGTCCCCTAAGTGTGAGCCCCCATACAAAAGAAGTTACAAGGCTATGGAGATGGTTCTGTGGGTAAGAGCACTTACTGCACAAGCTTGAGGACCTGAGTTTGATCCTCAGCACTGATGTTAAAAAGCTGGGTATAGGTATGCATGCCTGTAACCCCAGTTTTCAGAAGAACAGAGACGGGAGAATTGTTGGATCTTGTCAGACAGACTGATTAAAATTGGCAGCTCCAGGTTCAGTGACACTCCATTTTCAGAAAATGTGGAAGAGCAACAGACAAGGATACATACTGTGGTAGTTTGAATGTATGTCCCCCAATGAACTCAGGAGTTTTATTAAAGCTTGCAACTTGGATTTCTGGCCAACTAGCTGGAAGCGATGTCCAGAGTTTGATCAAGGTTGAATTTGAAAGTAATGATGTACTTGGCAGAGGATAAAGAACTGGAATATTTAAGGTTGGAAAAATTCAAACAAGTTTAAAATACTGGTACTGAGAGTGGTTGCTAAAGCTGCTATTGTTAAGGAAATATCCCCATGATTAAGGTTGACCAAACTGCTTTACAATGAAACAGTGGAAAGAATGCTAGAGGTGATTCCATTCCAGATGGAATGATTTAAAGGCACTGGTGCTCTTGGTGATAAAATGAATCTTTATTAATGGGTGTAATTCAAAGGAAAAAAAAAAGATATTTAGGATATATCAGGACTGTGAAAGGGCTGCCATGGAGTGCTATTGGCTCAGGATGGAAGTTTTCCCTGGCTACTCAGCCCAGCTGGAGGGGAGGACTTGGAAAATTCAGAGACCATAGGATGTTGGATTTGAACTTCAGGTGTTTGATGCTTGTTTAATGATTATTGAGTCTTCATTGGTCCAGTCTCTCCCGGTTGTGCCTTATAGCAATGGGAATGTTTACTCTGTGCCATTTGTTATATGTTGGAAGTACATAACTTGTTTTGTTTTTTTCAACACTCACAGTTAAGAGACAGTCTTTTTTTAAAAAATTTATTTATTTATTTATTTATTTGAGAGCAACAGACACAGAGAGAAAGACAGATAGAGGGAGTGAGAGAACGGGCGCGCCAGGGCTTCCAGCCTCTGCAAACGAACTCCAGACGCGTGTGCCCCCTTGTGCATCTGGCTAATGTGGGATCTGGGGAACCGAGCCTCGAACCGGGGTCCTTAGGCTTCACAGGCAAGCGCTTAACCGCTAAGCCATTTCTCCAGCCCAAGAGACAGTCTTTTTTTTTTTTAAAAAAAAAATTTATTTCTTTATTTATTTGAGAGAGAGAGAGAGGTTGAGAGAGAGGCAGAGAGAGAGGCAGAGAGAGAGAGAGAGAGAGAGAAAATGGGTGTGCCAGGGCCTCCAGCCACTGCAAATGAACTCCAGATGCATGCACCACCTTGTGCATCTGGCTTATGTGGGACCTGGGGAATCAAACTGGGGTCCTTTGGCTTTGCAGGCAAATGCCTTAACACTAAGCCATCTTTCAGCCCAAACTCAGGAGTTTTATTAAAGATTGTAATTTGGATTTTCAGCCTCCAGGCTGGAAGAAGTGTCATTGGAAGTAGATGGTGGGTTCCAGCCCAAAGGTGTGTTGGGGCCAGATCTTATTTCCAGCGTGAAAGTATGCAGAGTGCTTGAGCCTGGGTTCCCTGCTGTTTGGCAGCCAGTTTTTGCTCTTGCTTGTGGTGCTGGTGGTGGTTTTTCTCTGCTTGGATTTGTTAAAGGGGACCAGCCTCTTTTGTCATTATGGGAACTTTCCCTGCATCTGTATGCTTCAGGTAAATCCCTTCCTCCCATAAACTGTGTCTGGCTGGAAGTTCATCCCAGCAGCATGAGCTGACTACAATGCATGCTTTCCTCTGGCCTACACATGTGTATACAGAGTAAGCACTGTCATTACAAAAGGAGGAAATCATGGCTTACAAGAAAAGACCAAAACCCCATAGGGAAAGCACCAAATCCTGCAGCTCCAAGTCCAGCTTATGATAGAATCACTTAGGCTCCAAAGGGCTTGAGTAACCCCCACTTTCCAGCTTTGCCACCTCTATCATGCACAGCCTCTCTCTTGGGCCAGTTCTACTCCATGCATGCTGCTTTCCTTGGCAGAGATCCCATGGTGCTGGCATCTCTGAAATACTAGGATCTCCACTACAGCTTAGGCTTAATCTTCACAACTTCATATAATGGCCTCTTAAGGACATTTTGCAGGGGATTCAACCCTGCCATACAGCTCTGAAACTATGGCACAAGAATCTATCTCCCCTCAATCTTGTTTCTTTCATGCCTGTGAAACCAGTACCATGTGGATAACACTATGAAAATCTGCAGTCAGTTTGGGATGAAGTCTGGACCCCTTGCACCACACATGAATTGGACTTGGTGTTGACTTGTGTGTACTGACCTATAGTTTCTGGGGGAAATGGTTCTCTTTGTGATTTTAAGCAGGAAATGCCTTAGTGTCATTCTCAGACTTTCTCCTTTTAAGTGGGTTTGTATTTTCATAAAATTTCCATGTGTGAAGTCTTGCCCCAAGCTTTTCTGTTTTCCCAGTGTAGACCCAAAGGTTTCCCTTTAATGGTGCTGGTGTCTTTAAAAATTAAACCTGTGTTCTCAACACCTACCTTTAAACTCTTTTCCTTGCCAAATGGCACATTTTTCCAATCCTTTTACCGTATTAAACACTGTCATTCAGTAACCATTCTACCCTGTCCTGACATTTCCTGTGCCAAACAAATTGTTTCATTACTTTTGAATTCATCTTCACTCAAGTTCTCAGAACATGAGAGGTATACACCCAGACTCTTTGCAAGAATATAACACAGTTCTCTATAAAATCCTTATTATTCTCTGAAGCTTCATGAGCTGCCCTCCACTGTATCCATTTCTCTTGAGAATTCCTTTGACATTCTGATCTTTTGAACCTCCACAAAGATGGTCCATTAAGATCTGAGGATAAGGACTGGAGAGATGACTTAGTCACTAAGGCACTTGCCTGTGAAGCTTAAGGACCCAGGTTCAATTCCCCAGTACCCATGTAAGCCAGATGCACAAGGTGGCATATGTGTCTGGAGTTCATTTGCAGTGGCTGGAGGCCCTGGCATGCCTATTCCCCCTCTATAAATGTTTCTCTCTCTCTCCAATAACTACATAAACAAAACATTTTTAAAAAAAGATCTGAGGAGAACATTTGAGGGCTATTCTATCTCAAACTTCCAAACTCCACCACATTTTTCCCACAAACCTTTCCAAAGTCTCAAGAGCCACATGTCAGGTTTATCACAGCAACAGTTCCACTTTTCACTAGCAATTTTCTACATTACATTTTTTGTTGCTTTGACAAAATACCCAACATAAACGATTTAAGGAAGGGATAGTTTGTTTTGGCTTAATGTTTGAAGCTATAGTCCCACGTGGTAAAGGAGGCATGGTGGCAGAAGCATGAAGCAGTTGGTCACATTTTGTGTACAGTCAGGAACCAGAGAGATGAATGTTGACACTCAGTATACTTTCTGCCCTGTGCATACAGGTACAGAAGTCAAAGGAAGATATCAGGTGTCCGCTTGATTTTCATTTTGGATGACCTATCTGGAGGTAAAGGTACTGAAATGACCCACTATTATTGTATCAGGACTTATCAGACCTTCCAATGTCTGTTTTATGAAATTGGGATTCCCCAACAGTTGGTACATATAATTGCAGTTCTGAAATCTTTTTTAAAGAAAATATTGGCCAGGTGTGGTGGCGCACACCTTTAATCCCAGCACTCGGGAGGCAGAGGTAGGCAAGATTGACATGAGTTCGAGCCCACACTGAGACTACATAGTGAATTCCAGGTCAGCCTGAGCTAGAGTGAGACCCTACCTCAAAAACCAAATATATATATAGTAATTATTTATTTACTTTTAAGGGTTTCAGAGAATGTGTGTACCAGGGCCTCTAGCCACTGCAAATGCATGAAGCACTTTGTACATCTGGTTTATGTGGGTACCAGGATATTGGGCCTGGGTTATTAGGCATTGCAGGCAAGTGCCTTAACCACTGAGAAATCTTTTCAGCCCCTACCCCTACCCTTTCTGTGAAATCTTTTTGCTGAATTGTTTCCTTTATTAATATGTGTGGCTTTGTTTTTTGAATAATTTTGGTTTGAAGTCTACTTTATCAGATATCAGAATAATTATGTCTGCTTATTTTCAGTTCTTATGTGTTTGGTATATTGTCTTCCATCCTTTGGCTCTAAATCTGTGTGTATCTTTAATAATCCAGTGTGTTTCTTGAACACAGCAGAATGTTGGATCTAGTTTTGTAGTGCAGTGAGCTATTTTGCTTTTCTTTACTGGTAAGTTGAGACTACTTACACTTAAGATTATTATCTACAGATGTTTACTAGTATCTGTAATATAGTTGGCATTTTGTTGGTGTGGTTGGGTTATTGGTTGTTCCTTACTTTCCCTCTATTAGTATCAGGGATTAACTGTATTGAGTTTGGCATTATGGATCCTTTTATAGCTCTCTTGAAAGCTTGTTTAGAGGTTCTAGCAGAGGAGCACAGCTACTCATATACCTTTGAATACTGATCCCTTTCTATTCAGGGAAGGTCATCCTCTTCCATCCAGTGCACTGCTTCAGGAGGGATGCACATAGATCAGTGAGGGAGGAAGGGGACACTCACCTAGCCAGCCAGATAGCCAAATCAATTCTGACCATCAATGGGGTGACAGATGCCACAGCCAAATCACCCTCACACCCATAGATCTCCTTTGTTCAGCTATTCTGCTCATGAAATATGTTCTTTACTGAGTTCTCATGACTGAGACTATCTTCCTTCTCTGATGATCATATTCCCCTAAGAATTTTCCACAGTGCTGGCATCATGGTCACAAACTGCTTTAGTTTTTACTTGCTATGACATGTAAATTTCTCTGTCACATTTAAAATATAACTTTTTTGGGTATATTGATCTTAGTTTCCAGTTACTTACTTTTAAAGCTTGAAGTTTATTATTTCATGCTTTTCTAGTTTTGGGACTTCAAACAAGATACCTGATGTTATTCTGATGTTTCTACCTTTGTACCAAGTTGATATTTTTTGCCTTATAGCTTTTAATTTTAATTTTGATATTTTTTCTTTGTATGCTTGATAGCTTATGTATAATGTCATGGGGTGGTTCTTCTCTCACCTGTAGTTGATTTGCATTTCTGAATCTCTCATTTTTAAATGTCTATTTGTTTTTCTAGATTTTGAGAGATTTTCTCCTATAATACCATTGAGTGGAATCTTTATGCCTTTAGTGTTTATTTCAGTTTTTGTTTGTTCTGTAGATTTTTAGATTTGGTCTCTTGATGATATTCCAGAGTTTTTGAACAGCATGGTCATATTTATGTTTTCTTCTTAGTGATAATTATAGGCAGTATTTTGTAAATCTTGTCCTCCCTAACAGGCTTTCCTCTGTTTGGTTAGTGCTCTTCCTTGTGTTTTATATTTGATGTATTATGTTTTTCATGTCCAACATTTATATCTTGTTTTCAAGGTCCCAATTTCCTTGCATAATTTTTCTTCCATATTTTTAAACCACATTGCTAATTTTCTTCTCAATTCTGTTGACTTTTTTCTGACTTTCCTTCCAGGTTCCTGAGTGAATTAATCTACTTGTCAGTGTTGTCTTTCAGGCAGTCAATCATTTTTACCAGAAAAAAATTAAAATAGTCATCTGAAATTTTACATATTTTAGTATGTATAGTCCAGCACTTTAAAGAGTTAAGATCTTTGGGAAGAATTAGGTTTCCTTGCATTTTCATGATTTTTGTATTTGTGGGTTGTGATTTGCAAATCTGTTAATTTGGGTATTTGACAGGGTAGTCTCTTTACTATGCCACCTATTTTTGAAGGGTCAGTCTCCAGTGGCATGCAGCAATTGGAAGGTAAAGTTCTGTAACATGAAACCACCCAAAAGTTTGAAAATCACTTAAAATCAACTACATCCCACTGATACATGTTCGATTACAATATGACTGAAAGTACAAGACTATTGTAGAATATGGAAAGATGTCAGAAATTATTTAGGGAAGTATGAAAGTAGTAAATGCATGAAATGGGAAAAGAGTAAGAGATTAGAAAAAAAGAAACAAAAACTCCCCAATGGTAAAAAAGTCAAAAAAATTAGATAAATGCATGGAAGAAAATAAAAACATATTATAGAAAAGAACTCAAGTAGGGAAAATCAAAACACTACTAAAGTTAGAGTGGGGGAAATGGAGGCAACATAAAGAACAAAAAGAAAAGAAGAAAGTAAGGAAAAGAAAATATTTTGACCAAAAATAGAAAAAAAAATCCATGATTAAAATTTGATGAATGTGTGAACAAATAAAAAATATAAAAGAATTAAATAAAGTAAAAATTCTTGATAAACACATAAAGAAAAAAAAATCACAAAGTATTGTGCCATTGGAGCAACTTCCTTCTGGGTCTTCAGAAATGTGAGGCTACAATTATATGTACAGAGGGTGGGAGTGACAGTTAAGCCTCAACATTTTTGTCTTTCCTGTAGTTCATGCCATTGCTGATTCTGTATAGGACAAGTGGCTGGTGTCTGCCAGAGTTGTCTTCGACTTTATTTTTCTCTCTGTATTAGCAGCAGCCTCTGCTGGCCACACTCAGTTTTGCAGTTTGTGCATTGGGCAGAGACTCCCTAGGTTGATTGTACCCCTTGGGGTGGCTGATGTTTTAGCTGGGGGATATCTCCCGACTGCACTGGGAGTGTGTGAAGTAACTTCAGCACTGAGACTGTTACTGGCAGAGGACCTATTTTCACATTTTCTAGACACCTTGCATACTAATCAACCTGCTGGAGAGGTGTAGCAGTGGGTGTCATGTTCACCTCTGGACTCTAAAGCACTGAATGACAGTGGCTCCAGCACTTGTACCCACTGGCCTCAAGCTCAGTACTGTGAAACTCCAGGGGTAGTCTCAGTTGATAAGATCTGCTCTCAGACACTGAAGATGGCCATCTCTCCTTATGCATTTCCTGGCCTGAGGCCAGCCTCCTGCTGCTTGCAACCTTTAACTTATCACTGTCCAGCCCTCTTGTTCTCCAAAATTGCCTCTCTGTGTCTTCTATCACCCAGGGATTGTGACAGGCCTTTTGAGGCTCCCTGACCTGACCTGTGGGTGTTTCCTGACCTCAAGGATGCAGAATGGTTCAAGTTTTTATTTTTGTTTTTTAACATTTTCATATATATATTACATTTTGATAATATGTACCCCACATTACCCTTCTTTATCCCCTTCAATTTCATTGTGAGAGGATCAAATTTGCTCTAGTTTACAGCTAGGCTTGTTTCAGAGTCCCAGAGAGGCAGGCAAGACTTCAGGGAAAGACCCAAACAAAGGGCTGTTAATCAACAGCGACCCTAACATGTGACTGGAGAAGATAGCCACCCAGGGGCCTGAGTCATTTCCTGCAATACCTCTGGACTATTACCAAAAAAATGACTTGCCTGAGATAGTGGGCTCTAGGGTGGGATTCTGTAGACTCTGGGTGCCAGGATTCATGGAAATTGCTAAGCCTCTTTATGAGGCCATGGGGGGAGGGGCAAAACTGAGTGTGGCCAGCAGAGGCTGCTGCTAATACAGAGAGATGGACAGAGCCTTCCACTGGCTCAAGGAGGCATTCCTTAAGGCCCCAGCACTGGCCCTACCAAATACCCACAAGCCTTTCCACCTGTATGTGGATAAAAGCAAAGGCATAGATAGCTAAGGGGGTGCTGACTCAAACTCTAGGCCCTTGGAAAAGACCAGTAGCCTATCTGTCCACCCTGCCTTCCCATCTTGGCAGCCACTGTGTTGCTGATTAAGGATGCAGATAAGATTACTATGGGACAAGAATTGATCATAATTACCCCACATGCCATCGAAGGGATTCTCAAGAATCCCTCAGATCAGATCTTTAATAACCAACTGATGCATTACCAGACCCTGCTTCTGAAGCTGCCCCTCATCCAATACCACCCTACTTCAGCCTTCAATCCAGCCACTTGACTACTGGACCCAGACCAGGACATTACACATGACTGCTCAATAATATTGAACCAAGTCCAAAATGTGAGGCCAGATCTGACAGACATCCCCTGGCTGAATGCAGAGGTGGACTACTTCACAGATGGGAGCAGTTACATGTAAGATAGAGTCAGGTATGCAGGCGCTGTGGTAGTAACTCTTGACTCTGTAGTGTGGGCCTCTGCTATACCACCCTGGACTTTGGCCCAGAGGGCCGAACCAATTGCCCTGACTCAGGCCCTTAAAATGGCCAAAGACAGAATTGCAAACATCTTCATGGACAGCTGATATGCCTTCGCCATGGTTCATGTCCGTGGGCTTATCTATAAGGAAAAGGGGCTACTCACAATGGAAGGAAAACCACCAAAAAATAAAGATGAGATCCTAGCCCTATTAGAGGCAATATGGCTGCCCCTTAAAATAGCCACTGTCATTGCCAGGGCCATCAAAAGGGGGAAGAGAAAAGAGAAAAAGAAAACAGACTGGCTGATAAGGCCGCAAAAGAGGCTGCACTAGACTCCACAGCCATGGCCTTGGTGGCTATGGTTCCACCAGGGCTTCCTCTGGCAGCTGAGGGCTGCATAATTCTTCCTTTAGAATTTGCTAAACAGCTCATTCATCAGATTCATCAAAATACCCATCTGGGTCTTAGAAAACTTAAGGAGCTGCTGAGAAATGCTAACTACAAAATTTTTCACCTAGGACCCTTAGTGAATGAGATCATTTTCAACTGCCCTACCTGTAAGACAGTAAACCCCTTGACTGTAAGACAAAAGGACCCAGGAAACTGGCTACATACACAGAGACCAGGTGCAAACTGGGAAATAGATTACACCGAGGTCAAACCAGGTTTATATGGATACAAGTACCTTTTAGTTCTTGTAGACGCCTTTTCAGGCTGGGTGGAGGTGTTCCCCACTAAGAAAAAGACCGTCACCTTAGTGGCTAAGAAGCTACTAGAAGAAATCCCCAGGTATGGACTGCCTTCATTGTTGGGATCTGATAACGGACCTGCCTTCATATCTCAGGTAACACAGTTGCTGTTAAGATTGTGGAGACAGATTGGAAACTTCATTGTGCCTACCATTCCCAGAGTTCAGGCCAGGTAAGAAGAATGAATTAGACCTTAAAGGAGACCTTAACTAAATTAACCCTAGAAAGTGTCAGTGACTGGGTAGCCCCCCTTCCTTATGCCCTGTATAAGGCTGGAAACACCCCTTTTACTCTAGGCCTAACTCCCTTTGAGATACTATATGGGAGCCCCCCCCCCCCTTCTGCCTAACCTTTACCCTGAGATTCTTGCAAAATTTGATCATCAGAAGTTCTGGAATCTCTACAAGCTCTTCATAAGGTCCAAAAGAAGATTTGGCCAGATATATACCAAATCTATGAGTCAGCTCCCCCTCCTCACCTCCATTGCTTTGAACCAGGTGATGAAGTCTGGATTCAGAGACACAATCACAAGACTCTTGAGCCACGCTGGAAAGGCTCTCACATGGTAATCTTGACCATGCCCATAGCCATGAATGTTGATGGACTCAGAATCTGGATACATCACTCCCACGTCAAACCTGCAGGATGAGAGACCACTCAACAGTTGCAACACTGACAGGAGAAGCCTCCAGATGACTCAATTCCAGAAGGATGGAAGGTTCAGTCCCACCTACTGGACCCACTAAAGCTAAAACTTTACAAATCCTGATCTTGATCTTTGCTATGGGTTTGTCCTTCACTGGACCTAAACCTCATAAGCCATATAACCTCACATGGGTTGTTACTAACATGGCTATAGGGACAATTGTCAATTCCACATCCCACTCAGCCCCTATTGGAACTTGGTTCTCTGATATAACATTTGACTTGTGCAAATTGACTGAAGGGGATTGGGATACCTATGCTGAACTCCAAAATCGCTACCACCCAAGTGGGCACAACATCGTGCAACACACCCCCCTTCTATGTCTGCCTGGGGGTCAAGAAATCCAAGTCTTAGAAAAACAAATATGGGCAGGGAATCATTCTTTTGTGCAAGTTGGGGCTGTAAGTCAACAGAAACAATATCTTGGGATCCCCCCCCCCAGTTAAAGATGACCTCATTATAGTTAAATGGAGCCCAGGGTCAGAGTCACCAGGATGGGGATATAGATTGCAGCCCAAGCTCTACTCAAGTGGTCTCGGTGGACCATGTGCTTTTAGTACCTGTAATCCAATCACTATTAAGTTTACTCCAAACGGTAAAAAAAGCCATCAACTGGGGAGCAGGAAACACATGGGGACTACAGCTCTATAAACCAAAGAGTGATATTGGGATATTATTCACCATTCAGCTCTTAACTCAAAAGATAAAATTCAGGCCTGAAGTACCACTAGGCCCCAACCCAGTCCTGCCACCTGTTAAAATGTCACTGCAGGAGGCCATGCCTACTGAAAGGCAAAACCTAACAATTAAGCCTAGGATGACTTATATCACATCCAGGAGTCCTGCCCCAACTCTGATCCAGACCTTGGGACTTACTCTGGGGTAACCTATCAAGTGATAAATAACTCTAGGCTTGAACTCACTGATGACTGCTGGTTCTGCTTGGATGCAAGGCCTCTCTATTATAGGGGAGTAGCCATATCCTTGAAATTACACCAACTCTGAGGATAATGGGGCCTGCTGCTGGCATCACTTGGGTGTCGGGAGATTAACTTTAGAACTGGTTGCAGGGAATAAATTCTGCATTACAGAGAGACATAAACCTGTCCCCATACTCATAGACACCTATGCCACACCATCCAAAAAGCCCCAAATCAGGAGATGTACCTCATCGCTCCAGATGACACCTGGTGGGCCTGCTCTACTGGGTTGACTCTTTGTGCTCATACTTTAACTCTCAACCACACTGATGGGTTCCGTGTGCTGGTCCAGCTAAATCCTAATATATTTTATTATTCAGGTGAAGACATGGAGACTCAACCCTCCCCACTCCTGACTGGAATATTAAAATGTGTGGCAATCACAGCAGTCCTAGTCCCCACCCTGCTAAGACTCGGCATTGCCAGGGCCACTGGAATGGGCACCTCGGCCCTAGTTCTCCAAGGCCCTAAGTCTAATGACAGATGCTGATCTATCCGAGCTAGAAAAGTCCGTCTCACATCTTGAGACTTCCTTATCGCCACTAGCCAAAGTTACCCTTCAGAACAAGCATGGACTAGACCTCCTATTCCTGCAACAAGGTGGACTATGTCTAGCTCTAAGAGAACAATGCTGTGTTTATGCTAACCATTCTGGAATCATCCAAAAATCAATGTCTCTAATACAGAAAAGATTACAAGATAGAGAAAAAGAGGCAAAAATCTGAAAGTTGGTATGAATCCTTTTTTAATTGGTCCGCTTGGCTCACTAACCACCTTTCAGTGGTGGCAAGTTACTACTCGCTCTCATCTGTGGGCCCTGTATCCTTAATGCTCTCATAGGTTTGTCAAAGAATGTGTATCTACCATTCAGCTTATGGTATTAAAAGTCCCAATATCAACCCCTAGATCCCTCTCAAGGATTTGAGATGGAACCTATCTCAAGGGGGTAATGAGAGATTCAAATTTGCTCCAGTTTACAGCTAGGCCTGTTTCAGTTTCCCAGAGAGGTAGGCAGGACTTCTGGGGAAAACCATGAACAAAGGGCTGTTAATCAACAGCGACCCTGACATGTGGCAGGGGAAGATAGCTGCCCAGGGGCCCCGAGTCAGTTTCTGCAATACCTCTGGACTGTGACCAAAATAGTACTTGCCTGAGATAGTGGGCTCCAGGGCTGAGTCAGTTCCTGCAAAGTCCTATAACATGTCTAAACATGTCCAAGGATGGTAAAATCTGGGTCACAGCCAATCAAAGGTATACAAATGCAACTGCTACTGGCTTAGCCAATCACATTAGAAGATGACCTATCCCTCCTAAAATTCCCCTAGCTGTGCTTAAAAGGGGCTTGTGTGCTCCTCTCAGGGTCACCATTTTGTATGAATGGTTGACCCCCACATGCTGGCTGATTCTGCAGAATAAACAGTCTTTGCTTTTACATACTGTTTGAGTCTGGGGTCTTTCTTCAGTGATTCTCGGACTCTTACAATTGTACCTCTTATCACTTACCAGTGACCTGGAAGAGAATGACTTCCCTCTGACACTCTTTAACTGTCATTACCTCATTAAAAAGAGTAATGTCCTCACAAGCCACTTCTCTGTCTAATTTTTATTTTATTTTTGGAGAGAGATAGAGGAGTAGAGACGGGGGAAGAATGTGCACACCAGGGTCTTCAGCCACCGCAAATGAACTCCAGATGCATGCACCACCTTGTGCATCTGGCTTATGTGGGTTCTGGGAAACTGAACCTGGGTTCTTTGGCTTTGCAGGCCAATGCCTTAACCATGAAACCATCTCTCCAGCCCCACCTTCTTATCTATAACAGAGTATTAACTGGCCCCATGTGCAGGTCTTGTGCAGATAAGATCTTGTGCAGGTGTAAGTTCATGAGTGCAATAGCCTTGTCATGTCTGGATGTCAGGTAAACTCCTCCCTATTTTCTAGCTATTACATTCTTTCCTTCCCATCTTCCATATTTCTCAAGCTATAGAAAGGGTGATATACATGTTCCATGTAGGGCTGTGCACTTGTGAGTCACTTATTTTCAGCACTTGACCAGTTATGACTGCATTCATCCCTCCCATTGCCAAATAAATAACTTTAAAAGCTTATCTTCTGGCCACAGTGGCACATGCCTTTAATCCTAGCACTTGGGAGGCAGAGATAGGAGGATTGCTGTGAGTTCAAGGCCAGCTTGGAATACAGAATTCCAGGTCACCTGGGGATATATGTAGATTATATATAATGAGGGATTAGAGCACAACTGATATGTGAATATAAAGGCAAAAATTTGTGAAGCACTTTGACAAGAAAACCATTTAGCAATACAGAAATAGGTTGTGAAGTCATGAATGCACCAGACACTTTATATCTGGAAAACAGCAATCAAAGCACTCCTCATTGTTTGGCTGTTACATGCTTTTGCTACATCTTCTGCAATGGTCCCTGAGCCCTGGAGTTATCATATACATGTCTCATTTAGTGCTAAATACTCAATTGTTAATTGTTCTAAGTACTTTGTCAAGTCTTGAGTGTCTCCAGCAGTCACACAATTTGAAAAGAGAAGCTCCTCTAACTAGAAGTGAGAGCAGCACTAATATATGGACATAAACATAAACACTTAGAGGGCAATTTGATAGGCATAATAAATAAATTTAGATAAACAACAGTAGTTGTTTCCCTGTTAGGGCTTATGACCTTCCTAGCTATAGGCTTTGACTAGGTTTTCAATATTAGGTACGAATTCTCACTTGTGATGCCAACCTAAAATGCAGTCAGAGAGCAGTTGGTTACCTCCACAACATACATGCCACTATTAAAATAATAGGCACATCTTGTCTTGCTTGCTGGTTTGGTACCCTGCAGGGTCTGCTGATGGTTAAGACTTGATGAATTTTCTCCTCCTGCAGGTTGCATAGCACTGTCCAGTTCTGATAGTAAGGAGTAGGCTTCCAGTTCAGTTCTAGCTTGATTTGTCAGTGTTCTGCAACTGAAACATGTGGTGTTTCCAGTAATGGGATATTACCATCTAGTGCTAATGAACAACAAAGAGCCTTGGCAGTAGCCTACACTATTTTGGGGATATAAGGAACTTCTCTGGCCAACAGCTGTCTAAGATAATCCTACCCATGGTGCTCAGATATTTCTGTAACAAGCTATAATGTCTGGGTACAGCTTGATAGCTTGATCTATCCCACAAGTTACTTATACTCAAACATCCTCCTTTTAAAGCACACACACCTAACAAGGAAGTTTCTATATGGCTTATTCATAACATTCTTAGTTTTAATTAACCCTCCTCTCACCCACTCCACTTCTCCATCCCATTCCCTTGCCTCAGCTTAGACCATTCCACCCCTAGTATTCTGCCCCTCTATTTACATTTCAACTGTCACCTCCTGTGGTGGTTTGATTTAGATGTCCCCCATAAATTTAAGTGTTCTGAATGTTAGGTTCCTGGCTGATGGAGATTTGGGAATTAAGGCCTCCTGGGGTGTATTTCTGGGTATGGGCTTATGAGTATTATAGCCAGTGTCCCCTGACAATGTTTGGCACACTCTCTGGTTGCTTTTGTTGGCCAGGGGGTGATTCCACCCTCTGCTCATGATATCATGTTTCCCTGCCATTATGGAGCTTCCACTAGAGCCTGTAAGCCAAATTAAACATTTTTTTCCCCACAATCTGCTGTTGGTCAGATGATTTCTGCCAGAGTGTGAACCTGACTGCAACAGTAAAGTTGGTACTGAGAGTAGCATCATTGCTGCTAGAAACATGACTCTGTGGCTTTGACCTTTTGGAACTGATTTTCAAGACAAATGTGAAGGATTTGAAACCTTGGCCTAAGAGATGCATTTCAGTGTGCTGTAAGTACAACTTGATGTACTATTCTGGTCAGAACTGAAATATCTGAATGTAGTAAAAACTATGCACTATGAGGGTTGACTTACGGTGAGAAAGAGCTTTGCCTGGGCTGGGCTAGAAGTAGTTTGTGTGAGTGGCTTGCTGTTATGCCCATGTCCTGAAAATTTGTGCAGGGTTGCATTGTGTAGAAACGCACTGGTGGGAACAGATAGATATGGTACAGAAAAGAAATCTTTTGGCCAAAACACTGCCTGTTATGCTTCAATTGTTTCAGAGATTATAACCATTGAGATTGGGCCAGCTAACCTGAATTGGGACAACAAAAAGAATGCAGTCTTTTGAAGGGGTCTGAATGTTGAAGAAATGACCTGTTCTTCAAAGTATGCTTTATTCCTCCTAAATTAACAAGTTGATAGCCCACCTGGTATGGAATATAAGATTTCTGCCAGCAATGTGAACCTGACTGCAACAACTGCCCTTAAGTCTTCCCCTCTTTCTAGCTTTCTGGACTGTCCTGCTGACTCTTATTTCAAGTCATATGCAGATCTAAAAAATTACAGCTACGATCCATATATAAGAAAGAACATAATATTTTCTGATCCTGAGTTACTTCACTTAGTATAATCTTTTCTAGACTCATTGATTTACTTACAAATTTTCTAATCTCATTTTTCTTAGCACCAAATAAAATTTAATTTTGTATGTACAGCATATTCATTATTCATTCATCAGTCAATGTGTATTTGGGCTAATTTCACTTACTAGCTATTGTGAGTAGGGGAGCAATAAACATTGATGAGCATGTAGCTCTATCTAAAAAGAAAGTCTTAAGAGCACATGCTGAGTGGTATAGCTGGGTTATATAGTAGATCAAGTTTTAGCTTTCTCAGAAACCTCCAACACTGGTTTCCATAATGGCTATACCAGTTTACATTCACACTAGCCAAAGATAGAGTTTACTTTTTCTTCATACCCTCACCAGAACTTATTTTTATTTGATTTCCTGATGATAGCCATTCTGATAGGAGTGAGATAGAATCTCAAAGTAGGTTTTTTTTTATTATTATTAACAACTTTCATGATTGTAAAAAATATCCTCTGGTAATGCCCTCCCTCCCCCCACTTTCCCCTGACTTGGAAGGTGTGATAGAGATATTTCAATGCTGAACACTCCTCTGTCACTTCTTCCCAGCACTGTAATGCCTTTAGAATCATCCCAAGGCCACTGCCACCTGAAAATAGAAGGTACTTTACCAAAAGTGAGAGTAGTGTTAATATATGGGTATGAACATTAATAGAAGTGCTTACTGGTCATTAAGATGAGTATAGTGTATACATTTAGCCAGACAGCAGCAGACATTACACCCCTAGGGCTCATGACTACCCCTGCTTTAGGTTATCAGTATCAAGGATGTATTCCCTCCCATGCAGCAGGTTTCCAGTCAAATTAGCGGGCAGTTGGCTTCCACCATGACAGACATGCCACTATTGCACCCATTGGCTCATTTGGCCTAGCTGGCCAAACATAAGGCTTGCAGTGTCCACTGTTGTGTATCTTCACTGGTGATTTCTCTCTCTCCCATTGAACCTCCTGCAGAATGGCTTCTTCTGGCTTTCTGTCAGCTGGTCTACATGAAGGAGGTTATCAGCTCAGTTCCAGCAGAATTTCTCAGTGGTGTTGCAGCCCAAGTATGTGAACTCTTCAGCAATAGAGTCTTGCTATTTAGTCCTGGTGGGAAACCAAAGGCCTTGGCAATGGCCTGTAATGTTTTGGGAGCATCATGGACCTCCCTGGCCAACAACACACCGGAAGGAGCCTCATCCCTGGCACTGAAAATTTTCTAGTAACAATCTATTGCTCTGGAGTGTTTCATTGTCCAAAACAAGTAGGTTTCCATATGATTTAGATTTTGATTAGCCCTCCCTCCACCTTTCCTTTACTCAGTCTCTTCCCCTGACCTCACTTGGGCCTTTTATCCCCATTAGTCTATTCTTCTACTTACATATATACAATATCATCCTATTAAGTACCCCCTCCCTTCCTTTCTCTTGATTTCCTTTCTCTGTTTATTTGAATACTGTTTGTTCTTTTATTTATTTCTTATCCATCTTAGCTGTTCTCTGTTTTGCTGAATTGGGTATGTTTGATTCTTTCCTATAATCATGTATTGAGCTATTAGTATCTTGAGAAATATGTTCCTGTACTTTGTATTGTCACTGTCTTTGTTCCTCCTCTGTACATAGAATTACTGTAATAATCTTCCGAAATCCTGAATGGGTGGTAATATAGCTTTAGATCAGGTATGGTGATACCTCCAGAGGTGTTTGTTGTTGTTGCCTGTTTGTTTGTTTGCTGAGGATATGTTTGGATATCTGAGGCCTGCTTCCATTCCATATAATTTTGAGATCAATTTTTTTCTGTCTCTGTGAAGAATGATGCTGAAATTGTTATTGGTATTGCATTAAATTTGTATACTGCTTTTGGTAGAATTGCCCTTTTCATATTATTAATTCTACCTACCCAGGAGCATGGGAGGTCTTTCCGTCATCTCAAGTTCTCCTTGACTACTTTCTTGAATTTTTAATTTTCATTATATAGGTCTTTCACGTCCTTGGTTAGTGTTATTCCAAGGATTTAACTTTTTTGTTACTATTGAAAAGGGGACAGCCTTGCCAATTTCTTTCTCTGAATATTTGTCCTTTGCATATAGAAATGCTATTGATTTTTGTGCATTGATTTTATATCCTTCTCTTTACTGAAGGTATTACTCACCTTTAGAAGTTTTGACATGGAGACTTTCAGGTCACTTATGTATAGGATCATGTCATCTGCAAATAGGGCTAACTTGACTTCTTCCTTTCCAACTTGTATCCCTTTTATTTCTTTCTCCTGTCTTATTGCTTGGACTAGTACTTCTAGTATTATGTTGATCAGTGATGAGAGTGGGTACCCATGTCTTGTTCCCAATCTCAATGGGAACTCCTTGAGTCTTTCCCCATTAAGCATTGTTTGGGCTTTAGGTGTTCTATATATAGCCTTTATTATGTAGGAGTATACCTATATTTTCTTGCATTTTGATCATGAAGTGGTGGTGTATTTTGTCAAAGGCCTTCTCTGCACCTACTGAGATGATCATGTGGTTCTTATGTCTTGGTTCCTGGGTCCTTGGGCTGGCCACAGTCCCCCAAGGTGTCCCAAGCAGCTGTGGTGGTGAGCACATGAGAATCACTCTCAGGAGACAGTTTCTGTGAACAGCTCTCAGTTTATGATCAGGGAAATGGGTTTATAAGGAGTTGTGGGTCCTAAGGGGTTTGGATGTACAAGATTGCTTGCTGATGCCTAATTAGCATATGGGGACATTCATTCCAGCATGTAGGCAATGAATGGTACAGGGCAATGGGCTTTGCAAAGGTGCTGGTGAATACAATATAAGGAATTTCCTAGGCAACTTGCCAAAGGCCACAGGGTTATGGGAAAAGCCTAAGTCTTAGCTGAATGTCCAGGTATCCCATGCTTGGAGAGGGAGTGGCCTTACTTCCTGCCACTGAGACCTGAGGGATCTGAGATTTTGTCCGGGGTTCCAGGCTCACTGCAACCTCTGAGAACGGGGGGAGGAGCTCCACTGCTGGTCTGGTCCCCACGATACAACCAGTGGTTCAAGCTGCTGCAATCTCTCCATACCCTGGGGCCTTTGTGTCAGGCAGCTTAGGTTTGCTTTAACCTAGGGCCCTGCCTATGTCTGACAGCTCCCCCTTTGTTTTTATAATGGGGAGGTATCATCATAGTGAGTGAAATACTTATAGTCTCAGATAGGGCTACATGGTGCATGAGAACCTGATTAGTAGCAACTTTGCAATATTAGTTATTTGTTGCCAGAGAAATTTGTTGAGGCAGGGGGCTATAAGTAATAGGGTTCCTATAGCAAGGAGGGGCTAAGGAGGGGTAAAAGCCAAGTGACTAAAGGATTAGAAAATGAGATGATGGGGTCCTCAGGCTTGTAGCAGTCAAGCAGCTCCTTGTGAATTTCTTTTTGACAGTTTTAACATCTTGTTCAACAACAGTTGATTCATTAACAAAACAAGAATTATCCTTCTCCCAAGACCACACATGTCCCCCCATGTTCATCAGTAAGAGGTCTAAGGCTCTACAGTTTTGAAGTACCACATCCACAACAGAGTGTCCAATTATCTCTGAAAAGAGTTGAGGCTGTCGGTGGTGGATCTCATGGCCTGGTCAAGCTTGTCTCAGAAGTCTTCTGGGCAAGAGCAGCTCTTGCAGCACCAGAGGCACCTAGGGACAGCATCAGGCTGAGGCCTACCAGCAGCGGGATGAAAAATCTATCTCTGTTGGAGCAGGCAGAGCTAATAGATGGCTTCCTTTTCCTCATAGAGATACACCTGTGGAACAATCAAGACTGGAGAAAAATAAGTTGGAGAGGAAATATTTATACATGGGGTGGTTAGCCCTTCACACCATAGGAGAGCCACTGTCTTGGCACAAGTGGTCCTGGTCATGGAAATATTGAGGAGGCATCCAGCTGTGGTTAGTTTAGAGCTAGACAGGCAGAGAGGCATAACTTGACCAGAATCAAAGAGGGGAATTATATGGGCTGGAGGGATAGCTTAGGAGTTAAGGCATTTGTCTGCAAAGCCAAAGGACCCAGGTTCGATTCCCCAGGACCCACATTAGCCAGATGCACAAGGGGGCACATGCATCTGGAGTTCGTTTGCAGTGGCTGGAGGCCCTGGTGTGCCCATTCTCTCTCTCTCCTTCTCTTTCTCTCTTCCTTCCTCCCTCCTTCTTTCTCTGTCAAATAAATAAATAAAAATAAAATATTTCTTTTAAAAAGAGGGGATATCAGTACAGCAGAGTTGGGAATAGCTTGCTATAGATGTAGGGTATTCTAGGGTAACATTAGTAGGAACTGCATTTAGCAGGGGAGGGGGAGGGGATACACAAAATTTGTGACTTGCTTTTCCTGTGAGAGAATATGATGGTTAGTTTGCACCAGGTGGGAAGCAGGGATATACTGTCAAGAAATATGAAGAGTACCAGAAGGAGATGATGAGTAGTAGATACTATCAGAGAGTTTTCCCATTACTTCTATCCTCTAGCGTTCATTCCAGGGGTCTCGTATGGAGAGTGTATATTCTCTAGTTTCCCAGGAGGCTTTGAGAATGGTGTCTGGATGCCTAAAGCTGTCAATGACACATTAATTGTATCAGCCCATAATAGTCCTGGTTTTTAAGGCACTCTGTTGATTTGAGGATAGGCAAAGCATGTCATGCTATTTATGTAAACCACAGACAGGATAGATACAGAAGGTGACTGTGTCTTGGCAGCCCTTAGTAGGGCAATATCCTGTGCCAATGACTTTATTGACAGCCTTTATAGGTCTCTCGGGCTTCAAAGCACCATCCTCCATGGGGGTGGGCCATGAGAGAGGCAGTGTGAGAGACATTTGCATTGGAATGTAAGATTGTTAAAGCCACCATCAAGATGGATGAGAAGGAGGCCTGTGGTGGGCATATGGCTTTGGCTGCATCCACGATGTCATGGACATTCCCTTGTGGGCTCCCTTTTTCAACCAATAAGGCAGTGCTTTCTCCAGTCTTCTGTCTCTGATTTGTCAATGTCAGACGAGCCATCTCTTTGGTCTGTGGGATGGAGTCCAACATTTCAAGCCAGTACCCAAATGGGCCTGGGCTGGTCATATGGGAAGACACAAGCACATCCCATTGCCATGGTGAGGAAGGGGTCTGATCTTTTCCATATTCTATCTAGGGATCTTGCCATCGCACCAGAATGGGAGGGGCAGTCTCTGGTGTATGCCAGTGGAGGGTGATAGGAGGGTATTGGGAGTTTTTGTATATATTGAAATGTTTAAATGAGGCAGAGCCATGGCTAACTGAAGGTTGGGTGGATAGGTATTGTGATGTTCTTGTTTAAGTTGGGCTTTTAAGGTTTGGTGTGTTCTTTCTACTATACCTTGGCCTTGTGGGTTGTGTGGGATTCCTGTATGATGGGTAATATTCCATTGCATGCAAAAGGTTTTGAATGAGGAACTGACAAAAGCTGGCCTTTATCAGTTTTTATTTTGTGGGGGACACCCATGATGGCAAAGGTAGAGAGCATATGATGTGTAAGTTTTTTCGAGTTCTCTCCTGTTTGTGCTGTGGCCCATATATAATGGGAGTAAGTATCCATTGTTACAAAGACATATTTCTGATGACCAAATTGGGGAATATGAGTGACATCAATCTGCCAAAGGACATTGGCCTTGAGGCCTCTGGGGTTAGTGCCCATCATCTGAAGGGCAGGTGTTAGTAATGAGACACAGGACTGGCATGTTTTTAGTATACATTGGGGTTGATTTTTGGGAACCAAAGGTTTAGGTGGGTATTAGTATGAATTTTTTTTTTGCTTCCTCAAGGGAGGCCAGGAAGATATCTGTTGGGTCTCCATAGGAGGCCATCTGGTCTGCTAATGCATTTCCCTTGCTGAGGGGGCCAGATAAGGGGATGTGATACCTATGTGTGGACAAACAGGGGGGCCCTTCTTTTGCAAATGAGGTTGGAGACTTTTATCAGCAGGATTGAGAGTTTTCATCTAATTGGATATGTGAGCCAGCAAGCCAGGGGAATAAATTAACAGCATAGATGCTATCTGAAGAGATTAAAGGGGACTTTTTCCTCAAGGAGTACCAGATAGATGGCATATAGTTCCTTATATTGTGGGGATCTGTCAGGAAGTTATTTAAAAATGATGGTGGGGCCGGGCATGGTGGCACGTGCCTTTAATCCCAGCACTCAGGAGGCAGAGGTAGAGGATCACTGTGAGTTCAAGGCCACCCTGAGAGTCCATAGTGAATTCCAGGTCAGCTGGGGCTAGAGTGAGACTCTACCTCGAAAAACAAAACAAAACAAAACAAAACAAAAATGATGGTGGGGATTGATCCCCTAGGTGGTAAAGAACTACCACTACTCTTCTCTTTCTCCCATATGTAAAAATGGGGGGCGGGGATTTTTTTTTATTTTTTGAAAAGAGGCAGGGTAGGAGCCATTTTAGAAAGGGTATTGCAGGAATCCATTTTTCATTAGGGTAGTGGTTGTCAATTTGATGGGGGAAGCCTATTAGGCTGATGGCAAATTGGGAGTGATTCCTAAATAGCCATTGTATGTCAGCAAGAGAGAAGGGGGTTATGATAGTGTCAGGTTCTTTGCCCAAGGTTTGGAGAGCCTGATCTTGCCCAGTTTTGATCATGACCACAAGGACGTCAATGTCTGTTAATATAATATACTTGGGGTACTGCCAATGGAGGTGGGGAGCCATTTGAAGATTCCTTGGGGTTGATATAGTGTTCCCATGACTGTTGGGATAAACAGTCTGGTGAGTACTGGGCAAGCGCCATATCAGAAAATATGTTATTAATCTTAGTTAATGCCGGTTTTGCCTCTGGGCTTAGGAGGCAGGGGGAGGATGAGTCTTTGTCACCTTTTTAAAAAAACTTTGTTGTTGTTTATTTACTTATTTATTTATTTAAGAGCAACAGAGAGAAAAAGAGAGAGAGAATAGGTACACCAGGGCCTCTAGCCACTGCAAACAAACTCCAGACGTGTGTACCCCCTTGTGCATCTGGCTGTGGGTCCTGGGGAATTGAGGCTTGAACCAGGGTCCGTAGACTTCATAGGCAAGTGCTTAACCACTAAGTCATTTCTCCATCCCCCCCTTTTTTAAAGGGTAGATTTTTTTTAAATCTACAATTCAGAAAAAAATATGTTATAGAAAAAGACTCCATTCTTGGCACTCAAGTTTCATCAGTGTCAGTGGAAATACATTCAGAAGTTGAAAAGTCAAAGTAACACATATCTATTGGATAGTCATTTTAATTTAGTTCTGAATAAGTTTTTAAAAAAAGAAAAATAAAGGGTTCCTCTCCTAAAGAAGCTCAACTTATTGTTGGGGTGACAAAAAGCAACATATAGATAGACAATATAACAGTAATACTTATTGAATGCTTGCCAGATGCCCACCACTGGTACATTTTCATTCAATTCTTATTGTGAACCCACACAGAGTTCTGTTGTCAACCAGTTGGAGATGAGAATACTAAGGCTTAGAGAAGTTAAAGGACTTTTCTACCAGCCTTTTTATCCTACAAAGCACATGCTCTTAACTGATGCATCACACACATACAACCCCCCCCCCACACACACACACCTAAAGAACATTGGGGAAAAATGAAATTGTAAGAAGGTCATGGTTAAAATTAATTCACAGGTGCTTCATGTAGTGAATGGACCTGAGTCCACTCAGTGCCCATCTGATTGGGGATTTGGGGATGCCTTGGGTTAACATTTCTTCCTCCACTGAGCAGATGAAAAAAATTACAATTACCATCTCCACTGCCATACTGCTACCTTCCCCTGAAGAGGGGACTTCTAAGAGAGTTTTTCCTTGTCCTCCTCAAGAAGAATGCCACTTTGTGCCATTTATTTAAGTGATTTATGCTCATATGATAATGCTTTCTATTAGACTAAGAGATTGTGTTCAAAATATTTAGTTGTTTAATATTTAACAAGCACCTTTTTAAAAACTTTTTTATTTTTTATTTTTCCACGATTATAAAAAAATATTCCATGGTAATTCCCTCCCTTCCTCCCCCCGCACTTTCCCCTTTGAAATTCTATTCAACATCATATTACCTCCCCATCTCAATCATTGTAGTTACATATATACAATATCAACCTATTAAGTGCCCTCTTTCCTTCCTTTCTCTTCCCTTTATATCTCCTTTTTAACTTACTGGCCCCTGCTACTAAGTATTTTCATTCTCACGCAGAACCCCAATCATCAGTAGCTAGGATCCACATATGAGAGAGAACATGTGGCACTTGGCTTTCTGGGCCTGGGTTACCTCACTTAGTATAATCCTTTCCAGGTCCATCCATTTTTCTGCAAATTTCATAACTTCATTTTTCTTTACCACTGAGTAGAACTCCATTGTATAAATGTGCCACATCTTCATTATCCACTCATCAGTTGAGGGACATCTAGGCTGGTTCCATTTCCCAGCTATTATAAATTGAGCAGCAATTTGACTTGGTTGAGCATGTACTTCTAAGGAAATGAGATGATTCCTTTTAATATATGCCTAGGAGGCTATAGCTGGGTCATATGGTAGACCAATCTTTAGCTGTTTTAGGAACCTCCACACTGATTTCCACAATGGCTGGACCAGATTGCATTCCCACCAGCAATGTAGAAGGGTTCCTCTTTTTCCACATCCCCGCCAACATTTATGATCATTTGTTTTCATGATGGTGGCCAATCTGACAGGAGTGAGATGGAATCTCAATGTAGTTTTAATCTGCATTTCCCTGATGACTAGTGATGTAGAACATGTTTTTAGATGCCATCCATATTTCTTCCTTTGAGAATGCTCTATTTAGCTCTATAGCCTTTTTTTGGGGGGGGGGGTTTCTCCTATAAAAATATTACATCTCATGGTTGGGGAGATATTTCAGTTGGCAAAGTGCTTGCCATGCAAGCATTGGAACCCAAGTTTAATCCCCAGAACCCATGTATACAAAAGAGCTGGGCATGGTGGCACATGCCTGTAGTCCTTGTTCTGGGGAAATGGAGACAGATGATCCCTGGAACTTGTTGGCCAGTCAATCCAACCTCCTTGGCAGACTGGCACAGTGAAAGACTGCCTCATCAAAAGTGGGCAGTACCTGGGGAGTGATACCCGAGGTGGTCCTCTGGGCTCCACATTCACATGCACAACTAGATTTAACTGCTTCACAATGTATACATATAGCATAGCATCTTGTCAGCTATGCCTTAAATCTGAAAATACTACATCTTTATGGGATTTTTTTTTGGTTTGGGGAATTTTTTAGGAGGCAAGTTTGAGGGAGGGTCTCAGTCTTGCCCAAGATGGCCTGGAACTCACTAATGTAGCCCAAGCAGGTGTCAAACTCATAGCCATCCTCCTATCTTAGCTTCCAAGTGTGGGGATTAGAGGCATGAACCACCATACTCAGCTACATCTTTATGTTTGTTTTTAATATTTTTTTATTTATGTGAGAGAGAAAGAGGCAGAGTGAGAGACACAGAAAGAGAATGGGCATGCCAGAGCCTCTCGATTGGCAGAGCTGCCGGGGCCACTTTTGCCAGCCTGTGTGGGCTCTGGATGCTCTGGATCTCTTCTACTTCTCCACTGCCACTTCAATTTCCTATACACCTCACTTTTTAGTAAAAGTGTGAATTTTGCTGAGTTTTTTTGGTCTTTTCCCCCCTAGGCTGCTTTGGTGTGTTACCTATACCACCATCTTAACCAAAAGTCAAATATTTAACAAGCACTTTTATATATAGAAGGAACTCAACATTTTAAAATTCTTACAGTAAAATTAATTACCCACTAGGCATGGGGATAAATCACCTAACATATGTCCTTGATTTCCCTGTAACACTGGAAGACACTATTTAAAAAGCAGCAAAATGTAAAATTATTTTCAAAGATCACTTCAGGTGAAGCCACTAAGAGGAAATGGATAGATAGTTGACTACATAAACTTTTTTAAAAAGTTTTAAAAATTAGTTATGTATATAGTGAGTATTACAGCCATGATGGTACCATCATTAGCCTTCTCCCTGTCACCCCCCCCTTCAGATTGTGAGTATTGCTTTGTGGGGGTGGCCTTCAGTTATGGGGGAGAGGCAATGTCTCTGCATAAGGACCCAACTTATGGTTCTATCAGTCTTTCCACCCTCTCTTCTGTTAATTTCCCTGAGCCATTTTGGATTCATTTTAGGTCTATTTCAGTGACGGGAGATCTTGGGAGTATCGGTGTCTCTGGATATCTGATTGGGTAGGAGTTGAGTGTTCTCTGTGTCTGTCTCCTTTATCGTTGTGCTGGTACCAAGTTCACTGAGAAAGCATTGCTTGCTCATTACCCCACTAACTCTATGGCTTCAGCTGGTGCCCAGATGGGGTGCAATGGGCTGATACTCTCCTCAGGTTCAGCATCCCTCTGAAAAAGAGAAGCAAATTCTCCAATGGAGAGTGAGGTTAGTGCAAGATGCATAGATACCAATTCTTACTTTAGAGAGAATTTAATAGGTGTAGGCCCTCTTGAAGCCCACTACTAGTGGGAGCTTGATATTGGAGAGCAAGCTCATTTTTGGGTATGGTTCTGACCTGTTTCCCTGTTCCAGGTATGGGTTCCGTTCCACTGAGTGGATCCATTAACTAAATCAAGAGCCACTGGTAACCCACCATGGCTGTGTGCCACTATAGCACTTGTGTGAGCATCATGTCAGGTTTATTGCTGTTGATTAGCTTAGACCTCAGGTTGCTTAGACAGATGTTGGTATTTTCCCCCAGTTGCTCATGTAGCACCTTCAGGCACTAGACAAACTAACTGTCTGGGAATTGATTCTCTTCATTTCCAGGCAGGGCGCTCCATGTTCTGTCCCAGCAGCATCTAGTGTCTTTGGCAGTAGGGTCTTACTATGAACCTTTGGTGGGTCATCAAGTACTCTGACAGAATTCTGTCTTCTTTTGGGAAACCTTGTAGTTCTCTCTGATCAACAGCTCATTGTGGATGTTACCCACATGCTGGTACTAGGAGTTACAGGTCAGTGCCAAGGAGAAGAAGGAATAAAAACATAGGTAATATAAAAGAGAAAGAGAGAAAAGAGAGAGAGAAACAGGAGAAAATTGAGGATAGTCTTTATCATACCCTCCAGACCCCTGTGAATCAAGTATTCTTCTCTTAGCACCTGATGAAGTTTCAACTCTTTAGTATGTCTTCTAGAATATAGAATTTTATGGTACCATTTCCATTTGAGTCCAGATTTTTGTCTCCCCCACCCTTATGCTCCACTCCCACCCCATCATCCCTATTGTCCAGTCCTCTAGATATTTATTAGGTGTATGGGAGCCACAGATGAATGAGACCATGTGACAATTATCTTTCTGTAATTGAGTTTGCTGAGAATGATCTGTTCCAAGTTTGACCATTTTTCTTCAAATTTCATTGTGTCATTTTAACTTACTGCTGCATAGAATTCCATCATGTAGATATACCATATCTCATTTATCCATTCATCTAATGATGGACATCTGGGTTGATTCTCGCTCTTAGCTATTATGAATTGAGCAGCTATAAACATGGTTGAGCAAACATCTCTGAGCTGAGGTTAGGAGCTTTTAGGATAAATGCCCAGTAAGGGAACAACGGGGTCTGTTGATACCTCTATATTCATCCTTTTCAGGAATCTCCATATTTCTTCTTTTTTATAATGATTTTTACTTTTATTTATTTATTTGAAAGAAAGAGAGAGAGAGAGAGAAAGAGAAAATGGGCGTGCCAGGTTTCCTCACCACTGCAAATGAACACCAGATTCACGCAACACCTTATGCATCTTGCTTACGTGGATCCTGGGGAAATGAATTGAGGTCCTTTGTCTTTGACAAAGGTAAGCCACATCTCCAGCTTTGATTTTCTCCCATTCTTTTTTTTTTTTTTTTAATTCTTAAGATGTTTTATTTTTGTCTATTTATTTATATATTTATTTTTCTTTTAAAATTTCTTTTATTAACAACTTCCATGATTATAAAAAATATTCCATGGTAATGTCCTCTCTCCCTCCCCACCTTCCCCTTTAAAACTCCATTCTCCATCATATCCCCTTTCCCTCTCAACCAGCCACTCTTTTATTTTGATGTCATGATCTTTTCTTCCTATTATGATAGTCTTGTGTAGTTAGTGTCAGGCACTGTGAGGTCATGAATATCCAGGACATTTTGTGTCTGGGGGAACACATTGTAAGGAGTCCTAGCCTTCCTTTGGCTCTTACATTCTTTCCACCACCTCTTTTGCAATAAACCCTGAGCATTGGAAGGTGTGATAGAGATATTTCAGTACTGAGCACTCCAGTCACTTCTTTCCAGCACCATGATGCATTATGAGTCATCCCAAGGTCACTGCCATATGAAAAGAGAAGATTCTCTACCAAAAGTGAGAGTGGCATTAATATAAAGGTATGAACATTAAGAGAAGTGCTTCCTGGGCAATGTGATATGCATAGTATATGCATTTAGCCAGACAGCAGCAGACATTACACCCCTAGGGCTCATGACTACCCCTGTTTTAAGTTTTCAGTTTCAGGGATATATTCCCTCCCATGGAGCTGGCCTCCAGTCCAATTATAGGGTAGTGGGTTTCCACCATGACAGATGTGCCACTATTGCACTTGTTGACTCATATGCCTGGCTGGCCTAATATAAAGCTTTCAGTGTCCACTGTTAAGTATCTTCGCTGGTGATTTCTCTCTTTCTCATTGAACTGCATGAAGAATGGCTTCTTCCAGCTTTCTGTCAGCTGGTCTACATGGAGGAGGTTATCAGCTCAGTTCCAGCAGGATTTCTCAGTGGCCAAGTATGTGGAGTCTTCAGCAATAGAATCTTACCAGCTATTCCTGGTGGGAAACCAAGGGCCTCAGCAATGGCCTGTAATGATTTGGGTCCATCAGGGACTTCCCTGGCCAACACCTCACTGGAAGGTATCTCATGCCTGGCACTGAAGATTTTCTAGCAACAATCTATGGCTCCTGAGAGTTCCATTGTCCAAAAAGTAGGTTCCCATATGATTTATTTATATCCTATTAGATTTTGATTAACCCTCCCTCCTATCCTATTAAGTAACCCCCTCCATTCCTTTCCCTTCCCTTTATATCACTTTTCTTCTTGCTTACTGGCCTTTGCTACTGAGTTTTCTTCCTACTCACTCAGAAGTCCAATCATCTGTAGCTATGATCTACATATGAGAGAGAACATATGATGCTTGGCTTTCTGGGCCTGGGTTAACCTCACTTAGTATAATCCTTTCCAGATCCATCCATTGTCCTGAAAATTTCATAACTTCATTTTTCGTTACTGCTGAGTAGAACTCCACTGCATAAATGTGCCATATCTTCATTATCCACTCATCAGTTGAGGTACATCTAGGCTGGTTCCATTTCACAGCTATTGTAAATTGAGTAGCAAAAGAACATGGTTGAGCAAGTATCTCTGAGGTAATGAGATGAGTCTTTAGGATGTATGCCTACGAGTACTATAGCTGGGTCATATGGTAGATCTATTTTTAGCTGCCAGTGGACACCCTTGCCTTGTTCCTGATTTTAGTGGAAAAGCTTCCACTTTTTCCCCATTTAGTAATATGTTGGCTGTAGGCTTGTCATAAGCATCCTTTATTATATTGAGATATGTTCCTTGTATTCCCAGTCTCTGTAGGACTTTTATCATGAAGGGATGTTGGATTCTGTGAATTGCTTTTTATGCATCTATTCAGATGATCATGTGATTTTTGTCCTTAAGTCCATTTATATAATGTAATACATTTATAGATTTGCATATGTTGAACCATTCCTGCATCTCTGGGATAAAGCACACTTGGTCAGGGTGAATGATCTTTCAGATATATTCTTGTATTCTGTTTGCCAATATTTTGTTGAGAATTTTTGCATCTATGTTCATGAGGGAGATTAGTCTGTAATTCTCTTTTTTTGTTCTACCTTTGCCTCATTTTACTATCAGGGTGATGCTGGCTTCAGAGCAAGAGTTTGGTAGGATTCCTTCTTTTTCTATTTTATAGAAAAGCCTAAGAAGCAATGGTGTAGTTCTTTTCTGAAGGTCTGGTAAAATTCACCAGTGAATCCATTTGGGCCTGGAGTTTGTTTAGTTAGGAGATTTTTGATAACTGCTTGAATCTCCATATTTGTTATAGGTCTATTTAAGTGATTAATCTCATCTTAATTTGGTAGGCCATATAAATCAAGGAAATAATCCATTTTTTTCAGATTTTCATGCTTAGTAGAGTATATGTTTTTATAGTATGTCCCTTATGTTTTTTTGAATTTCTCTGGTATCTGTTATGATGCTGCCTTTTTTCAACTCTAATTTTATTAATTTGTGTCTCTTCTCCCTTTCTTTTAGTCAGATTTGCTAAGGGTTTATCTATCTTGTTTATTTTTTCAAAGAACCAACTCTGTGTTTCATTGATTCTTTGGATTTTTGGGGGGGGGAGGTCTTCTATTTCATTAATTTCTGCCCTAATATTTATTATTTCTTCCCATCCACTGATTTTAGGTTTGCCTTGTTCTTCTTTATCCAAGGCTTTAAGGTGAAGCATTAGGTCATTTACTTTACTTAAGACCTTTCTTTTCTTTTTAATTTTTTTTTGTTTATTTTATATTTGAGAGTGACAGACAGAGAGAGGAAGAGGCAGAGAGAAAGAGACAGAATAGGCATGCCAGGGCTTCCAGCCACTGCGAACGAACTCCAGATGTGTGTGCCCCCTTGTGCATCTGGCTAACGTGGGTCCTGGGGAATCGAGTCTCAAACCAGGGTCCTTAGGCTTCACAGGCAAGCTCTTAACCACTAAGCCCCTACTTGAGACCTTTCTAATTTCTTTGTTTATTTTTTCTTTTTGGTTTTTGATGTAGGTTCTCACTTTAGCTCAGGCTGACTTGGAATTCTCTACGTATTCTCTGGGTGGCCTCCTACTCAAGGTGATCCTCCTACCTCTACCTCCTGAGTGCTGGGATTAAAGGCATGTACTACCACACCTGGCTTCTAATTTCTTATTATAGGCACTTAAAGCTATAACTTTCCCTCTTAGGAGTGCCTTCATTGTATCCCAAAGGTTTTGGTATGTTGTGTTCTCATTGTCATTTGACTATATGAATTTTTTTTGTTTCCTTCTTGATTTCTTACTTGACCCATCCATCATTTAGTAGTGTATCATTTAGTTTTCATGATTTTATGTATGCTCAATAGCTTTTCTTGATTTTGATTTGTAGTTTTATTCTATTGTGGTCAAACAGAATGCAAGGAATTATTTCAATTTTCCTGTATTTGTTAAGATTAATTTTGTGTCCTAATATATTTTAGAGAATGTTGCATGTGCTCCTGAAAAGTATGTATACTCTGCAGCATTTGGATGAAATGTCCTGTATATACCTGTTAGGTCCATTTCTTCTATGATCTCATTTAATCCAGATGCCTCTCTGTTTATTTTTTTGCTGGGATGACCTGTCAATTGATGAGAATGGGGTGTTGAGGTCACCCACTACAATTGTGTTTGGTGTTATCTGTGACCTTAGTTCTAATAGTGTTTGTTTGATGAACTTGGGAGTCCCTATGTTAGGTGCATATATGTTTAGGATTGTAATGTCCTCCTGTTGGAGGGTGCCTTTAATCAATATAAAGTGGCCTTCCTTATCTTTCCTAACTAATGTTGGACTGAAGTCTACCTTATCAGATATTAGGATAGCAACCCCTGCTTGTTTTCTAGGCCCATTTGCTTGAAACATCATTTTCCAACCATTCACCCTAAGATAGTGCTCATCCTTTGTAGAAAGGTGAGTTTCTTGGAGGCACCAAATTGATGGATACTGCTTTTTAACTCAGTCTGCAAACGTATGTCTTTTGGTTGGGGCATTGAGGCTGTTGATATTATGAGGTATGATTGAAAGGTGTATATTTAGTTTTGCCATTTTTTGGTAGTCTTTGCTCTCCTGTGTTTACTAGTATTTGAGTACTGTTTGTTTTTTCCAGTTTCCTAATTATGTATGCTTTTCTTTCTCTTCAGCATGGAAGATTATTTCGTGTATTTTCTGGAGAGCTGGTTTTGTCTTCAAATACTTCTTTAGCCTGCTTTTGTTGTGGAATATCCTTATTTCTCTGTCTATTTGAATGGATAGCTTTGCAGGATAAAGTAACCTTGGTTGACAGTTGTTATCTTTCAGAACTTGGAATACATCACTCCAAACCCTTCTGGCTTTTAAAGTTTGTGTTGAGTAATAAGCTGTGATCCTAACAGGCTTGCCTTTTTATGTAACTTGATTTTTCTCTCTAACTGCTTTCAATATTTTTTCTTTGGTTTCTATTTTTGGTAGTTTTGGTAAGACAGCCATTTTCACAATATGTATTATTCCACTCTAGAAGAATAAGATGTCTTGGGCTGGAGAGATGGCTTAGTGGTTAAGTGCTTGCCTGTGAAGCCTAAGGACCCCGGTTTGAGGCTTGATTCTCCAGGATCCACGTTAGCCAGATGCACAGGGGCTGCACACATCTGGAGTTTGTTTGCAGTGGCTGGAGGCCCTGACGTGCCCATTCTCTCTCTCTCTCTCTCTCTTTCTCTGTGCCTCTTTCTCTCTCTGTCACTCTCAAATAAATAAATAAAAGTTTTAAAAAATACAACATCTAAAAAAAAAAAAAAAGAATAACATGCCTTTCTATTTCCTATTTTCTTCTTCAGATACTCCCATGAGTAACTCTGTGGCACAAGTTGTCAGGCTTGCCATGAAAGCAGCATGTCTGCTTAACTCACTATTTCCTGGACCCTGGCTGATGTGCAAGAGTTGGCTTAGCACATGATAGGGAGTCAGTTATCTTTTCTTGCCATGTTTATGGATTTGGGTTCTCCATGGTTTCCAGTGCCTTCTGTCAAAGAGAAAACAAACTCCCCAATGCAGAGTAAAAGGAGCATGGGTTAAAAGGGATAAGGATAATTAAGAGAGATTTTGATAAATGTAGCCTCTCTTTTGGTCAAGGACTAGTGAGAACTTCTCACTGCAGCCCATGACCCTGTCTCCATAGGATTATAATTTTTCCCCAATAGCAGAAATGTGTTCCTTCCCATTGAGTATGTCTCTTGTCTGATAAGCCATTGGTTACCCACATAGGCTGAGTGGTACTATTGCACTCTTGCATGTGCATCTTGTCCAGCTGGTTGATTTCATTTAGTAGGTTCCTTTGCTTCTTCACCACATTGATGGCCATTTTCCTCTAGCAGCTCATGTAGCACTTTCTAGAACTATGAGGGCTAGGCATCGAGGATATCTCAATGTTCTGTGTTGGCAGTTTGTGGTTTCTTCAGCAATATTACCTTTTAGTTCTAGCAGGCAATAATGTGCTTTGACAGAAGCCTGTTTGTGGGACTTCTCAGGTATCTCCAAAGAATAGCTCACTGTGAGGTGTAACCTATTTCTGATACTGGGAGATATAAGGCAGAACCCATGGTTTTAAGGTTAGGCCTCCTCCCATCCTCTCCACGACTCTTCTGACCAGACAATCCCCCCACTACTATTGAGGGTTATACCTTTTAGTCTGTTATCCAGGAGAAAGGTTTATGTGGTAATAATTCATGTTGGCTTTAGTTTTGTTTATATCTCCCCCACCTTCCCTTTCTGCTCCCCCCAAACCTTTCTGCCTCTATATTTGTCCTTCTAGTTGACTGCAAGGTATTCCTACAACACAAGCTGTTCCAAGTTTGGAACTCTATATGAGGGAGGATGTACAGCATTTCTCTTTCTGTGCTGGCGATTTCACTTAGTATGAGTTTTCCCCAAGTCTGTTAATTTTCCTTCAAATTTCATTATTTCATTTTTCCTTACCACTGAGTAGAATTCTACTGTGTATATGTACCACATATTCATTAACCATTTATCTGTTTATGGACATATGGGCTGATTCCAGATCCTAGTTTTTATGAATAGAGCAGCTACAAACATGGATGAGCAAGTATCTCTGAAGTAAAGCATAGAGACTTTATGGTAAATGTCCAGGAGTGGTATAGCTAGATCAAATGGTAGGTCTATTTTAGGATTTTGAGGAGTATCCATACTGATTTCCATAGAGGTTGTACAAGTTTGCACTCTCTCCAGCAGTGAATGAAGATTCCTCTTTCTCCACATCCCTGCTAGCATTTATTATTTGATTTTTTGATGGTTGCCATTCTGACTTGGGTGAGGTGGTATATCTCAATTGTTTTAATCTGCATTTCCATGATTTTTAGGAATGTTGAAGAATCCTTTAGATATTTTTTAAACATTTGAATTTCTTCCTTTCTCTGTTCTTTCCTTCCTCCCCATTTTTTCAAGTGGGTTGCTTGACTTTTTATCGCATAGTTTCTTGAGTTCTTTATGAATTCTAATCAGACTTTTGCCTTATGCATAACTGGAAAAGATTTTCTCCTATTTTGTCTATTGACTCTGTTGATGGTTAACTTATCTGTAGAATAGTATTTGAGTTTCATAATATCACATTGGTTGTCTAATTGCCTGATCTACTGAGGTCTTGTTCAGAAAGTCCTTCCCTACACCTATATCTTGGTGTGTTCTGCCTATTTTCTTCCAGTCATTTTAGTTGCAGGTCTCATATTGAGGTTCTTGATCCACTTGGAGTTGATTTTTGTGCAGGGTCAGAGAAGTGGTATGTTTTGAGTTTTTCCAGCACCATTTGTACTAAATGTGGATTTTACTTCAGGATGCATTTTTTTGGCCCCTTTTACAAAAATCATATAACTGTAGTTGGAGAAACTTATAACTGGATCTTCTATCCTAATCCATTAATCTATGTGTCTGCTTTTGTGACACTACCAAGCTGTTTTCATTACTATGGCTTTATGTCTGGAAATTAGGTATGGAGATGCCACCAGAGGTATTATTCCTTTTGTTCCTTTTGGCTATCCCAGGCCTTTTACACTTTCATATAAATTTTGAGACTATTTTCTAATTTTATGAAGAATGCTGATAGAAGTTTGATTGGAATTGCATTGAATGTGTATATTGCTTTTGGTAGGATGGCCATCTTTTGAGGTAGGGTCTCAGTCTAGTCCAGGCTGACCTAGAATTTACTATGTAGTCTCAGGCTGGCCTCAAACTCACAATGATCCTCCTACCTTAGCCTCCCAAGTGCTAGGATTAAAAGTGTGTGCCATCATGCCCATGAGGATAGTCATTTTTGTGATAGTAATTCTTCTAATCTATGAGCATGGGACATCTTTCCATCCACTCATATCATCTTCCATTTCATATATATATGCAAGTGATACTCTTTTATGCCTTCATGCCTGATTCTGTTTCCCTGAGGCCTCCTCAGTGCATTTATATATTCACTGTTGGGTCATTAAGGCCTCTGTTAGTTCCTATGGAGTAGTGGAGACATTGTGATCCACTCTGTGGCTCTTACAGTCTTTCCACCCACTTTTCTGCAATATTCCTTGAGCTATGGCAGACCTGTTGTCAGTCTGATTTAGTGTTGAGTTCTTTGTAGCCTCTGGATATCTTCATTTAATAGTTGTTTTTTTTTTTTCAAGGTAGGGTCTCACTCTAGCCCAGGCTAACCTTGAAGTGACAGGGTGGCCTCAAACTCATGGTGATCCTCCTACCTCTGCCTCCCAAGTGCCGGGATAAAAGTTGTGTGCCACCATGCTTGACTTTTTTCCCCTTTGATAGGTTTTGGTTATTGTGTGTAGCACCATCACCCTGGAGCTGGTTGTCAGGTTAGCAGTAAGAGAAGTATTCATGTTGCTGCTTACTCTGCAAGTTATCCTGGGCCCTGGCATATATGGAAGACATGACAAGTCTGGAGATGGGCAGTTGGTTATCTTCTTGTCATATCAATGGATCTTGGCTCTCCTCTGTTTTTTGTTTGTTTGTTTTTTTCCATCTTTAAAATAAAGCAGATTCTTCAACCAAGAATGAGAGAAGCTTGGGTGAAAGGGAGTATGCAAAGTTATTTGGGAGACTTTTGGTGTACAAGTCTACTATTCTCCTGAGTACAGTGGGGGCATCTCTCTGAAGTCTGAATTTTCTGACTATGGCATTCTGACTTGGTTTTCAGTACCAGATATGAGATCTCTCCCACTGAGCAGACCTTATGTTCAATCACAGAACGGTTGGTTTCTCACAGAGGCTGTGTGTCACTATTGCACAAGTGTGTGCTTCTTGTCTAGCTGATTGATTTTGGAGTTTGCAGGTTCTCTTGTTTATTCATGCTATTGGTGACATTTTTTTCCAGCATCTCCCATAGGGTGTTCCAGAACTAAGAAGGCTGCCTAGGAGGGAACTAATTTACCATTGGGTTACAGTATGGTATTCCAATGTCCTATGACTGTAGCCTGTGGTGTCTTCAGCAACAGGATCTTATCCTTTAGCTGTGACAGGTAAGTGTTTTGGCAATGGCCTACATAATATTTTGGGGACCTCATGTGTCTCCCTGGATAACAGCTCACTGTGGGGGAGACCCAACACTGGGCCTGAAATTTACTGGCCAGTGTCCATAGTTTAAGGTTAAGCTTTTCAACCTAATGTCCTGTTGGGCCTTGAGAGGCCCGGGCATGAGGCCTAGTGGAACTTCCTGAGCCTAGCTAAAGTTTGGTGATCTGCCTCAGGCCAGCTACACCTAATGGCTTCTGGCCTGCTACTTCCATGTAGGAGTTGTAATTCCTGTGCGCGAGCTTGGGACCAATCCTCTCAAAGGTCGTGGTTTACTATTAGCCCTTACCTCTCTCCTATCCTAAAATCTGTCACGTCCACCTTGACCAGCAAGGAAGACACAACCACCAGTTCTTCTTACAGCAGTTTATTCAGGCAACTTCAAGCTTCATCTCCCCCAAGCCTCGGGTGGGGCTCACTCCGCCCAATCACCCCAGGCTACACAACCTCTCCAGGAAAGCATCAGAAGCCAATGAGCAGCGGTGAGGGCGAGCTCCTCCAAATATGGACTTGTTTGTCCCAAGCATAGAACTTCTGTCAGGCGCCATCTTTAGGGCTTGGTCCGAGGGGCTCGCCACAGCTCCCCCTTATTTATTATTTTAAAAGGCGCAACATCAGGACACAACGGGTGGAGGTAGAGGTCTGATCCCTGGTGTGCAAGTACCCTTTCCCAGGGGAAGAAATATGAGTACAACCTTCATGCAATCAAACATGCCTCCCAGAGAGTCGCCCAACTGCTCATAGGCAACCCCCTGTGCAGTGCTTTGCCTCGCACCCCGAGTGTGATGAATACTTAGGAAGCCACTATTTAAGGGCAGCAAGCCAAATCTGGGGAGACTGTTCTTCTTCTATTGCAGCAAAGGCCTGAGCTATCATGGCAGAGGTGCGGGCCTGTGCCCTTTTGAGGCGACAAATACACCACATGCACACCACGCAAACTAATATCAGCATTCCCCCCAGGGCTCCTATGCCCGCCCACTCCTTTAGATGATTCACTGCAGCGGAGATCCATGTCGTCAGCCCAGTTGCCAGAGAAAGATCCACTCGAGTAGAATTCACCGTCACTATTTCAAGCCGTAGATCCCGCAACAACTGTTAAAAACCTTGAGACCAGCTTCCCTGCAATTGGGAGGATAAGAGCCTGGACAGATTAGCTGCTCTCGTATAATTTTGGTACTGAACAGAGGTAATACACAGTCCGGGTAGCTTCCATTCACAACCAAGTTGAGCAAGTTGCCATAAAGCATCAACTTGTTCCTGAACCAGGTCCACTCTTTGATTCAAAATCATAATGCCACCTTTTAGATGTGAATTAAGGCTCACCTGTTTGTCAAGGGCAGAGGCTACAGTTGCCGATAGGTTATTAAGCGTCATAGCAATGGCAGCCGTAGTAGCCCCCACTGCCACCACTGTGATAGCTGCCACCGCAGCTGCTGTAATACCAAAGTCTCTCTTATTCCTAAAGAGGGTCATGGAGTTAGGGGCCAGGACAGGCACAGGGACAAATCTGGGCATGCGAGTCGCTTCAGCTAAGGGAAATGCAGTCCCATTCCAGCATAAAGTATAAAAGCAGGTATCATTCTTACAGTCTAAATAAGTATCATTAAAAATAGTAGCATTAGTTCGATTTGCAAGAATATTGTGATTTTGATTACCTATTTTATCAAACCAAGCTGCAGTCTGGTTATAAAGCATGACACATTGGGTACTCTCATTAATATTACTAATAATATGAAAGCACAAATTCCCTTCTAGCTTGAGTGCAATGCTTTCCCCCACAGGTGATATACTTTTATAATCTGGTATAAAAGGCAGTCCTAAAGTTTTATTAGTAGAGAAAAAACGGGGGAACACTTGCGCATCATGACGGATGGGCATCGGTTTCGGGAACACGGACAAGATCCCCCATCGCTCTTCCTGTTGTGTTGTCGGGGCTATCATCATCATCCATAGGATTAACAGGATCTCCGACTTCATGTTGACAATGCCGAACCAAGCGCTCCGGCACCCAAATTGGGTCAGTTTGATCCTGTGGAAATATGCAAACAGATCCCCTCGCCCACACCAATACAGGATCTGGTCCTTTCCATTGTCCTGAGAGAACATCTTTCCATTTTGCCATTCCCTGATTTACTGGGACATGATGAGCATGTCTATCAGCTGCTGTCTGACCCTCCTTATCCAAATTTAAAAAATTTAAAGTATATAGTGCTAAGGAAACCCTAACCTTCGGAGACCGGCCGTGGCCAATTCCCCCTTTTTGTTTTTGCAAACATTCTTTTAAAGTCCTATTAGTTCTTTCAATGATACCTTGACCCTGTGGATTATAGGGAAGTCCATGCTTAATCTGTACCGCCATGTGTTGGCAGAAAGTATTAAAGGAATGTGCGGTATATGCTGGACCATTATCTGTTTTTAATTGTTTGGGCTTTCCTCATGCAGCCCAGGCTTCTAAACAATGCTGTATTACGTGTGATGCCTTTTCCCCACTGAGTGGAGAAGCAAAGACAATGCCTGAGCATGTGTCCACAGATACATGAACATATTTTAATGTCCCAAATTCAGGAATATGTGTAACATCCATCTGCCATAATTGTAATGTAAGTAACCCTCTGGGATTGATACCAAATGAGGGGAGATTTTGATAAACTATACATTGCGGGCATGCTAAGACAATTTCTCTGGCTTCTGCACATGTTATATTAAGTTTTAATTGTAACACTTGGGCATTTACATGGAACTGAGAATGGAATTCTCTGGCTAGTTCTAAAGGTGAGGCCAAAAATATAAACTGTATTCTAGAACATTTATCAACCACGTCATTTCCTTCACACAGAGGTCCATGCAGGCCACTATGTGCTCGGATGTGATGTATAAAAAGGGGATTTTTTCTATTCCAGATTAAAAGTTGTAACTCACTAATATATTTAAATATAACAGTGGAGGGTTTAATCTTTCCAGCTATTTCTAAATCTTTAACCAAATTGACTACATAATTAGAGTCAGAGATTAAGTTAAAGGGAAAAGGGCAATCCTTAAAGATTTCTAGCACTATCTGAAGCTCCACTAATTGTGGAGTGTTAGGGAGAAACTGCCTGATAACAGGGTCTTGAGAATCAACCATATAAGCACCATAGCCTGTTTTAGATCCATCTGTAAAAATATTTTTGGCCCCAACTATAGGCTGGGTTTTTGTCACTTTATAGAACACAGCCGGATGCAATTTTAAAAAGGTCATAAGGGCTGGAGAGATGGCTTAGCGGTTAAGCGCTTGCCTGTGAAGCCTAAGGACCCCAGTTCAAGGCTCGGTTCCCCAGGTCCCACGTTAGCCAGATGCACAAGGGGGCGCATGCATCTGGAGTACGTTTGCAGTGGCTGGAAGCCCTGGTGCGCCCATTCTCTCTCTCTCCCTCTATCTGTCTTTCTCTCTGTGTCTGTCGCTCTCAAATAAATAAATAAAAAATGAAAAATATTTTTTTAAAAAAAAGGTCATAAGAGGATGTTTAGGATAATGATTATCTATTTTTCCATCAAAGCAACAACTTAAAATGTCCCAAGCATCTTTAGTTGCAGTTAAGACTCTGACTTGATAACTGTCATAAGGCACAATAAGAGTCTGTGGCATGAACCCAAAATGTTGTAGACACTGGCGGAGTCCTTCAATAGCAAGAACAGCCACAGCCATGGGGATATGCTCCACTGTTTTTCCAGGAGAGCTTTTAGGATGTATCCACAACAGAGAACCTTGCTGCCATAATACACCTGTGGGCTGTTCTACTGTTTGCAAGATGCAATGATCTACAAGTGTTCCTTCTATTACTCTATGTAATTGGGCAGTAGAAATCTCTTCATTAATAACATTAATAGCTTTTCAGGCATCTTCTGTCAGGATTCTAGGTGAATTTAAAGCTGTATCTCCCTCTAATATTTTGAATAGAGGCTTTAAGACATAATTAGGGATTTTTAAATATGGACGAATCCAATTTATATCTCCCAACAGTTTCTGAAAATCATTGAGGGTATGTAAATTATCTAACCGTAAACTAACTTTCTGTGGCCAAACCATATTAGATGAAACCTTTGCCCCTAAGTAAGAAATGGTTGATTCATGTTGTACCTTTTCGGGGGCTATATAAAGACCCCAACCTTTTAATTCATTTACTAGATTACTATAGGCTTCTTTTAAATAAAGTTCTTCTTTGGCAGCAAGTAATATGTCATCCATGTAATGGATGCATTTTAAGCCTTTAAATTTTTCTCTTATAGGAGCCAAAGCCCTTCCTACATAAAGTTGACACATAGTCGGGCTATTAGCCATCCCTTGGGGCAAAACTATCCATTCGAATCTTTGTTCGGGTTGTTCATGATTACAGGAAGGTACGGTGAAAGCAAAACGTTCAGCATCTTTCTCATTCAACGGGATGGAAAAGAAACAGTCTTTGATATCTATCACTATCAACGACCATCCTTGAGGCAAGGTGGTTAATAGGGGAAGGCCCCTTTGGATAGGTCCCATAATTTGCATCTGTTGATTGATAGCTCTTAGATCATGTAAAAGCCTCCACTTTCCAGATTTCTTTTTGATTACAAATATTGGGGTATTCCAGGGGGAAACAGAAGGTCTGATATGTCCAAGAGAAAGTTGCTCTTGGACAAGTTCATGGGCTGCCATCAATTTTTCCGAGGATAAGGGCCACTGAGGAACCCACACTGGATCCTCAGTTTTCCAAGTAATGGGAATTCCCTCCTCAGTGGCCCCTAGGAAAAACCCACTCCAGCGCTACCCTTTCTTTCACTTGGTTAGACAGGGGATCACTGACCCTGCAAATATTTACCTATTCCAAAAGATGGATGATATCCCATATTTTGTATCATTTGTTGAGAAGCAGCAGAATACTCATTTGTAAGTCTCATCCCTAAATTTTGTAATAAGTCCCTGCCCCAAAGAGAAATGGGCAAGTAAGTACATAAGGCTGTATTTCACCTGAATGTCCCTCCGCATCAGTCCATTTCAATGTTCTAGAACTGATATCAGGAGTTTTTGCGAAGTCTAGTCCTCATAACACCTGATTAGAAGACTGTACTGGCCATCCTGATGGCCAGTCCTTTTTTGCAATAATGCTACGATCAGCCCCTGTATCTAACAATCCTAATATCCTTTCTTCATCTACCTTAAGTTCCAGTACTGGGCGCTGATCTAGTTGTAAAGACAGGAAAGTTAACTCTGTGCCAGAAGATCCAAACCCCTGTTTCCCCTGTTTTTTATTTCTAGCAGGAAATTGGTCATGTAGACTGGGCAAAAGAACTAATTGAGCCACACAGTCTCCGGGTGATATGGACATTATTCCCCTGGGGGAGGAAACCATTATTTTAACTACCCCTTGATAGTCAGGGTCTATAATGCCCGGGTGGACTATCAGCCCTCGTAAGGCCGATGAAGATCTCCCTATCAATAATCCCACTGTATTTTCTTGTAAAGGGCCAGAAAAGTCAGTTTCAATTAATTGTGTTCCCATTTGAGGGGTCAATATGAGTCTGGTGGTAGAGTGGAGGTCCAATCCTGCGGAGCCCTCAGTGGCTCTCCTTGGTTCCGAGGGTGTCTCAGTGTTAGCCAGGTCTCCTCTTTCTGCTGTGAATTGTCCATTGCCCCATATATTTGTGGGCCCTGAGGATGAGGGCCCCTCTGCCCGTTTTTTGGCCATGCTCCACCAAAGCCAGAAACAAGGGGCTGGCCATTAATATCTTTAACTGATCTACATTCATTAGCCCAATGATTACCTTTTCTATATCTAGGACATAGTCCTGGCTGTCTTGTTCTACCCCCTCCTGATTCAGCCCCTCTTGCTGCGCAATCTTTCTTCAAATGTCCATGCTTCCCACATCTAAAACAGGCCCCGGGAGGAATTGTCTTCTTTCTTTTTTGCGATTGCATTACTGCAGTGGCAAATCCTGCATTAGTAAGGGGCCCACCCAGTTCCCTGCAGACCTTCATCCATGCTTCTATACCTTTGTGTTTATAGGGGGTGATGGCAGTTCTACATTCCTTGGTGCACTGTTCAAAAACTAATTGCTGGATAAGAGGCATTGCACTATCAGGGTCACCAAAGATCCTCCCTGCAGCTTCAACCATCCTCGCGACAAAGTCTGAGAAAGGTTCAGTTGATCCTTGCACAATCTTGGTAAGATTACCCGATACTTCTCCCCTGTTGGGCAAAGCCTTCCATGCCTTAATAGCCATGCCATTTATCTGTCCATAAACCTCCTCAGGATATCCTGTTTGTGCATTGGCATATCTGCCTTGCCCCATTAACATATCCCTGTCCCAAGGGGTGTGCCCTGCAGCCTGATTGGCGGCTGCTTGTGCATTTGCAAACTCAAACATGAATGCTCTCCAGTCTAGATATTGTCCGGGAGAAAGACAAGCTTTGGCCAGCCTAGACCAGTCATTGGGCATCATGCAATGTCTCTGCAAAGCTTCAACCTGAGCCACAGTAAAGGCAGCTGTTATGCCATATGTTTTCACTGATTCTGCCAAAGACTTAATGACTTTAAAATCCAGCTCATGGAATCTGTTACCTGCCTGGTCTTGGAACACTGGGAACCCAATTTGTGAAGACCTAACCTCATGCCAAACATCTGGGCAAAATGAAATTTGCTGAGTGAAAGAGCTCGAACGCTCCACCCCATAAACAGGGGGTGCCGCAGACATACTTTCAATGTCTTGTCCCTTTCTATTGCTGTTATACCCTAACTTAGTATTTGGTGGGAGTTTCTGGGGTTTTACTTCCTCTTTATTAGGCTTCCAATTTTCTTGGAATGGAGCCAAGGAAGGGTAAAGGCTAGTCCTTTCGAGCTGTTGCATGAGTCCCTCTGCTTCCTCTTCTGAATCTTCACTGGAACTACCAGAGGAAGAGACACTTCTCTCGGACTGTAAAGATCTTTCCTCTCTTAACTGATCTAAGGCTTGTCTTCCTGCCTCTAAAGCGCCATAGCACCTATAATCCTCAAGACAACTCCTAACCATTTTCCAGACTGCTCTTATTCCTGGTTTTAATGTTCCATGTTCTCTAGCAAAATCTAAATCTCTTCCTAGTTTTTCCCAACTGGTCACTGTCAAGTTTCCCGACATGGCAAACCAGGGGGCTGCTGTATCACATTCCTTCAAGAAACATTGCAGGGTGGCTCTACTCAATTCCAACCCCTCTAATTTGAGCAGTTCCTGCAACGCTGAATAGATCGGATGCGATTATGATGCACCCATAGTTTCAATTTTACCTTTCTAGCACCTACTTCCTGGTGTCCTAAATAGCCTCTAATTTTCAATTTTACCTTTCTAGCGCCTGCTTCCTGGCATCCTAATTAGCCTCTAATTTCCCTGAGGACCTTCCCCAAACCCTGGGGTTGTAAGCCCAACTTACCGGGGACTTACCCTGCGCACACCCCTGACTGTGTAATTTCTGAACTCTTCGGTGGGGGAATCGGGTTCCCCGTACGGGCCACCACTTGTCGCGTCCGCCTTGACCAGCAAGGAAGACACAACCACCAGTTCTTCTTACAGCAGTTTATTCAGGCAACTTCAAGCTTCATCTCCCCCGAGCCTCAGGCGGGGCTCCCTTATAAGCGCACTCACTCCGCCCAATCACCCCAGGCCATGCAACCTCTCCAGGCAAGCATCAGAAGCCAATGAGCAGTGGTGAGGGAGAGCTCCTCCAAATATGGACTTGTTTGTCCCAAGCATAGAACTTCTGTCAGGCGCCATCTTTAGGGCTTGGCCCAAGGGGCTCTCCACAAAAATCCCCACCTTCATTCTCAACATTATGTAGGGAACTGCTTGTAACAATTAAGCAAGTTCCTGCTTCGACAAGACTCCCAATTCAGTGTGGTTTTTCTCTGGTGACTAGGGAAGTTCTGAGTCGTCCGGCATTTACCCGCTTTCTCAACCCCTTGGGAGGAACCAGTGGGCCTGCTCCCTCCTCAGCACTACCTACCCACCAGGGAGGAACCCGGCCTCTGGTGCCTAATGTGGGGCTCCAGGAACCCAGCAGATTGGTACCCCGTGTGAGGCATTCTCATTGAGGAGGTCAATTGGTGTACATGTGCGGGTGAGCATACCCTCATAAGTTATGAGGCAGTCTTCATATTTAATGCGCTAAACTTTGCTTCTATAACTTGTACTTGCTTGTCAGCATCTCTTTATTCTCTTTCTCTTTCCTTTCACTTTTGGTCCACTAGCAAGCTACATCTGTAATTTTTGTATTTCTGAATGGGTCCTGGCAAGCTGCATCTGTGGCTTTTGTATTTCTAAATGGGTCTTATGTCCCTAGTGGACACACTGTGTGGTTTTTGACCTTCAGGCTTGTGCTTATCTCTCTCTCTGCTTTGGCCTGTCAAGGCAGGCAAGCTTTTTCTGCCTTTATGGAACTTCCTCTGAGTATGTAAGCTTCAGTAAATATCCCTTCTTCTATAACTGTACCTGGTTTGGAAGATTATCTCAGTGAACCAGAAGCTGTCTGGTACAGAACTTGGTACCAAGAAGTGAACTGAGATAAACTTGACCATGTGAATGTAAATCTTTTGGAACCTTTGTTTTGGAGGAATAGGCATGGACTTGGTACTTGCAACTGAAGGTGTATCCTGGAGTGGTAAGCCAAATTTTATGGACTATTCTGATGAGTATCTAAGAATGCTAATTGCAGACAGCATTGAACTTTTTTTTTTTAATTTAATTTATTAGTTTTCTTTTCAGTAAATACAGGCAGTTTGGTACCATTATTTAAGCTCATCTGTGATCTACCCCCTCCCAGTAGACCCTCCTTGTTAATGAAATGGGTCGTGCATTGTGGAGTTAGCCCCCAGTTATTGGTATGATAAATGTCTCTGCAAATCATGACCCAACATGTGACTCTGACATTTTTTCCATCCCCTCTTCCGCAAAATTTCCCTGAGCCATGTTGTGTTCATTTTTGGTCTGCTTCAGTGCTGAGGTGTTGGGGGCCTCTGAGGCTCTGGCTCTCTGATTTGGTAGGAGTTGATTTTTCTCTGTGTTGATTTCCTTCCCCTTTGTGCTGGTATCCGGTTCACAGGAAAACATCACCCTTGCTTATTTCGCCAGTTGTCCGTAGTTTCAGTTGGGCCCCTTTTGAGGTATGTTGGGGCAGCTCCCTTCTTAGAATCTGCATCTATCTGGAAAAGAGAAGCAGATTCTCCAACGGAGAGTAAGTTAGCACCCGGAAAATTGAGATAACACTTACTTTTTTGATAGACAGTATGATAGGTTTAGGCCCTCTTATACCCCATGATTGATGGTAGCTTGATATTGTAGAGTGGGCTTGTGTTTGGGTATAGTTCTGACTTGTTTCCCAGCTCCAGCTATGGGTCTAGTACCACTGAGTGGATCAGTTAGCCAAATCAAGACCAATTGATTCCTCACCATGGCTGTGTACCACTATTGCACTTGTGTGGGCATCACATCCGGTTATTTGTTGCTAATTAGGTTAAACAATGTGTTGCTTGGACAGATCTTGGTCATTTCCCCCAGTCGCCTATGTAGCGCCTTCTGGCACTAGACACGCTGATGGTCTGGGGACTGACTCTCTCCTGGCTTCCAGCCATGTCATTCCATTTTACGCGTCAGCTGCGTATGGAGTCTTCAGCAATAGGGTCTTACCACTGGCCTTTGGTGGGTCATCAAGTACTCTGACAGAAGTCTGTCATTATTTTGGGAAACCTTGTAGGTTTCTCTGATCAAAAGCTCATTGTGGATGGTAGCCCCAAGCTGGAAGTGGTGGTTACAGGTCAGTGTCCACTAAGAAATTGAAGAAAAAGATAACTAATATACAAGAGTTAGAGAGGAGAGAGATAGAGGGGAGAGGGGGAGAGGGAGGGAGGGAAGATGTAGGATATTTAGGTCAGTTTTGATCCTACCCTCTCCAGTGTCTTGTGGTTCAGGTGTTTCCTGTAAGGGTCTAGTGAAGGTTCAGCCATTTGGTCTCTCTTTTAGGAAGTAGAATTTTATGGTACCATTGCCGTTTGGGTCCGGATTACTGTTTTCCACCCTTTGATTCCCTCCCCGCCCTCCCATCCATCTTATTGTCTAGTCCATGAGGTGCTTGCTGGGTATGTAAGGCATCTTGGGCAGATTCAGGTTAGGTGTTGCAGATGAGTGAGACTATGTGTCGATTTTTTTTCTGTGATTGGGTAAGTTCACTGAGAATGATCTGTTCCAGGTTCAACCATTTTTCCTCAAATTTCTTTATGTCATTTTTTCTTACTGCTGTATAGAATTCCATTGTATAGATATACCACATCTTTGTTATCCATTCTTCTAATGATGGACATCTGGGTTGATTCCAGCTTTTAGCTATTACGAATTGAGCTGCTCCAAACATGGTTGAGCAAATCTCTCTGGCTTTTGGTTTGAAGGTTTTAGGGTACATGCCCAGTAATGGTATAACTGGGTCTGTTGGTATTTCTATAGCCAGCTTTTTCAGGAGTCTCCATATTGATTTCCAAAGTGGTTGTACCATCCTGCATTCCCACCAACAGTGAATGAGTGTCCCTGCTTCTCCACATCCTCGCCAGCATTTATTTTCATTTGACCTTTTGATGTTGGCTATCCTTATTGGGGTAAGGTGGAATCTCATAGTTGTTTTAATTTGCATTTCTCTGATGATTAGGGATGATGAACATTTTCTTAGGTGTGTGTTTGCCATTTGTATCTCTTCCTCTGTGAATTGCCTGTTTAACTCTGTGCCCCATTTTGTGAGTGGGGTATTCGTCTTCTTATTGTTTAGACTTTTGAGTTTTTTGTAAATTCTAGAGATAAGGCCTCTATCAGTTGGATAACCTGCAAATATTTTCTCCCATTCTGTGGGTCTTCTATTGGCTTTGCTTATTATATGCTTGTCTGTAAAGAAACTCTTCAGCTTCATATGATCCCAATGGTTGAGTGACTGTTTAAGAACTTGAGCCACTGGGGTTTTATTCAGGAAGTCTTTTTCCATTCCTATATCATGGACAGTACTTCCTAAATTTTCTTCCAGTAGTTTTCGAGTTTCTGGTCTTATGTTGAGGTCTTTGATCCATTTGGATTTGAGTGTTGTGCATGGTGAAATGTGTGGATCAAGTTTTAGTTTCCTGCATATGGTTATCCAGTTTGTCCAGCACCATTTGTTGAAGATGCTATCTTTTTTCCAGTCTATATTGTTTGGGCCTTTGTCGAATTTCAAGTAGCTATAGTTGCTTGGCCCAAAATCCGGGTCCTCAAGTCTATTCCATTGGTCTATACTCCTGTTTTTATGCCAGTACCATGCTGTTTTTATTACTATGGCTTTGTAATATAGTTTTATATCAGGTATGGTGATGCCACCAGAGGTATTTCTTTTGCTGAGGATATGTTTGGATATGCGAGGCCTTCTGCCTTTCCATATGAAATTTGAGATCATTTTTTTCTATCTCTGTGAAGAACACTGTAGGGATTTTAATTGGAATTTCATTAAATCTATATATTGCCTTTGGTAAGATTGTCATCTTCACAATGTTAATTCTGCCTATCCAGGAGCATGGGAGGTCTTTCCATCTTTTCAAGTCCTCCTCAATTTCTTTTTTGAGAGTTTTTATATTTTCGTTGTATAGATCTTTTACTTCCTTGGTTAACGTTATTCCAAGGTATTTTTTTTTTCTTTGCTATTAAAAATGGGACTATGTCCTTTATTTCTTTTTCTGTGTCTTTGTCATTTGCATACAAAAATGCTACCGATTTTTGTGCATTGATTTTGTATCCTGCTACTTTGCTATAGGAGTTAATCACCTTTAGGAGTGTTGGGATGGAGTCTCTCGGATCTCTTACATATACAATCATGTCATCAGCGAATAGAGCTAACTTAACTTCTTCCTTTCCAAATTGTATCCCTTTTATTTCCTTCTCCTGCCTTATTGCTTGGGCTAGGACTTCCAGAACTATATTGAAAAGCAGAGGTGAGAGAGGACATCCCTGTCTTGTTCCTGATCTCAATGGGAATTCCTCTAGTCTCTCTCCATTAAGTATTATTTGGGCCTTTGGAGCTTTGTATATTGCCTTTATTATGGTAAGATGTGAACCGGCCATGCTGATTCTCTCCAATGTTTTGATCATGAAGTGATGTTGTATCTTGTCAAAGGCCTTTTCTGCATCTATCGAAATGATCATGTGATTTTTATGTTTAAGCTTGTTTATGTGGTGTATTACATTGACAGATTTTCATATGTTGAACCACCCTTGTGTTCCTGGGATAAATCCCACTTGGTCAAGGTGGATAATGCTTTTGATGTGTTGTTGGATTCAGTTTGCGAGTATTTTGTTGAGGATCTTTGCGTCTATGTTCATTAGGGAAATAGGCCAATAGTTTTCTTTTCTTGTGGCATCTCTGCCTGGTTTTGGGATTAGGGTGATACTAGCTTCATAGAAAGAGTTGGGTAGCTTTCCCTGTTCTTCAATTGTGTGGCACAGTTTTAGGAAGATTGGTTTGAGTTCTTCCATGAAGGTTTGATAAAATTCAGCTGGGAATCCATCTGGTCCTGAACTCTTCTTTTTTGGGAGGTTTTTTTTATTACTTTTTCAATCTCCATGAGTGTGATGGGTTCATTGAGGTGGTTGATCTGCTCTGAGTTTAGCTTTGGTAGATGATATGCATCCAGGAATTTATCCATCTCCTCCACATTTTCCAGTTTTGTGGAGTAGAGGTTTTTGAAATAAGTCCTGATGATTCTGCCGATTTCACTGCTGTCTGTTGTGATCTCTCCTTTTTCATTTTGAATTTTGTTAATTTGGAGTCTCTCCTTTTTTTGCTTGATCAAATTGGCCAGAGGTTTGTCAATCTTGTTTATTTTTTCAAAGAACCAGCTCTTTGTTTTGTCAATTGCCTTAATTGTTTCCTTGTTCTCCAATTCATTAATTTCTGCTCTGATTTTAATTATTTCTTTCCTTCTGGAGCTCTTTGGGTTGGATTTTTCTTGTTTTTCCCATGCCTTTAGGTGGATGGTTAGGCTATTGATTCAGGATCTTTCTGTCTTTTTTATGAAGGCATTGAATGCTATGAATTTTCCCCTGAGGACTGCCTTCATTGTGTCCCATAAGTTTTGGTATGATGTGTTCTCATTGTCATTCAATTCTAGGAATTTTGCAATTTCATTTTTTATTTCATCCACTATCCATTTGTTGTTTAAGAGTGTGCTATTCAGTTTCCAGTTGCCGTTGGGGTTCTTGTTGGTTTTTTTGTTGTTGATTTCTAGGAATATAGCATTATGATCTGATATCATGCAGGGAATTATGTCAATTTTCCTAAATATGTGGAGGCTATCTTTGTGACCCAGTATATGGTCTATTTTAGAGGATGTTCCATGGGCTGCTGAGAAGAATGTGTAGTCTATGGATTTGGGATGGAAAGTTCTGTAGATGTCTGTTAGGTCTAAGTGCTCTATGGTTTTGTTGAGCTCTCTTACTTCCCTGTTGAGCTTCTGTTTGGATGATCTGTCTATTACTGATAATGGTGTGTTAAAGTCCCCAGCTATGATGGTGTTGGTGGTTATTTCTGTTTTATTGTCAAGTAGGTTTTGTTTTATGAACTGTGGTGCCCCTGTGTTTGGTGCATACAGATTTATGATTGTCATATCCTCTTGATGGATTGTTCCCTTTATAAGTAGGAAGTAGCCTTCTTTGTCTTTTTTGATTGTTTATGGTTTGAAGTCAACTTTATCTGATATTAATATAGCTACACCTGCTTGTTTCTTATTCCCATTTGCCTGGAATATTGTTTTCCACCCTTTCACACTGAGGAGGTTTCTGTCTTTAGTCATAAGGTGGGTTTCTTGAAGGCAGCAGATTGAGGGGTCTAATTTTTTGATCCACCCTGTTAGCCTGTGTCTCTTGATGGGTGAATTAAGGCCATTAATGTTTAGGGTGATGACTGTGAGATTTGATTTGATCCCTGTCATGTTGTGATGGTAGAGGTGTGTTGGCATTTCCATGGAATTTAATTTTGTTTTTGTTTTTGTTTTTTGTTTTTCAAGGTAGGGTCTCACTCTGGTCCAGGCTGACCTGGAATTAACTCTGTCATCTCAGGGTGGCCTTGAACTCATGGCAATCCTCCTACCTCTGCCTCCTGAGTGCTGGTATTAAAGGCATGAGCCACCACGCCCGGCTTAATTTTTTTTTTTTTCTATCTACTCTGGGTTTGGTTGCTGTGATCTGCTTCTTGTAGGCATTTGTGTTTGGTTATTTATTTCTTCTCTGTGGAGAATTTCCTGGAGTACTTTCTGTAGGTTTGGTTTTGTGTTCATATAATTGTAAAGCTGAGTTTTGTCATGGAAAGTTTTCCTTTCACCATCTATTATAAGGGAGACTTTTGCTGGGTAGAGTAGTTTGGGTTGCAAGCCACAGTTTCTTAGAGTTTGGAGAGTTTCATTCCAGGCCCTTCTAGCTTTCAGGGTTTCCATTGAGAAGTCTGAAGTAATTCTGATGGGGTTTCCTTTGAAAGTGGTGTGCTGTTTTTCCCTAGCTGCTTTTAGGATTTTTTCCTTGGTGTCAATGTTTAGAGTCTTAATGATAATATGTCTTGGGGAGTTTCTCCTTTGTTCTAGTCGGTTAGGAGTTCTGTTTGCTTCTTGAATCTTGATGGGCCTTTCTTTTAAGAGACAGGGGAAGTTTTCTTCAATTATTGTGTTAAATAAATTCTTCATGCCTTTGGTCTGAAATTCTTCTCCTTCTGGTATTCCAATGATTCTGATATTAGGACGTTTAAGTGTATCCCACAATTCTCTCATGTTCTGTTCACAGGAACTTTTGAACTTACTGAAATTTTTGGACTCTCAAACTGTTTCTTCCATCCTGTCTTCCAGATCAGAATTTCTATCTTCCACTTCACTGACTCTATTCTTGAGAGCCTCTAGGGAGTTTTGGACTTGTTCAATTAAGTTTGCATTTTCTACTACTTTCCTATGTATCACTTCCATCGCTTTGTCCAGCTCCCTTTTTGTCTCATTTTCTGATTTTCTTGATGATTCTTGGAAATCATCCTTGCATTTCTTTATATTTTCATTTAGTGTGGCCAGCTGATTTTTAAGGTCCTCTTTTTTTTCACTCTCCCTCAACTCTCTTAGCTCTCTTTGAATTCCTTCCAGTGTCTTATCATATTGCTCTAGCTTAGTGATGGTAGCATCCATACGATTTTCTATCCTTTGTAGCTTTCCTGTCAGTTCTAGGTCAGGGTTGCATTGTTCATTGCTTCCACTTGATGTTCTGATCCTAAACACTCTTCCATGTTTTGGTTAGTTGTGATCCTTGTTGGACTGGGTGATCTGTCTGGATTTTCTTCCATTTTATTTTTCATGTTATTTCTTTTGCACTGTGGTCTACCCATGTCAGTGCATGGGCAGGTAGGTGGGTGGAGCAGCCTGTGATCTAGCTTAATGCGAATCCAAGGCAGCCTGGGGCAGTTGCAAGCAGCCTGGGTTTTTGCTCACTCTTGCCAAAGCCGCCTATCTATAGCCTGACAGGGGCACCAAAGTTGCCTGAATTCTCACCCAGTAATGCACCTAAGCTGCCTGCCTTTGAGCTTGAAAGGGGACTGAGGTAGCAAGCCCTGAAGGTGCCCAGACTCTGGCTGGGTACACTGGGGTCTGTAAACAGTCTGTGCTCTCCTGCCTCAAGGAAGTGGGGGATGGGTGGCCATGTACAGTTAGGGGATGGCACCTACGCTGGCGCTAGTGACTCAGTGTGGACTTGTGTGGCTCTTGCTGTGGGAGTGGACCCGCTGCATGTGCAATTGTAGTGCAGAGGCAGATGATGTGGGTATGGAATCAGGACACAGCAGAGGCTGACCGGCGGCAAGTGATGTGAGCACAGCAGCAGGGGATCTGGCAGCCACCTATTCATGGGAGGGGTGGCCCCCACAGGCCTGCGAACCGAGCACCACGTGGCTGGTCTACTTGCAGGATCAGAGAACAAGGGTGAGGTAGGAGGTCTCAGCTTCAGTGCCGCAGGCTGGCAGGCGTGACTGGTGGGTGCCCGATCAGAGCACAGCCACGCAGGACGTGCAGAGGGTGCATGGGCGGGTGGGCGGACGGGGGGCGCGGGGTGCGACGGGGTGTATAGAGTGAGTGGGGCACGTGGTGGGGGGTCGCGGGGCGCGCCGGGGCACCGGGCAATCAGGGTGGGGCGTGTGGGAAGCGGCAGGGCTCAGGGGGCGCGGGGTGGAGTGCCCTGGAGGGGCAGGGGGCGTGGGGAACTCTGGTCAGTCTGGGGCGGCGAGGGGCACGCCATGGGCGCAGGGGGGGCATGAGTGCAGGGGGGGTGTGCGGGGCGCAGGGGGGGGCGCAGGGCGCCTGGGGGGCGCGGGGGTGGTGTGGGGCACGCGGGGGGCGCACGGGGTGCCCAGGGCAGGGGAGCGTGCGGGAGGCGCGGGAGGCGCGGGATGCGTGGGACGCGGCAGTGCGTGGGGGGCTAGGGGCGCGGGGCGCGGGGGGGGGTGCGCGGGGGGCACGGGGCGCCGCGGGGCGCTCAGGGCGCGCCTGCTGCATGTGGATAGGGAGCGTGGGGCGCGTGGGGGGAGGGGTGCACGGGGCGGGATGGGCGGGGGGTGCGCGGGTGTGGGGCATGGGGGTTGTGGGGCGCGTGGGGCCAGTGGGACGCACGGGCCCGCCGGGGTGCATGGGGCTTTGTGCGTGCGGGGCAGCTGGGGCCCTGAGCGCCGGACTGCACCCGATGTGGCGAGTCGTGGTGGGTCGTGGTGGGCGGGGTGGCGGGGCGTGGGTCACAGGGGGGTGTGCTTCCCTCTTTTACCCCAATCTGTGCCCTCCCTCTTGCGAAAAGTTTCTAATTTCCCTTGAATACTTGCCTTGTTTTTCCTTGTTGTCTGTAGTGCAGCTAGGCGGTTGCCATCTTGACCGGAAGTCTTGAACTTTGAGGCTTGGTTTTTGAGCTTTCTGAGGGAAAGGAAAGACTTCAGAGGACTTTGTTGGAACTGGGCTACTGGCATAAGGGCTGGCTGCATCCTGCTGCCCAGGCCCAGAGAGTTTAATCAAGGTTAAATTTATAATGGACTGACGTGCATATGTAGGAAAGAATTTTCAGGCGAAACCTAAATGCCTTGACTAAAGTTAGAGATTTTTCAACTGTTTACAGACTCTTAAGGATACTCTAAAAGTTTTATATAGGGACATAGTCTTAATCTAAACTCATCTTACGTTAGACACAGGTGATGCTTATGCTAGGTGGGTCACAAAGTCATAAGTACAGATGTAATTGGAGGTTTAACCAGGTTAAACATAGACAAGAGCCTATCACCTTATGTTTTGCAAATGGGTAAATTTTCTATGTAAAAACAAACAACTTAAGAATAGGATATGAAATATCAGGATGTTTATCTCTCTGCTCTGTAATTTCATTTTGCTCTTGCTTTCCATCCTATGCTACTTATATTCATGGAAAGCTGGACTCTTAAAAAAAAAAAAAAAAAAAAGAAGACAAAACCCCCTTTATCTCAGACCCCATACAAATTTAAGCCATGTGTCCCCCAGACTCTGACTAGACACAAAAAAGCCAATTGTCTCTGACAAAGAAAAAGGAGTACAGCATATAACTGTGGTTCTCTTTAGTTCTTCTCCTAAAGTCACATCTGTTAGATAAAATTTCTCAGTAGGCAAAATGTTAAATAGGTCAACTGAGTCAAAGTATTTGATCAGGTTACAAACTCCTTACATAAGACAAGCATCAGACTTATCTAATGTGCATATCAGGGTAAGGGCCCCTTCACTGAAATATTTAATTGGATTAAATCTAATGTTTATCTGATGTCAAGGTTTTAATCAGTGAAGAAACTGAGTTTTATGATAAGACCTCACTCATTAACAGGTCACTGATGATAATTTGTTATAATTTAAGGGTTATAAAACTGGCTTTAAGACTCAGTAAAGTAAATTAGATTCCTCTTTTCATCAAGGTTTTAACTATTCTTAAGATAAAGGCTCACATAGAAGTGGTTATTTTCCAATGGTGAAGTACTCATACCTAAAGACATTGTAACTTTAAAAATAGCTTCTGTCTTGTTTATGCTAATTCTATTGAATGGTCATAACTAGGTTTAATCACTTAGGTTTAAGTGATTTAATTTCAGTAATGGTAACTTTCATCTTCCTGGGATATGTTAGGATAGCTTGCTTAAGCTTTATCAAATTTAAGTCATGGGTAAAACATAAAATTGTTTTATGTTAATAAAAGTTTCTGTGGTACATAAAATCAATAGCTATCAAGATTAAGCCAAAATCATGGGTTGTCAAACAATGTTTCTTCTTTCAAAAAGATTTATCAAGGGTTATATTAAAATTTAGCTAGCTGTTTTGGCTTTAAAAAATTATTAAACTCTATGGTTCTGTTTTCATTTTTCTCTGGGTAATTTGTATCAACACAGGTATCTAAACTAATCAGAGATGTTTTCAAACACAGGTGCTAAGAATTTCTAGGTTAAATAAGTTAGTCTATAAATCAATTGGTACTGTTTTCAAGACCGGTGACAGGTTCTGCCTGTGATTATAAATGTTAAATATTTAAAATGTGAAGCCGGGCGTGGTGGCGCACGCCTTTAATCCCAGCACTCGGGAGGCAGAGGTAGGAGGATCGCTGAGAGTTCAAGGCCACCCTGAGACTACATAGTGAATTCCAGGTCAGCCTGAGCCAGAGTGAGACCCTAACTCGAAAAACCAAATATATATATATATATATATATATATATATATATATATATATATTTAAAATGTGAGATATTTATAAGTATTAGGTATTTAAAATATGAGATATGTTTGCTTTCTATACCTCATATATAAGGCTTATACTACCATAGAACAACTAAAATTTTAAAGATAAGATAATCAGACTCTCAAGTCTCACAAAAACAAAAGGGGGAATCCTGACCCCCACATGAAAAACTAAAAAAGGCATTATTTACCCTAAATATTTTAAATTTTTCTAAAGAAGATAAACAGTTATCCCCTTTTCAAAAACATTGGTCCTCATCCATTACGTACAGTTCTATCTGGGTAAGATGGAGGGACCCATTGACTAGGCCCTGGCTCTGGTTTTGCCTCTGATCTGGGCCTCCCCAGCTGCTTGCAGTACAGTTGCCCATACAACCTTAAACCATTCCCTCCATTGTGGAAGATTGCTGGCCTTGCTCCCAATCTGGGCCTCCTCAGCTGCTTGCAGTAGTTGCCCATACAGCCTTAAACAATTCCCTCCATTGCAGAGGATTGCTGGCTTTTCCGCCAATCTGGGCCTCCCTGGCTACTTGCAGTACAGTTGCCCATACGACCTTAAAAATTAGCTCAGCCACCTTCCCCATCCCTGTCCAGCTTTTCCCAGTGTTTCCTCTGGAACTTGCAATTGGGCTCCACCCCTAACAATTCCAGTATAGATGTGGGATACATTTATCCTTCCTTCTGTACTTTTAACACAACTGAGCCCAATGCTCAATGATGCCCACCTTCTGGAATGGTTTATGTTTGTGGAGGCGGGATGGCCTATAACTTTCTGCCCACCAATTGGATGGGCCTTTGTGCCCCAGCCACCTTAATCCCAGATGTAGATATCATTCCTGGAAGCTAGATTCCCTGGCTGAGGTAGTCCTACAAAACAGGAGGGGACTAGACCTACCAATGGCCAAAAAGGGAGGCATATGCTTGTTTTTACAGGAAAAATGCTGCTTTTATGCCAATAAATTGGGAATCATCCAGGACAAGTTTAAGAGGCTCCAGGAAGACTTGGAGAGGAGGCAGCAGGACCTCAAGGACAACCCACTGCAGATGGGCTTACATGACTTCTTACCCTACCTTCTCCCTGTACTTGGTCCCCTTCTTCTCCTTCCCCTTCTCCTTTTCCTTCTCCTCATTGTCAGGCCTTGTGTAATGAACAAAATTACACAATTCATTCGCCAGTGGCTAGAGGCAATAAAACTCCATCAGGTTGAGATACATTGCCACAGGCTGGCAACTGAGGAATTAAGTTCCTCAGATGACCCACTACCACCTCCTCTGCCCTCCATGTGACCAATGATGGGTAAGATCAGACTGACTGAGACAACCTAAGACAGGCCATGGAGTGGGTTGTCAGCAAGCTAAACACCTGGTATCCAGTAACGGGTAAGATCCCCAGAAGGGGACAACCTAAGATGGGCTTTGGTGACTAATGTTCTTACAAAAACAAAAGGGGGAGATGTTGCACTTTGAGAGGCCTGGGAATGAGGCCTAGTGGAACTTCCTGAGCCTAGCTAAAGTTTGGTGATCTGCCTTGAGCCAGCTACACCTAATGGCTTCTGGCCTGCTACTTCCGCGTAGGAGTTGGAATTCCCACGTGCGCTTGGGACCAATCATCTCAAAGGTCATGGCTTACTCTTGGCCCTTGCCTCTCCCCCTGTTCTAAAATCCCTGCCTTTATTCTCAACATTATATAGGCAACTGCTAGTAACAATTAAGCAAGTTCCTGCTTCAAGAAGACTCCCAACTCAGTGTGGTTATTCTCTGGTGACTAGGAGAGGTTCTGAGTCATTCGATGTTTACCCCCTTTCTCAATCCCTTGGGAAGAACCAGTGGGCCTGGTCCCTCCTCAGCACTACTTACCCACTGGGGAGGAGCCCGGCACTGTCCTCCTTCCCATTTTTATTGGGGGGTATGTCTTGTAAAATACTAGTCAGAATGAGAATTTTTGTGGAAATGATTAATGTTTTAACTTTTGTGTAATTCTCTCCTCACCCATCCAAGGACCTCCCTCCCCAATATTCTGCCCTCCCCAAACTTCTCAGGTAAGTCTACCTCTTCTCTCTCCCTATTTCTTCTCTCTACTGGTCTCATTCTGGTTTCATACCCATATTCCTGGTATTACTATCATTTTCATTCATCTCTAATTGATGGAAGTTAAGAACCACACATGAGAGAGAGACTACATGCCACATTTGTCTTTCTGTGCCTGAGTGACCTTGCTTAGAATGATTGTTTCCAACTCCATCCATTTTCTGGCAAATTTCATTATTTCATTTTTCCTTACTGTTGAGCAGAATTCCATTGTGTATATGTACATATTTAGTATGCATTCATCAGTTGATGGACATTTTGTGATTCCAATTCCCAACCTTTGTGAATAGAGCAGCAACAAACATGGCTGAGCAAGCATCTCTATAGTAAAGAGTGTCTTTAGGATATATGCCCAGAAATGGTATAGTTGGATCAAATTGTAGATATATTTTATCTTTTCCAGGAGCATCCATACTGATTTCCATAGTGGTTCTATAAGCTTGGTCTCCCACCAACAGTGGATATGGGTTCTTTCTCCATAGCTTGCCAGCATATGTTCTTGTTCAATTTTTGATGAATGTGATCCTTACTCGAATGAGATGAAATCTCAGAGTTGTTTTGATTTGCATTTCTCTGATGACTAAAGATGTTGAACATCTCCTTAAGTGTGTAATGGCTATTTGTATTTCTTCCTTTGAGAATTCTCTGTTCAAATTTAGTTTTTGAGTTCTTTGTAGCTTTTAGATATTAGAGCTTTGTTGATGTTATAGCTGGTGAAGATTTTCTCCCATTCTGTGGGTTGTCTATTGACTCTATTGATGGTTTACTTATGTGTACATTACTTTTAGTTTCAAGAGGTCCCAGTGGTTGAGTGTTGATCTAATTTCTATGCTACTGGCATCTTATTCAGCAAGTCTTTTGTGTGTGTGTATGTGTACTGAAAATGAGATAGCATCATTTATGGATTTTTTTAATGTGTTTATCTTTTGCATATAGGGAGGCTTTTGATTTTGTATATTGATTTTTTTTTTATTCTGCCACCTTATTGCAAGAATTTATCACTATTTAAAGTTTTTTGGTGGAGTCTTTTGGATCACATATCATAATCATGTCATCTTCAAATAGGGCTAACTTTGAGCTCTTCCTTACCAATTTGTATCCTTTATCTTATTTATCTTGTCTTATTGATTGAGCTAAGACTACAAGTACTATGCTGAAAAGCAATAGCAAGATTAGGCACACCTGTATTATTCCAGACCTTAATAGAACTGCTTCAAGCTTTTTCCCCATTTAATGTTATCTGGGCCTTAAGTGTTGTGTAAATAGTCTTTACTATTTATTTATATGCCTACTCTGTTCAGTGTTTTAATCATTAAGGGATGTTGTATTTTGTTGAAGTCCTTCTCTGCGTCTATTGAAATAATAATGTGATTCTTGGGTTTAAGTTTATTTATGTGGTGGAGTACATTAATCATTTTCCTTATGTGGAAACCATCCCTTCATCCATGGGATGAAACCTACTTGATCAAGGTGGATGATGTGTTTGATGTGTTCTTGAATTCTGTTTATGAGGATTTTATTGAGAATTTTTGCATCTAAGTACATTAGGGATATTGGTCTATAATTTTCTATTTTTGTTGGGTCTCTGTCTGGTTTAGGTATTAGAGTAATACTGGCTTCATAGAAGTTTGGGAGTATTCCTTATTTTTCAGTTGTGTAAAATAATTTGAGAAGAAGTGGTTTTAGTTTTTCTTTATTAAGTAGAAACTTTGTATAGACATATATGATGGTACCATAATTTTCCACCTCCCTGCCCCCACTCCACTGAGGGTCCTCCTTAATGAGATTGCTGCTATTCACCATGCAGTTGTAGGTTATGCATTGGGTGAGAAGAAGTCTGTCATTGTGTGAAAGGCTATGTCTCTGGGTATTCCTTCCTACACTGTGGCTCTTACATTCTTTCCACCTCCTCTTCCACAAACATCCCTGAGCCTTTGTGGGTGTACTTTAAGTCTACTTTAGTTTTGAGTTCTCAATAGCTTCTGTATTTCTACTTTGGTGCATTTTGAGTATCCTCAATGTCAGTCTTCATCCCCCTAACCCAGGATTTCAGGCTTGCTATGGAAGCAGCATACTTGTTCATCTCACCAGTTCTTCTGTCATTTCACCTGGGCCCTAGCTGTTGTCTGAGTGGTGGTTCATCTCTTGCCAGGGAGTCAGCTATCTATTCTTGTGTTGTTGGTAGATTGTGGTTGTCTTTGGTTCTCACTGCTTTCTGAAAAACAAAAATAAATTCTCCAATGTAGAGTGAGATCAGGGGATAAGTATTGTTAATTTAGAGATATTTTGATGAATGTAGCTTCAGTTTTTCATTGGAGTCCATTATCTTGGTCTCCATGGGATTCTGACTTGCTTCCTAGTTCCAATTATGGTATCCTTTCCACTGATTGAATCTCATAGCCAAAGATTCATTGGTTACCCACCTAGGTATGTGCAAATGCACAGGTGTATGCATCTTGTCAGGTTGATTGTTTTAATACACCAGTATCCCCTGCTTGTTCATGACATTGTTGGCCATTTCCCCCCAGCAGCCCATGTTGTGTTTTTCTGCACTATACAGGCTCACCATCTGGTAACTGACTTCCTTTCAGTTTCAGCTGGATCTCTCCATATTCTGCATTGGCATTATCTTCACCAATAGGGTCTTATGTTTTACCTTAGGTGGTTAGTCAAGTGCTTTGACAGAGGGCTGTCTTGTTTTAGGGGCCTCATAGGTTTCTTTGAATAATGGCTAAATGTGGATTGTAACCATTTCCTGGTTGTAGACATTATAAGCCAGAGCCAAATGTTTTTGGGTTAGACTTCATCCCACCCTCTCCAGGGCCCTTCTTTCTAGACAATCCCTCCATGCATCTATTGAGGGTTATATCATTTAATCCACTATTCAAGAGGAAGGTTTCTATGGTGACCATTCATTTTGGATTTAGTTTTGTGTATATCTTTTCCCCACCCTGTCATTTCCCTCCCCCAAAACCCATCCATCCCTCTTATCTGGCCTTTGAGTTGCTTGTTGGGTTTGACAGCAATTCATGCTATTCCAGTTTAGGAAACACAGATGAAGGAGACCATACAGTGTTTGCTTTTCTGTGATTGGGTGAATTCTCTTAATATGATCTGTTCCAAGTCTGTCCATTTTCTTACAAATTTCATTGTATCATTTTTCCTTACTGCTAAGTAGAATTCCATTGTGTATATGAACCACATCTTTTTTTTCCCATCATCAAATGATGGACATATGGGTTGATTCCATTTCTTAGCAATTATGAATTGAGCAACTACAAACATGGTTGAGCAAATATCTCTGCAGTGAAGAGTAGAGCTTTTGGGGTAGATGCCCAGTAAAGGAATGGCTGGGTCAGTTGGTAGTTCTATGTTCATCTTTTTCTAAGGAGTCTCCGTATTGGTTTCCATAGTAGTTGTACAAGTTTGCACTCCTACCAGCAGTGAATAAAAGTTCCTCTTTCCCCACATATTTGCAAACATATACTGTCATTTGAGTTTTTAATGTTTGTCATCTTTTCTGGAGTAAAGTGAAATCCCATAATTGGTTCAATGTACAGTTCCTTGATGGGTAAGGATGTTGAACATTTTTGTATGTATTAGCCATTTGCACTTATTCATTTGAGAATTCTCTATTCAGTTGTCTGCCCCCACTTTTTAAGTAGACTATTTGATTTTTTATTGCTTACTTTTTGGAGTTCTTTGCAGATTATAAATATTAGACCTCTGTCTGTGGCATAGCTGATGAAAATTTTTTCCCATTCTGTGAGCAGTCTTTTGGTTCTGTTTATGATATGTTTGTTCAAAAGCTTTTTAGCTCCATGAGACCCCCGTGTGTGTGTGTGTGTGTGTGTGTGTGTGTGTGTGTTAATTTCCTGGGCTACTGGTGTACTGTTCAGGAATTCTTTCATATCTCATGTCGTGGACACTTTCTTCTACTTTTTACATCCAGTAGTTTGAGAATTTTGGGTCTTACATTAAGGTCTTCAATCCATTTGGTGTTGATTTTTGTGCGTGGGGAGAGGAGTGGGTCTCGTTTCATTTATCTATATGTGGTTATCCAGTTCGTCCAGCACCATTTGTTGTAGATGCTGTCTTTCCTCCAGTCTACATTTGGGTATCTTTGTCAAAAATTCTGTAGCTGTAGTTACTTGAACTAAGGGCTAGGTCTTCAGCTCTGTTCCATTGATATATATTTATGTTTTTATGCCAGTATCATGCTGTTTTTGATACTGTGGCGTTTTAACTTCACAGCAATTTGTAACTGAAACTGTTATGGGGTCCGGTGTCACACAAATAAGACAGAATGTGAGGCAAAATTTTATTGGGCAAAAACAGAAAGAAAAGGAAAAGAAGAAAGTCTGGTATATCAGGTCTGTGCCCCAAAGGTCAGGGTGGGCAGAAGCCCTGAACTGCTCAGAGTATTAGCTTTTATTGGAAATAACCATATATGTTAGAAAAAAAAAAAAAAAACAGGATGGGAGTTAAACCATAAATCAATTTACATGTGACAGTTACAGCCTTAAAAGTAAACAAAAAAAGGAACTTGTAAACAAATCTGTTGGTCAGTTACAGGAAGTGGGGGGGAGTGCCTGTTTCCAGGAGTTCCACTTATCTTAAGGAGTTTTCTCAACAATACAGGCCCCAGGAAATGCTATTCACCCCAGCAGAGCCTCTTGTTCACCTGCCATTAGCTGGAACAATGGACTCTTGGACTCTTTTGCTAGAACAGAAGAAGCCTTTCATTAGTAAAGTCAGTTATCTGTTTAAGATCCATCCAGGGCAGGATGGGGGGGGGGAGGGAGGGAGGTTCCATTAATAATTTTAAATGGAGTATTTTTTTTTTTTACATAAGGGGCACATCTGGCTCTTAACAGGGCAAAGGGAAGGAGTCCCATCCATCCTTTGCCAGTCTCTAGGGTTAATTTAGTTAAAGTCTCCTTCAAGGTCCAATTTATCCTTTTTACCTGTTCTGAACTTTGGGGATGATAAACACAATGTAATTTTCAATTAATCCCCAGAGTCTTAGTCAAATTTTTAGTGATTAAAATTTGTTTTTGTTTTTATGTTTATTTATTTATTTGAGAGTGACAAGCAGAAAGAGAGGGAGAGAATGGGTGTGCCAGGGCCTCCATCCACTGCCAACATACTCCAGATGTGTGCACCCCATTGTGCATCTGGCTAATGTGGGTTCTGGGGAATCAAGTCTCGAACCGTAGTCCTTAGGCTTCACAGGCAAGTGCTTAACCACTAAGCCATCTCTCCAGCCCAAATTTTTAGTGATTTTTGACAAAAAGGCAGGCCCATTATCTGTTCCTGTCCTGAGGTGCAAACTCTATCAGGGAATTATCTCCTCTAACAATTTCTTAGTCACTATTTGAGCTGTCTCAGACTTGGTTGGGAAAGTTTTTATCTATCCTGAACAAGTATCAACTTAAGCAAGTAAATGTCTATATCTATATTGATCTGGCTTTGCCTCTGTGAAATTAATTTCCCAATATCTACCTGGCTCTGATTTTTTTGTTTTCTCATCCCCATTGGTGGTACCTTACCGGAGGAGGCATTTATCTGTTGGCACGCCTGACAGAGGGTGGTGATGTCCTGAGTCCATACCTGGGCAGAAAAATTCTTTCCTTATTAGCTCATGTTGTTTTCTAAAATTTATTTATTTATTTGAGAGCGACAGACACAGAGAGAAAGACAGATAGAGGGAGAGAGAGAATGGGCGCGCCAGGGCTTCCAGCCTCTGCAAACGAACTCCAGACGCGTGCGCCCCCTTGTGCATCTGGCTAACGTGGGACCTGGGGAACTGAGCCTCGAACCGGGGTCCTTAGGCTTCACAGGCAAGTGCTTAACTGCTGAGCCATCTCTCCAGCCCTCATGTTGTTTTCTAAGTAAATTTCTTTATGTAGTTGTTTAGCCAGTCTCTGCATTAGGGCTTTGGGCAGCAACAGTCATACAGTCTCCAGTTTGATACCATCTTTGTAGGGTTTGTTCCTTTATCAGATAAGAGGTGAGCTGTAGGTTCTGTCTTGTGTAGACATTCATTGTCTTGTCTTTTCCCAATATCAGAGCCTTGGCCAGTGCTATCAGTTTAACTTTCTGAGCTGATGTGCACTGAGGTAGGCCCTCAGCCCACAGGGTTTCTTCCAAAGTCATCACAGCTGCCCCTTCATACCTGATTCTGTCCATGACAAAGCTGTTGCCATCAGAATACATCATCAGGTCAGGGTCCAGCCAAGCCACATTGGTCAGGTCTGGCTGGAGTCCATGGAAGGCAGAGGAGTTCTCTGGGCATACATGCAGAGGGGATGATGTCTCATCAGTTTCTGGCAGCAGTAGGCTGGTCTCAAAGCCTTGGTTTGGCAAGACTGCATCCTTGGTTGATCTAACAGCAAGGCCTGATAATGGATTATGTGAGAGTTAAGAGAACCATCGGCCTGGGAGTTCTTTAAAAGAGTCTCTATCATATGTGGAGCCTTAGTTGATAAAGTCTGGCCAAAGAATAATTTGCCAGTGTCCACTGTCAAAATAGCAGCAGCTGCAATAGCCCAGAGAAAAGGGAGCCAACCAGCAGCTACTGGGTCTAGCTTCTTAGACAAGTAGGCCACTGGGCAATACCATGGCCCCAGTCTTTGAGTTAGGATGCCCCTGGCTATCCCCTTCTTTTCATATAAGTGAAAAAGTTTGGTTAAGTCTGGAAGTGGCAGGGCAAGGGCTGATGTCCTTGGAATGATTATTTTTCATTTTCAATCCAATTAACCCCCCCCTTTTTAAAATTTTGGTCCCCTAATGGCCTCATATAGAGGTTTGGCTATTTCAGCAAACCTTGGGATCCAAATTCTGCAATACCCTACAGCTCCAAGGAATTCTCAGATCTGTCTCTTAGTGGGGATTTAAGTTATGGCCTGAATCCTAGAGGCCAACAGCATACTTGTACCTTCTTGGAGTTTGTATCCCAAGTAGGTTGCCTTACGCACACACAGGTGAGTCTTCCTGGCTGATACATGATAACCCAGATATTGTGAGTTGTCCAGGATACTCTCTGTAGCAAAGAGGCATTCTTCCTCCATTTGTACAGCTGGAAGGAGGTTGTCTACACATTGTAGGAGAGTGGCCTAAGGTGTTTCTTTGTGAAAGGCCTGCAAATCTCTGAAGAGTCTCATCAAAGAGGTTGGGGGAATTTTTAAATCCCCATGGAAGCCTAGTCCAAGCTAGTTGCCCACTGGTGCCTTGTTCTGAGTCTGTCTATTCAAAGGCAAAAATGGGTTGATTTCCCTTTGCCAATGGGACACTGAAGAAAGCATCTTTTAGACCCAGCACAGTGTATATTTGCCTTTCAGGTGGAATTATACTGAGCAAAGTATAAGGGCTGTCTTGTGGGGCCTTGTGTCTTCTAGAAGGTAGCCACTATGACCTTATCCTGTCTATCTTCTGTAGTGTCTATATTATTATATACCATGGTAGCAATCACTATTAACCCTGAAAGAAATTTACCTTCAAAGCCTTCTATTTTCTGAATCTCCCTTTTTTTAATATCTGGTGCAGACTGGGTTATAAAAGCAATGTTAATAGTTCACCTATTATCAGGGATCCCAGGAACTGTGAGGGGGGTTATGTCCTGTATGCTTTCCACAGCCTTTCTAGGAAAGCAGCAGGGGAGTCTCTCGGCCCTTGGATCACTTCATTCACCTTAGACAAATTTGTAGGGCACCAAGTGAGTGGCTGCCTGGAGAACATCCATCAGTGTCTGGCAAAAGACGGTAAGGGGTGCCATACCTTCAGCAGTGTTGGGATCCCAGTCTGGTTGCATGGAAGGGAAGACCTCATCAATAACATTAGGTTTCTCCATGAAGAGGCCATCAGCTCCCAAAACTTGCTTCTTGTCTTCCCTTCAGATTCTTTTATGTTTCTCTGTGCTGAAGAGGGTCTGCAAGAGTTGTTGACAGTCCTCCCATGTGAGCTGATGGATATAGAATACTGTCTTAAGAAGAGATATCAGAGAACCTTTAACAACAAGAATGGGAGTGCTGGAAAATCAAACCTAGGTCTTTAGGCTTCCCAGATAAGCACCTTAACCATTAAGCCATCATTTATTTGATGCCTTTTCTTTTTTTTTTTTTATCATCTGTTTATATCCTGATATACATTTTAGGTAAGACTGATGTTTCCTTTATGTAAGAACTTTGTAATTTGATCAAGTACCTTGACTCATTTTAGCCATCTATCCAGCTTGCATGACTTTTAATAGCATATAACACTAAGCAAGAGTAAAAGGAAATGACCTAGCAGCATCCTGACATTCCTTGTCTTACTCTGAATTTGTGTTTTTTTTTTTAACCTAGGAAATTTATTTTATACATTTGTAACATATAAGGTGATAGGGTCTTGTCTATGTCTAACCTGGTTAGCCCTCTAAAGAATATGAATTACATATGTACTTATGACTTTGTGACACACCTAGCACAGGACATCACCTGTGTTTAATGTAAGCTGAATTTACATTAAGTCTATGTCCCTATATTAAACATTTAGAGCACCCTTGAAAGTCTGTAAAAGTTGTGAATTCTTTAAATTCGGGCATCTTGTTTAGGTTTAGCCTGAAAATTAGCTTTCTGTTCCTTCAAAAAGGAAATGAATTGCAGGCAAAATTTGGTCTTTTTAGATCTCTTACATCCTTTCTACATACACACATCTTTATCCACATACTTTAACATTCTGATCTAAGTTCCATTCAAAAAGCATTTTTAACAAGCATTCTATGTCCAACATTGAAAAATACCTTCCCAGTTCCTTTAATCATATCATCTTAACCCATAATTAGCCATCTTTCTTATAAGGCTATTAAGAAAAATGACAGAAAACTGATTAATCTTATTACCCACTGATAAAAAAGCAATTAGTCTGGCTTCAAAAAGTTAACCATCTTATTATTGGAAATTTGTAGAGAAAAAGCCTTCCTAAGTATTTAGGTCAACAACAACAACAACAACAAACTCTACCTGACAACCAGACTTGTTTTATAATATCATTATATATACTTTCAGATTTTATATAACCCATTGATTTGAGATAGCTCCTATTAATAAACTCCATGAAATACATTTTCTATGAATGCAAGATAAACATGACAACCATTTTGGGGATAATCTTTATCAATACCTCTAACACATATGGAAATGCTTTTATTAGGAGTAACTAAAGCAAATTTTTGTTTCTACTTTGAGGCAGGATAGCCTAGAACTCAGGCCAGTTGCCTCATCCTTTTAAGTAACATGACATTGCAATGTTTTAAAATAACTGACAAATTATGAGTCTCCATCTGAGAGAGAACTTTGTTGTTTTTAATAATCCTCTATGTAAGTTGAAGTTGACCTAGAACATAAACTCGGTATATTCATGAGATCATGTAACAAAATATGTCTTTGTTTACATAAAATTTTAGCTCACCATAGGCCTTAGGTAAATCTGACTTTTAAAGATAAAAATCAGAAACTTCTGGTTAAGATGGTGGCTTACGAACCACACCAAAGCAGCCTAGGGGAGAAAAAGCCAAAGAATACCCAGCAAAATACACACTTTTACTAAAAGGTGAGGTGTATAAGAAATTAAAATGGCAGCAGAGAAGTAGGAGAGATCCAGAGCATCCAGAGCCCACACAGGCAGGCCTAAGCAGCTCAGGCAGTGGCAGCTCTGGCAGTGGCAGGGGAAGTGGTGTCTCTGGCTCCAGCTCCAGCATTGGTGGATCCAACAGTGGCAGCAGCAGCTCCAGCAGCAGCAGCAGTGGTGGCTACAGCAGTGACAGATCCAGCAGTGGCTCCAGCAGTGGCAGCTCCAGTGGAAGCAGTGCCAGGTCTGTGGGGCCACAGCTGCCAGGCACGACTTGCCCTACAGGAAAAGCCAGTGCCCAGCTCCAGAAAACAGAACAGTGGTCCAGTGATCCAGCCAGCCTACTTGAACCCACAGGGCACCAAAGAGGGCCACAAGCAGAGCGCAGCATAACTGAGATCAAAATCATCACAAAAGCCTACTTAAATACTCCCATAGCAGACAAACCAACCCCTAGGAACACCTTGTAGATACTGTGAGAGTCTTAAGAGCCACACATAACAACTTAAGCTCCTACCCTAAAGACATAACATAATATCAATTGATACAGCTAAGAATGCCCAGCTAACTAGAAAATCCAAGCATGAACTTAATCCAACATGCAAAAATATATATACATTGTAACACAAGAAACACAATCAACAATCAAGACAATATAAATCCACCCAAAAGTATTAATGCATCAGAAATGACCTCCAGTGAGAAGGAGATAGAGGAAATGCCTGAGAAAGATTTCAAAAGAATGATAGTAAATATGTTCAAAGAAGTCAAAGAAGAAATCAAAGAGGAAATCAAAGGAATAAAAACACAGGACACCAATTTAATGAAATAAAGACATAAATAAGGAAATAGAAATAATAAAGAAAACCCAGTTAGAATTACTAGCAATGAAGAACACAGTTAATGAAATTAAAAACTCTGTAGAAAATCTCAGATCTAATACAGTCCAACAAAGACAAAGACAAACTAATAGAAAAGTATGAGTGGGAATTTCAAGATATTCAGGACACTATGACAAGATCTAACATAGAATTCAGGGCATAGTAGAAGGAGAAGAATTTCACTCCAAAGGCATAGTAGGCATCTTCAACAAAATCATAGAAGAAACTTCCCCCAAATTGGGAAAGAGGTGCCAATGCAGATACAGGAAGCCTTTAGAATATCAGGCAGACAAAATCTGGAAAGAACTTCTCCTTGCCATATTATAATCAAACTACCAAGCACACAATCCAAGGAAAAAATATTGAAAGCAATTAGAGAGAAAAATCAAGTTACCTACAAAGGCAAGCCCATCAGGATTATAGCAGATTACTTAACACAAACTTTAAAAGCCAGAAGGGCTTGGGATGATGTATTCCAAGTTCTGAAAGATAACAACTGTCAACCAAGGTTATTTTATCCTGCAAAGCTATCCATTGAAATAGACGGAGAAATAAGGACATTCCACAACAAAAGCAGGCTAAAGGAATATTTGAATACAAAACCACCTTTCCAGAAAATACTTGAAAGAATCCTCTATGCAGAAGAGAAGGAAAAGCACACATATAAGGAACCTGGAAAAAACAAACAATGCTCAAGTACTACTTAACACAAGAGAACAAAGGTAGAACCGAACTACCAAAAAAAAAAAAAAAAGGCAAACATAAATACACACCTTTCAATAATATCTTTTAATATGAAGGGTGTCAATGCCCCAACGAAAAGACATAGGTTTGCAGACTGGGTTAAAAAGCAGGATCCTACAATTTGTTGTCGCCAAGAAACTCACCTTTCTACAAAGGATAGATATTATCCCAGGGTGAAAAGTTGGAAAACGGTGTTTCAAGCAAATGGGCCTACAAAACAAGCAGGGCTTACTATCCTAATATTGGACAAGGTAGACTTCAGTTCAAGGTTAGTCAAGAAAGATAAGGAAGGTCACTTTATACTGATTAAGGTCACACTCCAACAAGAGGACATTACAATCCTAAACAGATATGCACCTAACAAGGGGGCTCCAAAATTCATCAAACAAATGCTATTAGAACTAAGGTCACAGATAACACCAAACACAGTGGTAGTGGGTGACCTCAACAACCTACTCTCATCAATTGACAGGTCATCCTGGGAAAAAAATAAACAGAGAGGCATCTGGACTACATAGGGTCATAGAAGGAATGGACCTAACAGATATATATAGGACATTTCATCTGAATTCTAACAGAATATACTTTCTTTTCAGCGGCATATGGAACATTCTCTAAAATAGACCACATATTAGGACACAAAGCAAAGCTTAACAAATAAAGGAAAATTGAAATAATTACTTGCATTCAATCTGACCACAATGGAATCAAACTACAAATCAATAGCAAGAAAAGCTTTAGAGCATACACAAAATCATGGAAACTAAACAATACACTACTAAATGATGAGTGGGTCAATGAAGAAATCAAGAAGGAAAACAAAAAATTCATACGGTCAAATGATAACGAGAACACCACATACCAAAACCTTTGGGACACAATGAATGCAGTCCTAACAGGTAAGTGCCTATATTAAGAAATTAGAAAGGTCACAAGTGAATGACCTAATGCTTCACCTTAAAGCCTTGGAAAAAGAGAACAAAACAAACTGAAAATCAGTAGACAGGAAGAAATAATAAAGATTAGGGCATAAATTAATGAAACAGAAACAACGACAAAAAAAAAATAATAATCCAAAGAATCAATGAAACAAAGAGTTGGTTCTTTGAAAGGATAACAAGATTGATAAACGCTTAGCAAATCTGACCAAAAGAGAGAAGAGACACAAATTAATAAAATTAGAGATGAAAAAGGCAACATCACAATAGATACAAGAGAAATTCAAAATATCATAGGGACATACTACAAAAACATATACTCCACTAGATATGAAAATCTGAAAGAAATGGATGATTTCCTTGATTTATATGACCTACCTAAATTAAATCAAGATGAGATTAATAACTTAAATAGACAAGTATGGCGATCTGAGCAGTTGTCAAAAATCTCCCAAATAAAAAAGTCCAGAGGTCCCTCCTAGTTCCTGCTAAGGCTGCGCTGCGTTTTTAGGAGTGGGCTCCCAAAGGCTATGATGGCGCTGGGTAAGTGGTGAGATGCCGGGTGGAAGCTACCCCGACTGTGGCTCTTCCAAGCTCGTGGAAGACTCGCACTATTCTCAGAACCAGCTGGTGTGCTGGGACTGCGGCTGCGTGGTCACCGAAGGGGTCCTTACCACCACCTTCAGTGAAGAGGGCAACCTCAGAGAAGTAACATATTCCCGAAGCACTGGGGAAAATGAACAAGTTAGTGGCAGCCAGCAACGAGGCTTTGCCGAGTGAAAGACCATTGTCGAGTTCTGAAGTTGCCACCTACATTTGAAGACACAGCAATTGCCTATTACCAAAAAGCATACTGGCTGTCTGGCATCCGTGCTGCTAGGCTGCAGAAGAAGGAAGTGCTGGTAGGATACTGTGTTTTGATCACCTGCCGGCAGCATAACTGGCCCCTAACCATGGGAGCAATCTGCACCCTACTATATGCAGATCTGGATGTGTTTTCTGGCACCTACATGCAGATTGTGAAGCTGCTGGGGCTGGATGTGCCATCTCTGTGTTTGGCTGACTTGGTGAAGACCTACTGTGGCAGCTTCAGACTGTTCCACGCTTCCCCGTCAGTGCCAGCCAAGTACATAGAAGACCAAGAGAAGATGCTTTCTAGAACCTTGCAGTTGGTGGATCTGGCCAATGAGGCATGGCTGGTGACCCGGCGGCATCCCTTGCCTGTTGTCACTGCAGCCACCTTCCTGGCGTGGCAGTCTCTGCGGCCTTCTGATCGACTTGCTCGGTTCTGTAAATTGGCAAATGTGGACCTGCCCTACCGTGCTGTGTCCCGTCTCCAGGAACTACTGGGTATTCTGTTACAGATGGCTAAGCAGCTGGCCTGGTTGCAGGTTTTGAAACTCGATAAGCGGTCTGTAGTAAAGCACATTGGTGACCTGCTCAAGCACCGCCACATGCTGCTTCGCATGGCTTTTCGAGATGGAACTGCAGAACTGGAAACCCAGGAGAAGACACCGGAGCAAGGACAGGGAGAAGAGGTGGGGCTTGACTCCTTCAGTTTGCCCAAGGGGAAGCAACCAGCCAGTCCTTACCTTCTCCTCCCACCCTGCATGTTGAAGTCCCCAAAGCAGATGCAGCCTACACCCCCTGCCTCCACAGTAACAGGAGATGAGGATATTTCTGATAGTGAAATAGAACAGTATTTGCGTATCCCTCAAGAAATTAGGGACTTTGAGAAGGCCCAGGCTGCCATAAGTGTCCCCAGCCCTTCTTGATGCACACTCATTAGGGGCATTTGGCTTAACTGCAGCTTAATAGGCCAGGGACTAAGTGTATGTGGCCCTTTGGATATTGCTGTTCTTGTGTTAAGGAACCAGAAGTGGCCCTGCAGTCAGTTGGACCTAGATCCTAAGGTAGAAACTGGGAGTGCAGGGAGACTTGTTGGGAGGGTCCTGTCCCTTGGTGCACGGGAGCAAGTTACCTGTCTGTATTCTGTACTAAGGCTTTCTTCCTAAGATTGCTGAGGGAAATGCAGGCACCCTTTTGGCCTGGTTTAATTAAACATTGCTTAGGAAGCAGCTGGCATCCTAATGGTGCCAACCCAGAGAAGAGCAGAAGCTGAGGAATTCTGGGCCCTTTGTTATAGGCACTAGCGAGTTTGTATCTTGCAATCCTCGGACCTCATTAACAAAAGGAACATTTGTGTGGACTAGTTACAGCTCGAAGGGCTTTAATTTTAATATATTAAAACCAGAGGCATCTGCTAGAAAAATTCTATTGTATAAAACCCAAGCTTTAAAAAAAAAAGTCCAGGCCCAGATGGATTCACTGCTGAATTTTGCCAGACCTTTAGTGAAGAACTAATGCCATTGCTTCTTAAGCTTCTCCATAAAGTAGAAAAAGAAGGAATCCTACCAAACTCCTTCTATGAAGCCAGTATCACCCTGATACCCAAACCAGGCAAAGATAGAACAAGAAAGAAAGAAAGAAAGAAAGAAAGAAAGAAAGAAAGAAAGAAAGAGAGAGAGAGAGAGAGAGGGAGGGAGGGAGGGAGGGAGGGAGGGAGGGAGGGAGGAAGAAAAGTACAGACCAATCTTCCTCATGAACATAAATGCAAATATTACCAACAAAATATTGGCAAACAGAATAAAAGAATATATCAGAAAGATCATTCACCCGGATAAGTAGGCTTTATCCTAGAGATGCAGGGATGGTTCAACATACACAAATCTATAAATGTAATACATTACATAAACGGGTTGAAGGACAAAAATCACATGATCATCTCATTAGACGCAGAGAAAGCATTTGACAAAATCCAACATCCCTTCATGATAAACATCCTACAGTGACTGGGAATAGAGGGAACATATTTCAATATAATAAAAAGTATTTATGACAAGCCTACAGCCAACATATTACTAACTGGGTGAAAACTGGAAGCTTTTCCACTAAAATCAGGAACAAGACAAGGGTGTCTACTTTCCCCACTTTTATTTAATACAGTTCTGAAAGTCTTACCCATAGCAATAAGGCAAGAGATGCACATAACAGGGATACAAATTACAAAGGAAGAGATCACATTATCATTATTTGCAGATGACATAGTTGTATATATAAAGGACCCTAAAGACATTACTAGCTGTTAGAGCTGATAAACAACTACAGCCACATAACAGGATACAAAATAAATACACAGAAATCAGTAGCCTTTATATATGCTAACAACAAACAGAGAATGAAATCAGAGAATCACTCCCATTCACAATTGCATCAAAGAAAATAAAGTACCATGGAATAAACCTAACCAAGGAAGTAAAGAATCTCTATAATGAAAACTATAAAACACTCAAGCGAGAAATTGCAGAGGACACTAGGAAATGGAAAAACATCCCTTGTTCCTGGACTGTAAGAATCAATATTGTGAAAATGGCAACCTTACCAAAAGCAATCTACACATTTAATGCAATCCCCATCAAAATTCCAAAGGCATTCTTTACAGAAATAGGAAAACCAATCCAAAAATTCATTTGGAATCACAAAAAAAAACCTTGAATATCTAAAATAATACTGAGCAACAAAAATGAGGCTGGAGGTATCACTATACCTGATTTTAATATATACTACAGAGCCATAGTAACAAAAACAACATAGTACTGGCACAAAAGCAGACATGTAGAACAATGGAACAGAATAAAGGACCCAGATGCAAGTCCAGGTAGCTATAGCCACCTTATATTCAATAAAAATGCCAAAAATACTCATTGGAGAAAAGACTGCCTCTTCAGCAAATAGTGCTGGGAAAACTGGATATTTATCTGTAGAAAGATCAAATTAGATTCTTCTCTCTCTCCATGTACAAGAATTAAGTCCAAATGGATTAAAGACTGTAACATCAGACCTGAAACTCTAAACCTGCGAGAGGAAAAAGCAGGGGAAACATTCAACATAATTGGTCTTGGCAAAGACTTTCTGAATTTAACCCCAATTGCTCAGGCAATAAAACCACAGATTGACTGCTAGGACCTCATAAAATTACAAAGACTTTGTACAGCAAAGGACACTGTGAATAAAGCAAAGAGGCAATATACAGAATGGGAAAAAATCTTTGCCAGCTATACATCTGATAGAAGATTAATATCTAATATATACAAAGAACTCAAAAAATTAAAAAGAAATCAAGCCAATTAAAAAATGGGCTATGGAACTAAATAGAGAGTTCTCAGAAGAAGTAAATATGAGTGGTGTATAAGCATCTAAAAAATGTTCTACATGCCTAGTCACCAAGGAAATGCAGATTAAAACTACACTGAGATTCCATCTCACTCCTATGAGAATGGCTACAATCATGAAAACAAATGACCCATAAATGCTGGTGAGCATGTGGAAAAAGAGGAATCTTTCTACATTGTTGGTGGGAATGCAATCTGGTCCAGCCATTGTGCAAATCAGTGTGGAAGTTCCTAAGACAGCTAAAAATTGATCCACCATATGACCCAGCTATAGCACTCCTAGGCATATATCCTTGGGACTCATCTCATTTCCTTAGAAGTACATAGCTCTACCATGTTTATTGCTGCTCAATTCACAATAGCTGGGAAATGGAACCAGCCTAGATGACCCTCAACTGATGAATGGATAATGAAGATATGGCACATTTATACAATGGAGTTCTACTCAGCAGTAAGGAAAAATGAAGTTATGAAATTTGCAGGATAATGGATGGTTCTAGAGAGGATTATACTGAGGTAACCCAGGCCCAGAAAGTCAAGCATCTCATGTTCTGTCATATAGATGACTGGGCTTCTGTGTGAGAAGGAAAAAACTCAGTTGCAGAAGCCAATAAGCTAAAAAAGGAGATATAAAGGAAGAGAAAGGAAGGGAGGGGGTCCTTAGTAGGATGGTATTGTATATATGTAAGTAGAAGAATAGATTAATGTGGGTGAAAAGGCTCAAAATGAGGTCTGAGGAAGAGATTGAGTAAAGGAAAGGTCAGGGACAGCTAATAAAAATCTAAGAGGATATAAATAAAACATATGTAATGCTACTTTTTTGGACAATGGAACACCCAGGAGCCATAGATTGTTGCTAGAAAATTTTCAGTGCCAGGGATGGGATATCTTCCAGTGAGTTGTTGGCCAGGGAGATCCCTGATGCCCCCAAAACATTATAGGCCATTGGTGAGGCCCTTGGTTTCCCACCACGAATAGATGGTAAGACCCTATTGCTGAAGACTCCATATACTTGGGCTGCAAGGCCACTGAGAAATCTTGCTCAATCTGAGCTGATAACCTCCTCCATGTAGACCAGCTAACAGAAAAGTGGAAGAAGCCATTCTGCATGCAGTTCAGTAGGAGAAAGAGAAATCACCAGTGAAGATACTCAACAGTGGACACTGCAAGCCTTATAGTGGGCCAGCCAGGCCAAATGAGCCAACAGGTGTAATAGTGGCATGTCTGTAACGGGGGAAACCAACTGCCCTCCAATTGGACTGGAGGCTGGCTCCATGGAAAGGGAATACATTCCTGATAATGAAAACTTAAAACAGGGGTAGTCATGAGCTCTAGGGGTGTAATGTCTGCTGGTGTCTGGCCAAATGTATATACTATGCTTATCAAACTGCCCAGTAAGCATTTCTGTTAATGTTCACACCCTTATATTAATGCTGCTCTCACTTTTGGTAGAGAATCTTCTCTTTTCAGATGGCAGTGACCTTGGGATGAAAAGGCCTCTGGTAAGTACAACATCAAATCATAATTAAAATGCTGTAGAGATTAGGGATGGATGGATCATATCTCAACATAATAAGGGCTATATAAATCACCTAATGCCCAATCGAACTAAATTGGGAAAAACTCAAAGCATTCCCATTACAGTTTGGAATGACAGGGGTGACCACTCTCACCTTGCACAAAATCAGCTCAAGTGGATCAAGGACCTCAAGATATGACCTGAAACTCTAAACCAACTAGAAGAAAAAATAGGGAGAACACTTCAAGATATAAGTATGGGAAAAGACTTTCTGAATAAAACCCCAGTAGCCCAAGGAATTAGGCAAACTCTCAACCAGCAGGATCCCATGAAACTAAAAAGCCATTGTACAGACAAGTAAACCATCAACAGAGCCAGTAGAGAACCTACATAATGGGAGAAAATCTTCACCAGGTATACCTCTGATAAAGGTCTAATATCTAGAATCTACAAAGTACTCAAAAAGCTAAGCAATAAAAAAAAATCAGACAAATTAAAAAATGAGGCAGAGACCTGAAAGAATTCTCAAAGGAAGAATTACAAATGCAAATACTCACTTTAAGATGTGTTCAACATCTTTAGTCATCAGGGAAACATAAATTAAAATGACTTTGAGAGTCTATCTCATTCAAGTCAGGATGGAAATCATCAAAAGAAATCAAATAACAAGAAATGTTTGTTAGGCTGTAGTGAAAGAAGAAACTTTATCTCATGCTCGTGAGAGTGCAAAGTTGTACAGCCACTATAAGAGTCAGTATGGAGACTCCTGAAAAAGATGAAAATAGATCTACCATTTGATCTAACTATACCATTCCTGGCCATATACTCTAAAGATTCCACTCTTTACTACAGAGATTCTTGCTAAACCATGTTTGTTGCAGCTCTATTCACAATAACTAGGAACTGAAATCAGCCCAGATGCCTATCAACTGATGAATGGATAATGAATATGTTGTACATATACACAATGGAAATCTACAGAACAGTAAGGAAACATGAAGTAATGGAATTCTGGGAAAAATGGATGGAGTTGGGAAAAATCATTCTAAGATACACCTCACAGGCTAAGAAAGACAACTCTGCATGTTATCTATCTTACGTGGTACCTAACTTGGATCAGCTGGAAATGAGTGTAGAATGCAACCTCAGAAGATCTGTCAAGCCTCTGCTGCCTCCTCTGAATACACCAAACTCCACCACTAGCTGCTTCTGCATACCCCATACCAGCCACCTCCTCTATCTACCTTCAGGCCTGGTTACTAGATCCCAGAGGCCCACCCATCTCATCTTCCCCCTCCACTTTCCTGCCACCAGCATCTGCATATCATCTGCATACCAGCATCCCAGGCGGGAGCACAGGAATATCTGGCAAATACCTTCCAGAGGGTACCAGGGCCTCCTCCACAATCTGCTCATATTGGGGTTCAGTGAGGGAGTAGGGGCAAGAGCTCCTGCTCCTGAGTCCCATAGACAAGACACTGCTGGGACAGTGGACTGAAGAGATTCAGGAACACCATCTGCAACTCTTGTATTAGCCGCCAGCTCAGAGTTGCTGGCTCATTTGCAACCTCCTTAATCTTCAATCTGCATATCTGTAGATACAATGCCATCCCCCTCCAAGTCAGTTCAAACCCCAAACTTAACATTCAGTGAAGATCCTACAAGGACAACTTCTTGAAAAAATAAATAAATAAGACTTTTATCCCAGAGATGGGTAGACCACAATGAAAAAAAACCATGGGCTGGAGAGATGGCTTAGCGGTTAAGCGCTTGCCTGTGAAGCCTAAGGACCCCGGTTCGAGACTCGGTTCCCCAGGTCCCACATTAGCCAGATGCACAAGGGGGCACACGCGACTGGAGTTCGTTTGCAGTAGCTGGAAGCCCTGGCGTGCCCATTCTCTCTCTCTCCCTCTATGTGTCTTTCTCTCTTTGTCTGTAGCTCTCAAATAAATAAATAAAAAATGAACAAAAAAAATTGAAAAAAAACATGAAACAACAGAGATCTCCACCAAGATGGCCTAGTCCCATAATGGACATGTCCAATGAAAACATAGAGAAGACAACTGAAATAGAACTGCAAAAACGTAATAAGCTATATGACCCTGACCAAGTGAATGGCTGAACTTGAAGCAAACCCTAAAAAAAAAAAAATGCATAAATGAAATGTAGACAGCTTTCATCAGTTCCTAACTCCTGGTTCTTCTGCACTGGAGAATGCATGCATGCAGCTTGAGTAGGCCTGGACCCTGGTTCTTCAGGTCCTGGTTCCCTGGCTCCTAGTTCCCCTGCCACTGGTGATGTAGGGCTAGTTGAGCCCTGCACTCTTGCAGAGTGAACAGGTCTGGGCTCCTGGTTCCCCTGTGCTAAAGCATGCATGCTTATGGAGTGACTAGGTCTCAGTTCCTGGTTCCCAGCTCCCAGTACCCATGCTGCTGCTGTGGGGCTGCTTCAACCCTGTGCAGGGGGAGGTTTGGTGGGGGAAGGATAGGTCTGGTCTTCTAGCTCCTAGTTTCCTGACTCCTGGTTGCTCTACTGCTGGTGTGAGGTGGCTTGGACTTTAAATGTGTGTGCTTCCTACTCCCTGGTGAGGCAGGTAGAGAACAATCAAATCCCCACATGGGTTGTTGATGTAGGACTTGGAGGTTCAGGATGGGTCTCCCAGAACTTACAAACTACAAGTTTTGGGTTATATCCTACATTTAATAAAGAATTAATAGAGGGAGAAAGCTTGCTCATTGGAAACAGGTAGCTGCTGGGAAAGTGCCCATGGAGGCAAGTAATCGCAGGGGGAAGCTTGGTACCAGGAGGCAGGTAGAAACAGGTGAACCCACTTCTGACCTCAGCCACCACCTCTGATTGGTTCTAAGCCACACCATCAGCCACATATTCACATTCACCCATTCTTGACCCAATCACCTCCAGACTGATGCAACCAAACCAGCCACCTTTGTGGATCCTTAGTTAGGCCTGGTCCATGGAACATGGCTTCACCACTTTCCCCTTCCCCCACCACCCATATATCCCAACAGGTACATGATCTGCCTCCTTGACACCTCACTTCTGTCCTACAGAGGCACCTGACAAGCGCAGGAGAAAATTTGTGCACCTCCTCAACCTGCTCAGCTGGGGTACAGTGGGAACTAGTGGAAAGTGATACTGCTCCCGAGCCCCACAGGCTTGGATGTGCCCTAAGGCTGAAGAGATTCTGGTCCTCCAAATCAGCTCTCATATTAGCTACCAGCCCAGAGCTCACTTTCAACCTCCACAACCTGCATATCTGAAATTATAAACCCATCCCACTCCAATCTGGTTTGAACCTAAAATAGAGCACTCATTGAAGATCTTACAAGGACAAACACTTGCTTCTTCCTTAATAAAATAAGACTTTTACCCCAAGATGGGTAAACACCCAATGGAAAAAACAACAAAAGCCAACAGAGATCTCCACCAAGGATGCTGAGTCCCACAATGGAAGTTTCCAATGAAAACATAGAGAAAACAATATAAAATGAATCTCCAAATGAAAGCACAATAAACTATGTGACCCTAACCAAGCAAATTTCTGAACTGGACACAAATCATCCAAAAAAAAAAAAAAATCACATAAATGATTTCAAGACATACCCTTCACCATGAATCTCAACTTAATGGAGGAAAGAAAAGCAGAGAGATTGCAAAAGAGAGATAAATGAATTGAATGTGAGTCAACAAATAAAGGATCTCAACAACAAACTGATAAAGCTCAATGAAGACCTGATCAAATGCAAGAATGAATTCCAGGAAGTATCAAGAAAATCAAACTCTAGCTAGGCATGGTGGTGCACACCTTTAATCCCAGCACTCAGGAGGAAGAGGTAGGAGGATCACCATGAGTTTGAGGCCATCCTGAGACTACAGAGTGATTTCCAGGTCAGCCTGAGCTAAAGTAAGACCCTACCTCAAAAAAAAAAAAAAAAATCAAACCTTCACCTGAAATTGGACCTCAAAATTGAGATGGACACAATGAAGAAAAACACAACAGAAAACAAAAATCAAAGAGTTTTTAAAAGCCTTTCTAGAAGCCCTCACTAACAGAGTCAATCAAGTGAACAGAATATTTGAGCTGAAAGACAGGACAGAAGAAAATCAGTGGAAGTCCAAAACTTTGTTAAATTTAAAAAGTCATGTGAAAATGGCTGGAGAGATAGCTTAGTTGTTTAGGAGTTTGCCCATGAAGCCAAAGAACCCATGTTCAATTCCCCAGGACCCACATAAACCAGATGCACAAGGTGGCACATGCATCTGGAGTTCATTTATAGTGGCTGAAGACCCCAGCACACGTTTTCTCTCCCTCCCTCTCTCTCTCTCTCTCTCTCTCTCTCTCTCTCTCTCTAGTAAATAAAATAGATAATTTTATTTAAAAATTTTTTAATCATGTGACTAGAATATGAAGGAACTGTGGGATATGCTAAAATAACAAAACATTCAGATTATGGGTATACCAGAAGGGGAAGAAATCCAGACCAGAAGCATAGAGAACATGTTCAAGAAAATTATTGAAGCTGGATGTGGTGGCACATGCCTTTAATCCCACTCAGGAGGCAGAGGTAGGAGGATCACCATGAGCTTGAGGCCAACCTGAGACTACATAGTAAATTCCAGGTCAGCCTGAGCTAGAGTGAGATCCTACCTTGAAAAACAAAAACAAAAACAAACAAACAAAAACCATCATTGAAGAGAATTTTCCCAATCTTGCAAAAGGCAAAAGAGAGAGGCCCATCCATATATAAGAAACTCAAGGAACACCAAACAGACAGGACCAAATAAGAAATTTTTCAAGGAACATTTATAGTTAAAACTAAACAATGAAACCAACGAGAGAGTCCTAAAATCAGCAACAGAAAAACACTTCATTGCATACAAAGGCAATCCCATCAGAGTTACCTCAGATTTTTCAATAAAAACCATGAAAGCCAGAAGTCTTTAATGGAGCACATCAAGGCCTAAAAAACTATGGCTTCAAACCCAAAGTACTGTATCCAGCAAAAGCATCCCTCAAAAAAAAGATGTAGAATGGAAAACTTTCCATGATGATAGCAAGCTCTATGATTATAGGAACACAAAGCCAACCCTACAGAGAATACTTCAGAAAATATTCCACACAGAACAGTCAAACAATGACCTCAAGACCCTACAAAAGCATGAAGACAAGAACCAAAACTAGAACAAGCATAAAAAAATGTTCAAAGCACCAAATTCCATAAACCCTCCAGCATGGCAGGGCTTAAATCAAATCTCACAGTTATAAGTTTAAATACTAATGGATTTATTTACTTTTTAAAAATTTATTTATTTGAGAGTGACAGACAGAGAGAGAAAGAGGCACGCACACACACACACCACACAGAGAGAGAGAATGGGCATGCCAGGGCATCCAGCCACTGCAAACGAACTCCAGATGCATGCGCCCCCTGTGTATCTGGTTAACTTGGGTCCTGGGGAATCGAGCCTCAAACCGGGGCCCTTAAGCTTCACAGGCAAGTGCTTAACTGCTAAGCCATCTCTCCAGCCCTACTAATGGATTTTATTCACCCATTAAAAGACACAACTTAACAGGGTGGGTCAGAAAAATGAACCATTCAATCTGCTGCCTTCAAGAAACCCACTCACCATTAAAAATAGACAACTCAAAAAAAATATAGACACCTCCTCAGGGTGAAAGGATGGAAAATGATTTTCCAAGCAAGTGTAAATAAGAAACAGCAGGTATAGCTATACTAATATCTGATAAAATAGACTTCAAACCAAAAGTAATTAAAAAGGATATAGAATACCATTTTTTACTCAAAGGAATGTTCCAACAAGGGGACATCATGATAATCAATCTACATGCATCAAACACAGGTGTACCACATTTTATAAAGCAAAACCTATTTGACAACAAAGTAGAAACAATACCATCAGAGTAGGAGACCTTAATACCCAACTCTCATCATTAGACATATCATCCAAGCAGGAAACAAATAACGAAATAATAGATCTTAACAATACCATGAAACAATTAGGACTAACATACATCTACATAAAATTCCACCCTAATTCTCCAGAATACATATTCTTCTCAGCAGCCCATGGAACCTTCTCCAGAATAGATAATACATTAGGGCATAAATCATGCCTCCATAAATTCAGGATAATTGATGTTACTTCCTGCATCATATCAGACCAAAATGTTTTACAGCTAGAAACTAACAAGAGAAAACACAGAAATTGTACCAGATCCTGGCGACTGAACAACACACTATTAAACAAGGTCATGGAAGAAATCAAAGGGAAATTGTAAAATGTCTTAAACTGAATGACAATTGATATATAACATACCAAAGCTTATGGGGCACAATGAAGGCAATCCTAAGGAGAAATTGTATATCACTAAATGACTCCATAACACAGAGAGATCTCAAATTAATAACCAAACGATCCACCTAAAGACATTGGAAAAACAAGAACAATCCAACTGTAAGAGTTACAGATTGGAAAAAAAATAGTAATTAAGATCAGAGCAGAAATATATGAATTGGAAACTAAGAAAACAAGAAAATTGATGAAATCAAGAGCAGGTTCTCTGGAAAAATAAATAAGATTGATAACTCCCTGACCAACTTAAGCAAATGAAAAAAAGGAGGGGAGTCTTAAATTAACAAAATTAGAAATGAAAGGGGCAAGGTAAAAACAGATATCCATGAAATTGGAAAAATCATCAGGACATATTTACAAAACCTCTACTCCACAAAATTACCCAAACAAAGTCCAGAGCAGGTAAATCTCCTAAACAAACCCATGATATCCATAGAAATTGAAAATGTAATCAAAAACCTCCCCAAAAGGAAAAGTCCAGGACCTGATGGGTTCTCAGCTGAATTCTACCAAAACTTCAGGGAAAATTGAAACCGCTTTTTCTCAAGCCATTCCACATAATTTGAGAATGGGGAATCCTCCCCATCTCCTTTTATGAAGCTAGCATCACCCTAATAAACCAGACAGAGATACAAGAAAGAAAATTATAGATATATGCTGAACAAAATCCTCACAAACTGAATTCAACAGCACTTCAAAAGCATTATCTACCTCAGTCAAGCAGACTTCATCCCAGGGATGCAGGGATGGTTCAACATATGGAAATCAATACACCACATAAATAACTTAAACACATGATCAGTTCAATAGATGCAGAGAAGGCCTTTGACAAAATGTAACATTGCTTCATGATCAAAACACTGGAGAGACTAGGCATGGAAGATATGTGTAATAGACAGCATCAGGTCACTGAGATGAATCTCCAGACTAGACACAATTTATGGAAGGAACATGGGATTTATTTAAAGCTTACAGATCTAGGGGAAGTTCCATAATGGTAGAACGTGCTAACCTGCTTTCACAAGTCCAAACAGAGAAAGAAGAGCCACCAACAAAAAAAGCAAGTAAGTACACGTAGGAACTCCAGGCAAAGCTGTACTTTGCATATCTTTAGACTGGAATTCAAAATCCACCCCCACACCTTAGGACTGGATCCTAAGATCCACCCACAGGGACACCTCCTTCAGCCAGATGGCTATGGATCTAAATTACATACTTTAATAAAATCCTAATATATGCTGGAGAAATGGCTTGGCAGTTAAGGCACTTGCCTTTGAAGCCTAAGAACCCAGGTTTGATTCCACAGATCCCATGCACAAAAAGGCACATGTCTCTAGAGTTTGTTTGCAGAGGCAAGAAGCCCTGGTATGTGTGTGCACATGTGCACACACTCTCTCTTTCTAAATAAATGAATAAAAATAAAGTATTTTTGCTGGGCATAGTGGCACACATCTTTAATTTCACCACTTGGGAAGCAGAGGTAGGAAGATCACCATGAGTTCAAGGCTACCCTGAGACTACAGAATGAACGCCAGGGCAGACTGGGCTACAGTGAGATCCTATCTTGAAAAACAACAACAAAATAATAATAATAAATTTAATTTAAAAATTAAAAAGGTTCAGAACAAAATATATTTGGAGCCATCCATTCAAAACTGCCAGAGAGTTTATATCTCAACACAATAAAGGCCATGAACATAGCACCCAAAGCCCAAATCATACTTAATTGCTATATGAAAAAGACAAATATACAGAGAAAGAAATAAGCAAGTCTGTCCCATTTTCAATAGCCACACATACAAAAAAGTCGAATATCTTAAAATAATACTAACCAAGGGAGTGAAAGACCTACATAATGAAAACAAAATTACTCAATGAAGAAATTGAGGACATCATGAAAAAATGGAAAGACCTTCCATATTCCTGGATTTGTAGAATTAATATTGCAAAATTGGCAATTGTGCCAAAAGCAACATACAGATTCTTAACAATGCTAATAAAAATTCCAGCATCCAACTTCCAGTCAAGATGGCATCCACCCAACCATGCCACAACTCCGGGGGAAGGAGAAGCAAGGCATTAAGGGGTCACTGGGTCTTTTAGGGGAAAGAAATCTCTAATAGATCACCAGTGAGAGGGTGCAGAGGGACAAAAAAGGGAATCGGCTGATTCCCATACTCTCAGGTAACCCACCAGTCCCTCAACCCCCCAAGTCATTGTCCTAGCCATAGTTCCAGGCTCACACTACTCCTGCATTCAAGGGGACCCAGACCAGCATAGTTCCACTCATACCACTGGGCATGGGTGATCACCCAGATCCTCCTGCATGCCTGTACATGAGTCATCAGACCCCTTCCATCTCACTCCAACCCCCGCCGAATTCGGACCCACTCCTTTCCACCCCACCCCCTGTGACTGCAGAACCTCTCCTTTCCACTCTGCCCCCCATGAGTTTGGACCCTCTCCTTTCTGCCCCAAACCCTCCATGACTGCAGACATTCTCCTTCCTATCCCACACCTGCAACTGGGGAACCTCTACTTTCCACCCCACTCCCCGCAACTTCAGACCCTCTCTTTCCCAACCCTCCCCCCATGACTATGGACCCACATCTTTCTGCCCTGCCCCCCATGACTTCAGACCCTCTCCACTTGGTGCTGCCCCTGCATCTTCCCTCTCTGCCCCACCCTGCCCCTGAGCCAGTCCCTATCCCCACAAAGCATCACCACTTCCCCACCCATCGTGACCACAGTCCCATTCTCCCTGCCCCCACATTGTGATGGGAAGAACACAACATAAAAGGAATAACATAAAAATTCAACTTCAAGTAAATACAGTAAGATCACCTACTCCTACAATGGATGTCTCTAATCAAAACATAGAAGAGACACTAGGATCAGAACCCCAAAATGAAGTTATGAGCAATGCAACCCTGACCAAGCTACTGGTAGAATGTGCAGAAAAGCAACAAAGGACTGATAATCATGTGATGCTGCCATCACTAGCGTAGATCTAATAGAAAAGAAAATGGAAGAGGGCCAAAGACAGTTAAAGGATAAGCAGAAAAGTGAAGAAAAAAGAAGAGGACCTCAAAAACCAGCAGGATATGCTAAATGAAGACATAAAGAAATGCAAGGATGAATGCCAAGAAGCATCAAGAAAATCAGAAATGATGTGAAAAGGGAACTTGACAGAGGGATGGAAACCGTACATAGAAAAGTAGTAGAAAATGCAAACCTAGGGACTTCTGGTTAAGATGGCGACTGCTAACTGTGCCACACCACCCCAGGAAAGAAAGGCAAGGCATTAAGGGTTCACTGGGTCTTTCAGGGGAGAGAAATCTCTAATAGATAGCCAGTGGGAGGGCACAGAGGGAATAAAAGGGGGGAATCACTGATTCTCTCACTCATGAGCACCCACCAGTCCCCCAATTCCCCCAAGCAGCCACTGTACCCATAGTCCCAGCCTCAGGATACTCCCACAGTTACTGCAGGAAAGGAGACACAGGCCAGCATAGTTCCACTTGCCTAACTGCACAGGGGAGATTGCCCTGCTACCCCCAACCATGCGTGACCTCGGGCAGGCTCCACACACTAGCCCACTTGATCTCAGGCTTGATCCATCCATCTGCCTGCCACATGCGCACTGCCCATCCACTTGTGCAAGCTTAGCCCACTCTGCCCATTTGCCCACTTACTACTCCAGCCTCTCTCCCTCCCACACATGAGCTAAGGCCCATTCCACCTGCCCATGAGCACAGGCTCACTCTGCCTGTGCGCCCATGCCACCTCAGGCCCAATACCCCATCTGCCAAGCTGGTCACCTGCCCATCTGCCCACTGCAGGTGTCCCACTGAACAAGAGCTCAGGCTGCTTTGGTCTCCTGTCATGCACGAGCTCAGGCTGCTTCAGTGTCCCACCATGCAAGAGCTAAGGCTGATCTATCCACCCACATGTTAGCTGAGGACCACTCTGCCCATCTGCTTGCCCGCCTGCTAGTTTATGCCAGCTCCCCCAAGAGGCACCACTTCCTCCACCAATCAAGACCAAAGTCCTACTCTCCCTGCCCATACACTGTGATGGTCAGACCACAGTGCAAAAGAAATAACATGAAAAATCAAATATAAGTAAATCCAGTAAGATCACCCAGTCCTACAATGAATGTCTCTAATCAAAACATAGGAGAGACATTATGATCAGAACACAAAAATGAAGCTTTAAGCAATGCAACCCTGACCAACCTACTGGTAGAACTTGCACAAAAGCAACAAAGGACTTATAATCATGTAGATTATGCTATCACTAGACTAGACCTAATAGATAAGAAAATGGAAGGAGTACAAAGACAGTTAAGAGATATGAATGAAAGTGAAAAAAAAGAGGACCTCAATACTCAGCTGGCAATGCTAAATGAAGACATAAAGACATAAAGAAATGCAAGAATGAATTCCAAGAAACATCAAGAAAATCAGAAAATGATGTGAAAAGGGAGCTTGACAGAGGGATGGAAGCTATACATAGAAAGGCAGTAGAAGATGCAAACCTAATTGAACAAGCACAAAACTCTTTGGGAGCTCTCAGGAATAGAGTCAGCCATGTAGAGGATAGAAACTCCAATCTGGAAGACAAGACAGAAGAAACAGTTTGAGTGTTCAAAAGCTTCAATAAGTTCAAATTTTTTCTGTGAAGAGAACATGAGGGAATTGGGATACCCTTAAATGTCCTAACATCCGGATCATGGGAATACCAGAAGGGGAAGAAATTCAGACTAAAGGCATGGAGAACTTATTTAACAAAATAATCAAAGAAAATTTTCCCACCGTCACAAAAGAATGGTCCATCACCATACAAGAAGCTAACAGAACTCCAAACAGATTGGACCAAAGGAGAAACTCTCTGAGACATATCATCATTAACACTCTAAACATTGACACCAAAGAGAAAAACTTAAAAGCAGCTAGGGAAAAACAGCACATCATGTTTAAAGTTAACCCCATCAGAATTACTTCAGACTTATCAGTGTAAACCCTGAAATCCAGAAGGCCCTGGAATGGAACACTGCAAAGTCTAAGAACCTATGGCTTCCAACCCAAACTACTTTACCCAGCAAGAGTATCCCTCATAATAGATGGTAAAGGAAAAACTTTCCATGACAGAATTCAGCTTTACAATTATATGAACACAAAACCAAACCTACAGAGAATATTTCAGGAAATTCTCCACACAGAAGAATCAAATCATCAACTTCAAATGCCTACAAGAAGCAGATCACAATAACCAAACTCAGGTAAGGCACAAAAACTTCAAAGTCCATGAAAACACCAAACCACATATACCTACACAATATGGCAGGGATCAAATCAAACCTCAGTCATTACCCTAAATATTAACAGCCTTAATTCACCCATCAAGAGACACAAGCTAACAAGATGGATCAGAAAATTAGACCCCTCAATCTGTTGTCTTTAAGAAACCCACCTCGGGCTGGAGAGATGGCTTAGCGGTTAAGCACTTGCCTGTGAAGCCTAAGGACCCTGGTTCGAGGCTCGGTTCCCCAGGTCCCAGTTAGCCAGATGCACAAGGGGGCGCACGTGTCTGGAGTTCGTTTGCAGAGGCTGGAAGCCCTGGCGCGCCCATTCTCTCTCCCTCTATCTGTCTTTCTCTCTGTGTCTGTCGCTCTCAAATAAATAAATTAATTAATTAATTAATTAATTAAATAAAAAAGAAAAAAAAGAAACCCACCTCATCACTAAAGACAGACACCTACTCAGGGTGAAAGGGTGGAAAACAATATTCCAAGCAAATGGGAATAAGAAACAAGCAGATGTGGCTAATTAATATCAGACAAAATAGACTTCAAAACAAAAATAATCAAAGAAGACAAAGAAGGCCACTTCCTACTTATCAAGGGAACGATCTGTCAAGAGGATATCATAATCATAAATCTTTATGCAAACACAGGGGCACCACAGTTCATAAAACAAAACCTACTTGACAATAAAACATAAACAATCACCAACACCATCATAGTTGGGGAGTTCAATACACCATTATCAGTAATAGACAGATCAAAAAGAAACTCAACAGAGAAGTAAGAGAGCTCAACAAAACCATAGATCACTTAGACTTAACAGATATCTACAGAACATTCCATCCCAAATCCACAGACTACACATACTTCTCAGCAACCCATGGAACATTCTCTAAAATAGATCATGTACTGGTTCACAAAGCCTGCCTCAGTATATTTAGGAAGATTGACATCATTCCCTGCATGATAACATATCACAATGCTATATTGCTAGAAATTTATAACAAAAGTCCCACCAAGAATCCCATCAACTCCTGGAAACTGACCAGCACACTTTTAAACAATAAATGGGTATTGGATGAAATAAAAAAAATGAAATTGTGAAATTTCTAGAAATGAATGATAATGAGAATACAACATACCAAAACTTATGGGACACAATGAAGGTGGTCTTCAGGAGAAAATTCATAGCACTAAATGCCTTCATAACAAAGACAGAGAGATGCCAAATCAAAAACCTAACCATCCACCTAAAGGCACTGGAAAAGCAAGAAGAATAGAACCCAAAATATTCCATATGGAAAGAAATAATTAAGATCAGAGCAGAAATTAATTAATTGGAAACTAAGAAAATTGACAAAACAAAGAGCTGGTTCTTTGAAAAAATAAACAAGATTGACAAACCCCTGGCCAATTTGATCAACCAAAAAGAGAGAGCAAGCGAGAGAGATATGCTTCAAAGTTCAAAATGAAAAAGGAGAGATCACAACAGACATAAGTAAAATTAGGAGAATTATTAAGACGTATTTCAAAAAACTCTACTCTACAAAACTGGATAATATGGAGGAAATGGGTAAAATTCCTGGACATATACCATCTACCAAACCTAAACTCAGAGCAGATTAATCTCCTAAACTAACCTATCACACTCAGAGAGACTGAAAAGGTAATTAAAAAAAATCCATAAAAAGAAGACTCCAGGAACAGATGGCTTCTTGGCTGAATTCTATCAAACCTTCATGGAAGAACTGAACCAATCTTTCTCAAACTGTGCCACAGAATTAGAGAACAGGGAAAGCTCCCCAACTCCTTCTATGAAGCTAGTATCACCCTAATTCCAAAACCAGGCAGAGATGCCACAAGAAAAGAAAGCTACCAGCCTATTTCCCTGATGAACTTAGATGCAAAGATCCTGAACAAAATCCTCCCAAACCAAATCCAACAACACATCAAAATCATTATCCAACTTGATCAAGTGGGATTCATCCCAGGAATTCAGGGATGGTTCAGCATATGGAAATATGTCAGTGAAATACACCATATAAACAAGGTTAAACACAAAAACCACATGATCATTTTGATAGATGCAGGAAAGGCCTTTGACAAAATACAACATCACTTCATGATAAAAACATTGGAGAGAACTGGCATGGTCAGTTCATATTGTAACATAAGAAAGGTTATATACAAAGCTGCTAAAGCCCAAATAATATGTAATGGAGAGAGACTGGAGGAATTCCCATTGAGATCAAGAACAAGACAAGGGTGTCCACTCTCACCTCTGCTCTTTACTGGAAGTTCTAGCTTAAGCAATAAGACAGGATAAAGAAATAAAAGGGATACAATTTGGAAAGGAAGAAGTTAAGTTAGCTCTATTCTCTGATGACATACTTCTATACAGAAGAGACCCGAAAGACTCCATCCCAAAACTCTTGAAGGTGATAAACTCCTTTAGCAAAGTAGCAGGATACAAAAATCAATATAACCAAATAAAATAAAATAAAATACCTTGGAATAACGTTAACCAAGGAAGTGAAAGATATATACAACAAAAACATAAAAACACTCAAAAACAAAATTCAGGAGGACTTGAGAAAATGGAAAGACCTCCCATGCTCCTGGATAGGCAGAATGAATGAACATTGTGAAAATGTTAATCCTACCAAAAGCAATATACAGATTTAATGCACTTCCAATTAAAATCCCAATGTTGTTCTTCACAGAGATAGAAAAAATGATCTCAAAATTCATATGGAAAGGCAGTCTTGGATATCCAAGCATATCCTCAGCAAAAGAAATACCTCTGGAGGCATCACCACACCTGATCTAAAGCTACATTACAAAGCTATAGTAATAAAAACATCATGGTACTGGCATGATAACAGGAGTATAGACCAATGGAATAGAATTGAGGGCCTGTATTTTGAGTCAAGCAACTACAGCTACTTGATATTTGACAAAGGCCCTAACAATATAGGCTGGAAAAAAGACAGCATCTTCAACAAATGGTGCTGGACAAACTGGATAACCATATGTAGGAAATTAAAATTTGATCCACACATCTCACCATGCACAACAATCAAGTCCAAATGGATCAAAGATGTCAATATAACACTGAAAACTTAGCTACTACTGGAAGAAAATACAAGAGGAACATTCCATGATATAGAAATGGGAAAAGACTTCCTTAACAATACCCCAGTAGCACAGGACCTTAAACAATTACTCAGTCAATGGGATTTTATGAAGCTGAAAAGTTTCTTCCCAGATGAACATACACTAAGCAGAACCAATAAATTACACACAGAATGGGAGAAAATATTTGCTGAATATACAACTGACAGGTGCCTAATCTCTAGAATCTACAAAGAACTCAAAAACCTAAACTAGGGCTGGAGGTATGGTCTAGCAGTTAAGGCATTTGCTTGCAAAGCCAAAGGAACCAGGTTCAATTCCCCAGGACCCACATTAGCCAGCTACACAAGGGGGCGCATGAGTCTGGAGTTTGTCTGCAGTGGCTGGAAGCCCTGGTGTGTGCTTGCTCGCTCGCTAGCGCGCTCTCTCTCTCTGTCTCTCTCTCTCTCTCTCTGTCTCTCTCTCTCTCTCTCTGTCAAATAAATAAATACATGAAATACTTTTTTAATAATTATTATTTTTTAAATTTTTATTTATTTATTTGCGAGTGACAGAGACAGAGAGAGAAGAGGCAGTTAGAGAGAGAGAGAGAGACACAGAGGGAGAAAATGGGTGCGCCAGGGCCTCCAGCCACTGCAAATGAACTACAGACACGAGCGCCCCCTTGTGCATCTGGCTAACATGTGTCCTGGGGAATTGAGCCTCCAACCAGGGTCCTTAGGCTTCACAGGCAAGCACTTAACCGCTAAGCCATCTCCCCAGCCCCATAAAATATTAAAAAAAACAAAAAAAACCCTAAAGTACAAAAAGTCAAACAACCCACTCACAAATAGGGCAAAGTACTGGACAAGCAGTTCACAGAGGAAGAAATACAAATGGCAAACACACACTTAAGGAAATGTTCATCATCCCTAATCATCAGGGAAATGCAAATTAGGACAAGTGTAAGATTCCACTTTACCACAGTAAGGATAGCAAACATCAAAAAATCAAATGCAGTGTGCTCCCATCAAAGCCAGGCTCAGGCAGAGCTGGGAGGGGGTGCTGGGAGCTACAAGGCCTGATGGACTTGGAGACTTGAAGAAAGAAGGCAAAAGGTGGTGCACAGGGCTTACGAAGGAACCACCGCAGCCCTAGAGTGCAGCAGTGAGGCGGCCACTGCGGGAAGCCCTGGGCCTCCGCTGGCCAGCGCGCAGCCGCAGCTGCCTCCGGGGAGCAGAAGGCTGGCTGAAGACAAAGGAGGGCTTGAGCGTGGCCACGACAAGCATCCGAGAGAGCAGCGCGAGGGTCGGCAGCGGACGACGCGGAGAGGGAGCCACCAGGCCCAAGCCCGTCTGGTCAGCAGAGTGCAGCGCAGGCTTCTCTCACTGCGGTCCTGCCTTCCCATTTGGAAAGTCTCACAAATCTCCTGTAGATATCCTGAAGAACCGGAAGGAGAACATGGCTGTTTTGTAAAAGCAAGACACTGACAAAAAAGCAGAAAAGGCTACAGAAGAAGTTTCTAAAAACTTGGTTGAGATGAAAGAAATCCTGTACCGCACAAACGACAAGGAACCACAGACAGAAGCAGTGGAGCAGCTCACTCAGCAGGCTCCTGCGCACCCTGGTGGCCCATCTGCAGCTCGTTGACTTTGAGGGCAAAAAAGACGTGGCTCAAATTTTCAACAATATTCTCGAAAGACGAATTGGTACCAGAAGCCTACTGTTGACTACATCTGCACCCAACAGAATATTTTGTTCATGATATTGAAAAGGTATGAGTCTCCAGAAATAGCTCTAAACTGTGAGATCATGTTAAGAGAATGCGTCAGAAATGAACCACTCGCAAAATAATTTTGAATAGTTGCATGATTTCTTCAGATATGTTGAAATGTCGACATTTGACATAGCATCAGATGCATTTGCTACATTTAAGGATTTACTCAGACAAGACATAAATTTCTCAGTGCAGAACTTTTGGAACAGCATTATGATAGATTTTTCAGTGAATATGAGAAGCTACTTCATTCAGAAAACTGTGACAAAGAGACAGTCACTGAAGATTCTTGGTGAAATACTGTTAGACACAACTTCACAATTATGCCAAAATATATCAGTAAACCTGAGAACCTCAAATTAATGATGAAGCTTCTATGAGACAAAAGTTGTAACATCCAGTTTGAGGCCTTTCACGTTTTCAAGGTGTTTGTGGCCAACCCCAACAAGACACAGCCCTCCTCAAGAACCAGACCAAACTCATCGAGTTCCTCAGCAAGTTTCAGAATGATAGGACCAAGGATGAGCAGTTCAATGATGAGAAGACCTATTTAGTTAAGCAAATCGGGGATTTGAAGAGACCAACTCAGCAAGAAGCCTAATGTCCAATAAACACAATATTCAATCCAAATTCAGCATTTGCTGTTAGCTATTCAGCATCAGGCTCTCCTATCGATTCATGAGGAATATTACTGCTAATCTGCTATTAAGTGAATGGTTTTTCATTTTACCTTTTTGTTTTTCAGTCCAGGTTGCTGCACAATTCATAATAGCTAAGAGCTGGAATCAACCCAGACGTCCATCATTAGACAAATGGATAACTAAGATGTGGTATAGCTACACGATGGAATTCTACATAGTAGTAAGGAAAAATGACATAATTAAATTTGAAGAAAAATGATAGAACCTGGAACAGATCATTCTCAGTGAACTCACCCAATCACAGAAAGATAATCGCCACATAATCTCACTCATCTACAGCTCCTAACCTGAATCTACCCAATTTGCCAACATTCCTAGCAAGCATCTCAAGGTTCAGACATTAGGGAGGGTGGAGAGGGAGGGAAGGGCAAGGGAGGGAGTGGGGGACACAAAACTGGACCCAAACAGCAATGGTACCATAAAACTCTACATCCTAAAAGACAGATCAAACGGTTGAACCTTCACCAGGCCCTTAGAGGGAACACCAGATTCAAAAACCCTGGAGAGGGTATGACAAAAATTGACCTTTATCTTCTCCTGTTTCTGCTTCTCTCTCTTTTTCTCTCCCTCTCCTCTCTCATATCTCTATCCATTTTATATCATTTATCTTTTTCTTCCTTCTTTTTTTGGGTGCTGACCTGTAACTCCAAGTACCATCAGGTGAATATCATCCACAATGAGCTTTTGATCAGAGAAACCTACAACCTCTCCCAAAAGAAGACCTATTTCTGTCAGAGTACTTGATGACCCACCAAAGGTTAGTGGTAAGACCCTACTGCTAAAGACACCAAATGCTGTTGGCATGTAACATGGAGTGACATGGCTGGAAGCTGGAAGAGAGTCAGTCCCCAGACAGCATGTCTAATGCCAGAAGATGCTACATGAGTGACTGGGGGAAAATGACCAGTATCTGTCCATGCAACTCATGCATGGTCTAACCTACTTAGCAGCAAACAACCTGACATGATGCTCACACAAGTGCAATAGAGGTGCACAGCCTTGGTGGGAAATCAACTGCTCTTGATTTGGCTAACTGATCCCCTCAGTGGAATGGAAGCCATAGCTGGAGCTGGGAAACAAGTCAGAACCATATCCAAAATTGAGCCCACTCTCCATTATCAAGCTCCCACCAATTGTGGGCTACAAGTGGGTCTACACCTATTAAACTCTCTCTAAAAAATAATGATTATACCATTTATCTGGTGCTAACATTACTCTCTGTCAGACAATCTGCTTCTCTTTTTCAGATAGACACAGATCCTAAGGAAAGAACCACCCCATCATACCTCAAAAGGGCCTCAGATGAAACTAAGAATAATTGGGGAAACATGCAAGAGTGCTGTTTTCTTGGCAAACCGGGTGCCAGCACAATGTTGAAGGACATAGACACAGAAGAATCAACCCCTACCAAACCAGATATCCAGAGACAGAGAGGCTCCCAAAATTACAACACTGAAGCAGACCTAAAATAAACCCAAAGTGCCTTGGGGAATTTTGCGGAAGAGGGGGCAGAAAAAAGTGTCAGAGCCACACTTTGGGTCATGATATGCAGAGACATTTCCTCCTACCCAAGACTGATGGCTAGCTCCACAATGTATGACCCACATACCCCAAAAAGAAGGGTCCCTGTGGAGGGGGGAGGACAGGGAGGAGGCTAACTATGGTACCAACTTGACTGTATTCACCAAGTACAAAAAAAATCCAGCATCCTTATTCACAGAGATATAAAAAATAATCTCAAAATTCATATGGAATGGCAGAAGGCCTCAGCTGTCCAAAAAATATCTTCTGCAAAAGAAACACCTCTGGAGGTATCACTGTGCCCAATCTAAGCTATACTACAAAGCTATAGTAACAAAAACAACATGGTACTGGCATGAAAAGAGACATATAGACCAATGGAATAGAATTGAAGAGCTAGTCCTTAGTTCAAGTAACTACAGCTACTTGATTTTTGACAAAGGAGCCAACAATATACACTGGAGCCAACAGCATCTTCAACAAATGGTGCTGGGCAAATCAAAGAACCACATGTAGAGAAATGAAACTAGACCCATTTATCTGATTATGCATAAAAATCCAAAATGGATTAAAGACCTCAATATAAGACCTGAAACTCTTAACTGACTGGAAGAAAAAAAATAGAAGAAATTCTCTATGATATAGGAATGGGGAAAGAGTTTCTGAACAATAAACCAGTAGCCCAGGAAATTAAAATATCATTCATCCAGTGGGATCTCATGAAGCTAAAAAGATTTTGTACAGACAAACATACCATAAACAGAACCAACAGACTACCCACAGAATGGGAGAAAATCTTTGCCAGATACACCACTGACAGGCCTAATATCAAGAATATACAAAGAACTCAAAAAAAAAAAAAAAAGCAATAAAGAAATCAAACAACACTCAAAAAATAGGGTAGAGAACTGAATAGGGAATTCTCAAAGGAAGAAATACAAATGGCTAATACTCTCTTAAGAAAATGTTCAACATCCTTAACCATCAGGCAAATGCAAATTAAAAGAACTATGAGGGCTGGAGAGATGGCTTAATGGTTAAGGCACTTGCCTGTGAAGCCTAAGGACCGATGTTCAACACTTCAGGTTCTGGTTTACAGAGGTGACGCAAGTGTGAAAGGTCACACAGGCACACAAAGTGACACAAGTATCTGGAGTTCAAGTATAGTGGCTGGAGGCCCTAGCACACCAATTCTCTCTTGTGCATGCACTCTTGCTCTCACTCTGTCACATATAAAAGGCCAGTCTCAGTCTGTTGGACTCCCCCTTACTCCAGTCAGGATGGAAATCATTAAAAAGAAATCAAACAACAGGCTGGAGAGATGGCTTAGCTGTTAAGGCACTTGTCTGTGAAGCCTACGGACCCAGGCTAGGCTCTCCAGAGCCCACATAAGCCAGATGCACAAGGTGATGCATGTGCTCAAGGTCACACATTTGCACAAGGTGTTGCATGCATCTGAAGTTCAATTGCAGCAGCTAGAGTAGCCCTGGCACACCAATTGTTTCTCTCTCTCTCTCCCCTTATAAAATAAATAAGTCAAATGACAATATATGATGAGCAGGATGTGGGGAAAGAGGAACCCTCCTTCACTGCTGGTAGGAGTGCAAACTTGTGTAACTATTATGGAAATCTTTTTGTTGGCTCCTAAAAAAGATGAAAATAAACCAACTGACCCAAGTATTCCTCTAGTGGTTGTCTCCCATAAAGGCTCCACTCTTCATTGCAGAAATATTTGCTCAACCATGTTTATAGCTGCTCAATTCACAATAGCAAATGGAATCAAACCAGATGCCCATCATTTGACAAATGGATAATTAACATGTGGTACATATACACATTGGAATTCTAACTTCAAAGTAAGAAAAAAATGACATAATGAAATTTTTAGGAAAATGGATGGACTTGGAGCAGAGCTTTCTAAGCACACTCACACACAAGCACAGAAAGACAAATGCTCCATGTTCTCCCTCATCTGTGGTTCCTAACCTGGAACAGCTTGAATTGCAGGCATATGTGACAGGCAACTCAAGGGACAGATAATGGAGATGGAAGGGTTTGGCAGGAAGAGAATGCATGGGTAGGGGAGATCCACACAAAAGTAAATCCAAAATGCTACCATAGAACACTTCCTCCTGCATTTTAAGATAAAAGGTATAACCCTTCGTAGAACTATGGGTGGATTATCTGGTAAGAAAGGCCCTGGATAAGGCAAGAGACACACATAAAAGGGATACAAATTGGAAAGGAAGAGATCAAGTTATCATTATTTGCAGATGACATGATTCTATACATAAAGGACCCTAAAGACTCTACTAGCAAACTGTTAGAGCTGATCAAAACCTACAGCCATGTAGCAGGATACAAAATAAATACACAGAAATCAGTAGCCTTCATATATGCTAACAACAAACACACAGAGGATGAAATCAGAGAATCACTTCCATTCACAATTGTATCCAAAAAAATAAAGTACCTTGGAATAAACTTAACGAAGGAAGTAAAGAAGCTCTACAATGAGAACTTTAAAACACTCATGCCAGAAATTGCAGAAGACACTAGAAAGTGGAGAAACATCCCCTGTTCCTGGATTGGAAGAATCAATATTGTGAAAATGGCAATCTTACCTAAAGCAATCTACACATTTAATGCAATCCCTATCAAAATTCCAAAGGCTTTCTTCATGGAAAAGAAAAAACAATCCAAAAATTCATTTGGAATCACAAAAAACCTCGAATATCTAAAATAATACTGAACAACAAAAATAAGGCTGGTGGTATCACCATACCTGATTTTAACCTATACTACAGAGCCATAGTAACAAAAACAGCATGGTACTGGCATAAAAACAGACATGTAGATCAGTGGAACAGAATAGAGGACCCATATATAAGTCCAGGTAGCTATCACCACCTGATATTCGATAAAAGTGCCAAAAATACTCATTGGAGAAGAGACAGCCTCTTTAGCAAATGGTGTTTTGAAAACTGGATATATATCTGCAGAAGGATGAAAATAGATTCTTCTCTCTCGCCATGCACAAGAATTAAGTCCAAATGGATTAAAGACCTTAACATCAGACCTGAAACTCTGAAACTGCTAGAGGAAAAAGTAGGGGAAACCCTTCAACATATTGGTCTTGGAAAAGACTTCCTGAATACAACCCCAATTGCTCAGGCAATAAAACCACAGATTAATCACTGGGACCTCATGAAATTACAAAGATTTTGCACTGCAAAGGATACAGTGAAAAAGCAAAGAGGCAACCTACAGAATGGGAAAAAATCTTTGCCAGCTATATATCTGATAGAGGATTAATATCTAGGATATACAAAGAACTCAAAAAGTTAAATAATAAGGAATCAAACAAGCCAATCAAAAAATGGGCTATGGAGCTAAATAGAGCATTCTCAAAGGAAGAAATATGAATGGCATATAAGCATCTAAAAAAATGTTCTACATCACTAGTCATCAGGGAAATGCAGATTAAAACTACATTGAGATTCCATCTTACTCCTGTCAGATTGGCCACCATCATGAAAACAAATGATCATAAATGTTGGCGGGGATGTGGCAAAAGAGGAACCCTTCTACACTGCTGGTGGGAATGTTATCTGGTCCAGCCATTGTGGAAATCAGTGTGGAGGTTCCTAAAACAGCTAAAGATTGGTCTACCATATGACCCAGCTATAGCCTCCTAGGCATATATTAAAAGGAATCATCTCATTTCCTTAGAAGTACATGCTCAACCAAGTCAAATTGCTGCTCAATTTATAATAGCTGGGAAATGGAACCAGCCTAGATGTCCCTCAACTGATGAGTGGATAATGAAGATGTGGCACATTTATACAATGGAGTTCTACTCAGTGGTAAAGAAAAATGAAGTTATGAAATTTGCAGAAAAATGGATGGACCTGGAAAGGATTATACTAAGTGAGGTAACCCAGGCCCGGAAAGCCAAGTGCCACATGTTCTCTCTCATATGTGGATCCTAGCTACAGATGACTGGGCTTCTGTGTGAGAAGGAAAATACTTGGTAGCAGAGGCCAGTAAATTAAAAGGAGACATAAAGGGAAGAGAAAGGAAGGGAGGAGGGTAGTTAATAGGTTGATATTGTATATATGTAAGTACAATGATTGATATGGGGAGGTAATATGATGGAGAATGGAATTTCAAAGGGGAAAGTGTCAGGGAGAAGGGAGGGAATTACCATGGGATATTTTTTTTGTAATCAAGGAAAATGTTAATAAAAATTAAAAAAAAAATTTTTAAAAAAAGCTGTATAAAAAAATAAAAAATAAAAGAGACTGATTGAGAGCGGGAAGGGATATGATGGAGAATGGAGTTTCAAAGGGGAAATGTAGAGGGAGGTAATGCATTACCACGCATATTGTTTACAATCATGGATGTTGTTAATAAAAAAGAAAAAGAAACAGAAAAAAATAAATAAATAAATTCAAAAGCCAGTAAAAAAAAAAAAGATATTAATAATTCATTGGCCTGTACATATGTTGATAACTGGATGTTTTAAATTTGATTCTCAGTCATTAAACAAAATAAATAAAACCTTCAAATTGTAAAAAAAAAGAAAAAGAAAAAGAAAAAAGAAGGGCCCTGGAAAGAATGGGCTGAAGCCTAATCCTGAAACATTTGGTGGTGGCTGATAACTTCCTGTACTCTCAGAAGTTGGTTACAACCCACATTGAGGTATTGACTGGAGAGACCTATGAGGTTCCCAAAACAAGGCCAGCCTCTGCCAAAGTACTTGGTTACCCACCTGAGGTAAAAGGTAAGACTTTACAGTTGAAGACATCACATGCTGCCAACACAGAACATTGAAAGGTCCAGCTGAAATATGAAAGGAAGCCAGTTCACAGATGGTTAGCCTATACAGTGCTGGGAAGCACTACATGAGCTGATGAGGAAAAATGACCAACTACCCTGTGTGCTTGCAGGGGAAACTGTGATACAAAAGCAACCAGCCTGGGCTGGAGATATAGCTTAGTGGTTAAGCACTTGCCTATGAAGCCTAAGGACCCCAGTCCAAGGCTCCATTCCCCAAGACCCACTTTAGCCAGATGCACAAGGGGGCGTTTGCAGTGGCTGGAGGCTGTGGCCTGCCCATTCTTTCTCCCTCCCTCCCTCTCTCTCTCTCTCTATGCCTCTTTCTCTCTGTGTCGCTCTCAAATAAATAAATAAAAATAATAAACAAAAAATTTAAAAAACAACCAGCCTGACAAGATGTACACACCTGTGCAATGGTGGCACTCAGCCTATGTGGGTAATCAATTGCTTTCTGATTGGCTAAGAGATCCACTCACTGGAAAGGAACCCATATCTGGAACTGAGAACCTAGTCCAAATCCTGTGGAGGCCCAAATTATGGACTACAACAAGAAGCTCCCCTAGTTTTTGGCCTTGATAACCTGTGCCAGGGTGATGGCGGCAGACACTGAAGATACTCAAAATGTACCAGAGCAAAAATCCAGAAGCTCCTGAGAGCTCAACACTAAAGCAGACTTAAAACACATCCACCATAGCTCAGGGAATTTTGTGAAAGAGGGGAGAGAAAGATTATAAGAGCCACAGAGTGGGAGGGAATACCCAGAGGTATCTACCCCCTGCCCCCCACAATGACAGACTACTGCTTTCACAACTCATAACTCACAACCCCATGGTGAACACTAGTAATCCCATTGAAGAGGGACCTCAGTGGAATGAGGGCAAGGAGAAGAAAAATGATGGTACTAGCACATGACTTGTCCATACAGTTTCTACTTAAGATGGCCCATGAAGCCCCAGCCTCACCACTGTGGTGCTGCCCAGGCCCTGGGAGTGCCCCTGCTGAGGAGGCAGCTGACACAGAGTGGGTTGTGAAGAGGCACTTGGTCGGAGTGGTGGGAGCAGGGCTGCAGGGCCTTTCTTGAAGAGAGCTTGGAGGGTACTTCCCTCTCTGAATAATTGATAGTTTTGGCAGTGAAGAGATGGCTGACAGTGTTAAAACCTTTCTTCAGGGCTGGAGAGATGGCTTAGTGGCTAAGTGCTTGCCTGTGAAGCCTAAGGACCCCGGGTTGAGGCTCAATTCCCCAGGACCCACGTTAGCCAGATGCACAAGGAGGCACACGTGTCTGGGGTTTGTTTGCAGTGGCTGGAGGCCCTGACGTGCCCATTCTCTCTCTCTGCCTCTTTCTCTCTCTGTCTGTCACTCTCAAATAAGTAAATAAAAATGAACAAAAAAAATTTTAAAAAAATACCTTTCTTCAGGACCTTGGCAGGGGAATCAAAGACTCCATCTGGAGCATTTTCCCCATCTTAAATTTAGATGCTCAAATCCAACAAAAGAGAGAAGAGCAGCTTCAAAGAAGGGCAAGAAGCATTCTGGCACAGAGGAGAGTCTACAGCACAGAGTGAAAACAGGAGAGTGAGCCACTCATTGTTAGTCAATTTTTCCAGTGTTGTGCTTAGGATGTGGAGCATTCTGATTCAGTTTCCTTTTATTTTACCAAGTGCTTATTCTTGTGCTTCAGTCAGTAACAGCCTGGATCATCGGTGACCCATCGCTCCATGGGGATGTCTGGTCATGGCTGGACTTCTTCCTCACTCCATTTTAGTGCTCTTTGGGTGCTCTCACTGTTTGTGCTTAGAAAAGTTGTGAAAGCCGTTTGTTTTCAACACATAGCTGAGCTGGCATTTGAGGTATCAGGGGGGAAGCCTCATCCATTCCCTAGTGTCAGCAAAATAATTGCTGACATGCTGTGCAACCTTCTGCTGCAGCCTCTTTTCCAATCCATCTAGTTGGTCATCTGGTTCAGCTGCTGCATATGTCACTTCTTTACTCACTGTACTGCTTCGAGTATTGTTGTTTCACTAAAGGAATTCAAATGGACTAGTGATCATCAAACATAGAAAGGAATTGACCTGACTACTTTGGATTTGGCTTGCCCTTGGTGTTCCTCACAGCAATGCAGTACTCCTACATTATCGGTGGTTGCCTCTTCTCTGTCCTGTTTCCTTCATTTATCATCAGCACCAATGAAGCAAAGACTCCTGGGAAAGCATGCCTTGTCCAGCTGTGGGCCTCTTCTCCTTGGTGGTCTTTTTGTTTTGTTTTGTTTTATAAGGTTGGGTCTTGCTGTAGTCCAGGCTGACCTTGAATTCACTATGGAGTCTCAGGTTGGCCTCGAACTCACAACTATCCTCCTACCTCTGCCTCCCAAGTGCTGGGGTTAAAGGTGTGAGCACCATAAAGGTGTGAGCACCATGCCCAGCTCTTGGTGGTCTTCTTAAGCAACAAACTATTCCACAAGACAGTCTACCTGTGGCCAGCCCTGAGCAGCTCAACCTCCTCAGAGAAGTTCCCCTCACAGCATCCATCTCCTGAAAAAATGAAGGCTGCTGGAGGCCACTGAGTCCCCTGCTTTCCAAAGGAGATGGGTGGGATTGGATGGAGGCTGTGGCAGCTCTTTTCTCTGTTCTCCTTTCCCTGCCAGGAAAGGTGGAACCTGCTGCCAAGGATCCTGTACATAATCCCTTCTCTTTGAGGAATTGGAATCTTTGTTTCTGGTGCACACGAGGAAAAATCTTCCTGACACCAGTATGTGGAGTTTTACCACCACCGTGAGTCTAAAAGGATCACAGGTTTTCCAGCTGTTCTTTAGCATTTGCCAGTCCCCATGCTTGGACTAATTTGAATACTTGGATTTGCTCCCTGTGCCATTACTTTCCCACCTCTCTTTGCTGCCTTCCAGCACCCTTGGATAAATGGGTTTTGTAATTCTAACTGTTGTATTTTGTGAATTTGTTGTTGTTGTTTTCCTGTGAAGGACATACATTGGATTTGGGAGGTGAAGGAGTATCTCAATTACTCCTGCTGACTCCTTTTCTTGTTTCTTGTAACTCAGATTAGGTTTTGGTCTCTCTCTACTGAAAAAAAAAAAAAAAAACTTTCTTCACTGGTACAGTCCACACTAACTTCCAGAAACAAGTGACTAAGATCCACATGGTCACATTTTTTTCCAGCAATTGCCCCATTTCTCAGTACTCACTTTTCTACTGCAGTTCCTTTATCATTGTTGAGACAAAATACCTCAACAGAAGTATCTTAAGGAATGAAAAAGACTATTCTCAGCCTCCATTTGTGTGTGTGTGCATGTGCACACACACATGCACAGAAATATGTGGGTGGTGTGGTGTATGTGACATGTGTGAAGTGTGTGGGGTGTATGTGTATATATGTGTACAGATGCACATGCTCCCTTTGCATGCATGAGGAAGCCACAGCTTCTGTCCACGAACCCCAGTGATTCTACAGTCTCTACCCCTCCACCCCCATATAGTGGGATTATAGATATGCTGGCCACATCCAGCTTTTTACATGGGTTCCAGCAAGTTGTACTTGGCAGTCTGTGGCCTGATAAGCCTTTATTCTTAAACAGCAAGCAACTTAACCACTGAGTTATGTTCGTTCCTCATCCTTCAGCTTATAGTTTTGAGGGGAAAGTAGGGAAATCATAGAAGGAGTATGAAGCTACATCACATTGTCCTAGCATCAAGGAGGAAATAGAGAGTAATGAATGTTTCTACTCAGCTGCTTTCTTATTTTTATTCAATCAATTATCCTAGCCAATAGAATGATGCTGCCTACAGTTACAATGGTGATAAGTCCTTTAAACCTAGTCTAAAAAATTCTTACATAGATAAGCATTTTTTCCCATGGTTATGCAAAATCTTGTCAAGTTGAAAACCACAGATTAACCATTGCAGAAAATAAGTTTGGCTTTTGTTCTCTTGCTTCTGAAGCTTCATCAACATGTGTACCTCAGTGTGACTGAGGGCAGGTGTTTTTAGAGAGCAAAGCACTCGAGGATAGTGATGGAGGCATGCAGTGCCTTCCTCATTTATGTAGAACACATATCCATGACAAGTGATCATTTGAACCAAGTATTTGATGTAAAATAAGTGCTTTTTCACTTTTTTAAAAAAAATATTTATTTATTTGCAGGCAGAGAGAGAAGAGACAGAATGGGTGTGCCAGGGCTGCAGATGAACTCCAGATTCAAGCACCACTTTGTGCATCTTACTGTGCATGTGTGTTGAGGAATCAAACCCAAGTCATTAGGTTTTGCAGGCAGATGCCTTACCGGGTGAGCCATCCCTCCAGCCCTGCTTCTTCTCTTTTAATTTTCTGTTGCAAGCACACAAAGGACTGAAGGATGCCACCAACACTCTGGGTCTTCTTTCTAATTTTTCCAAACATACCAAATAGGAACTACCCAATTTGTCTTTTCCTAAAGCTATTTTCCCACTTTAAAATTGATCATAGCTTACTCCATTTTTCTTCTATTTAGGTAGAAGTTCAGAACAGCAGCACTCCATGTTCCTGACAGCAGCTACTGTGTGGGTTCCAGTGCTTTCCCTTATCAAAATCGTCTGAAAAGAGGAGCTTCTATAACCAAAAGTAATAGTAGCATTAATATATTGATATGAACATTAAGTAAAGTGCTTTCAGAGCTGTTTGGTGAGAATAGTATATGCATTTAGCCAGACAAGACCAGGCTTTATACCCATAAGGCTCATTACCTCCCCTGCCATAGACTTTTGATTAGGTTTGCAGTACCAGGCATGTATTCCCTCCCATAGAGCATGCCTTCAGTCCAATTAGAGAGAAGTTGGTTTCTCCCAGAACAAACATGCCACTGAGGCACCCATTTAATCACTATTAAGGCCTGTCTGGCCAACAAGAGGCTTCCAGTGTCCACTGTTTTCACCACTGATGACTTATATCTCCTATAGGGCTGCATACAGTGCAGCCTTTTCCAGCTTACAGGTGGTTGGTCTACAGGGAGAAGGTTTCCAACTCAGCCCCAGCTTGATTTCTCAGTGACCTTACTGCCAACGCATGTGAAATCTTCAGCAATAGGATCTTACCATCTGTTTCTCATGGGAAACCAAAGGCCTTGGCAAAAGCCTGTAATGGAAGCAACAGGGACCTCCCTGGCCAACAACTCACTGAAAGGTATCACATTCCTGGCACTGAAAATTTTCTAGTCTCAACATATGGCTTCTGGATGTGCCATTATCTAAAAGAGTAGGCTTTCATATGTCTTATCCAGAATATCTTGAATTTTGAATCTCCCCTCACTCTTCTTTTACTCAATCTCTTCCCTTGATCTTCCTTAGGCTGTTCCACTCCCTATAATCTGTTCTTCTACTTCCATATATACAATACTATACATTCTTCTACTTACATATATACAATACTATCCCCTTAAGTCCTTTTCTCTCGTCCTTCCCTTATAGCCTTTTTCTAGCTCACTGGCTTCTGCTACTGATTTGTGGTTCCAGCTGTAACTGCCTGGATTAACATCTGGGTCCTTTATTCTGTTCCACTGATCTGTTCCATGTCTGTCTTTGTGCCAGTACCATGCTGATTTTGTTACTATGGCTCTGTAATATAGCTTGAAACCAGGTATGGTGATACCACCAGCCTTATTTTTGTTGCTCAAAATTATTTTGGCTATTCAAGGTTTTCTGTGCTTCCATATGAATTTTAGGATTGTTTTTCAATTTCTGTGAAGAATGTCATTGGAATTTTAATGACAATTGTGTTAACTGTGCATATTACCTTTGGTAAGATTGACATTTCGACAATATTGATTCTTCCAATCCAAGAACATGAGATGTCTTTCCATGTCCTATTGTCTTCTGAAATTTCTCACTTGAGAGAGTTTTAAAGTTCCCATTGTAGAGATCCTTCACTTCCTTAGTTAGGTTTATTCCAAGGTAATTTTGTTTTGTTTTGGTTTTTTTGGTTTTTTGAGGTAGGGTCTCACTCTGGTCCAGGCTGACCTGGAATTAACTCTGTCATCTCAGGGTGGCCTTGAACTCATGGCAATCCTCCTACCTCTGCCTCCCAAGTGCTGGGATTAAAGGTGTGCACCACCACGCCCGGCTCAAGGTAATTTTTTTTAATGACTTGTGCATGGGAAAGATTCCCTGATTTCATACTCCACAGGTTTGTTGTATATAGGAAAGCTACTGATTTCTGTGTGTTTGTTTTGTATCTTGATATGTTGCTAAAAGTATTTATCAGTTCTAACAGTTTGCTGGAGAGTAGAGTCTTTGGGGACCTTTATGTATAACATCATATCATCTGAAAATAATGATAATTTGATCTCTTTCTTTCCAATTTGTACCCCTTTTATGAGTGTCTCTTGCCTTATTGCTATATCTAAGACTTCCAGTACTATATTAAATAAAAGAGCAGACCATGGTCACCCTTGTCTTGTTCCTGAATTTAGTGGAAAAGCTTTAAGTTTTTCCCCATTTAATATTATGTTGGCTTTAGGTTTGTCATAAATAGCCTTTATTGTGTTGAGATATGTTCCTTCTATTCCCAGTTTCTATAGGATTTTTACCATGTAGGGATGTTGGATTTTGTCAAATGCTTTTTCTGCATCTATTGAGAGGACCATGTGATTTTTGTCCTTCAGTCCATTTATATAGTGTATTACATTTGTCAATTTGTGTATGTTAAACCATGCCTGATTCTCTGGGATAATATCTGCTTGGTGTGAATAATCTTTCCAATATATTCTTGTATTTTGTTTGCCAATATTTTGTTCAGAATTATTTTGCATTTATGTTCATGAAGGAGATTGCTCTGTAATTTGCTTTTACTGTTCTGTCTTTGTCTGGTTTTGGTATCAGGGTGATGCTGGCTTTGTAGGAGAAGTTCAGTAGAATTTATTCCTTTTCTATTTTATGGAAAAGTTTCAGAAGTAGTGGTGTTAGTTCTTCCCTGAAGGTATGGTAAAATTCACCAGTGAATCCAACTGGGCCTGGACTTTTCTTAGTTGGGAGACTTTTTATAACTATTTGGATCTCTGTACTTGTTATAGGTCTACTTTAATGGTTTATCTCATCTTGATTTAATTTTGGTTGGTTATATGAATCAAGGAAACCATCCATTTCTTTCAGATTTTCAAACTTAGAGGCATATATATTCTTAAAGTATGTCCTTATGATTTTATGAACTTCTTTGTTATCCGTTATAATGGTTCCTTTTTTATCTCCAATTTTATTAATTTTTGTCTCTTCTCTAGTTCTTCTAGTCAGATTTGCTAAGGGTTTATCAATCTTGGTTATTTTTTCTAAGAACCAACTCTGTTTTATTGATATTTTGAAATATTTTTGGTATCTATTTCATTAATTTCTGCTCTAAACTTTATTGTTTCTTCCCATCTACTGATTTTTGGTTTGCCTTGTTCTTCTTTTGCCATAACCTTAATGTGAAGCATTAAATTGCTTATTTGTTAACTCTTTAATTTCTTAATATAGGCACTTACAGCTATAAATTTCCCTCTTAGGACTGCCTTCATTGTGTCCCAAAGATTCTAGTATGTTATATTCTCATCATTTGAGTCTATGAATTTATTGAGTTCCTTTTTTGATTTCTTCAATGACCCACTCATCCTTCAATAGTGTACTGTTTAGTCTCCATGGATTTTTGTATGCTCTGTAGTTTAGTTTTTCTATCTGTTGATTTGTAGTTTAATGCCATTGTGGTCAGATAGAGTACAAGGGATTATTTCAATTTTCCTGTATTTGTTAAGATTTGCCTTGTGTCCTAATTTATGGCCTATTTTGGAGAATTCCCATGTATTTTCAGCAGCATTTGGATGGAGTGTTCTGTAGATATGTGTTAACTCCATCTGTTCCATGAAATCATTTAATCCAGATTTTTCTCTTTTTATTTTTGCCAGGAAGACCTATCAATTGATAAAAGTGGGGTATTAAAAGTCACCCACTACAAATATATTGGAATTATCTGTGACCTTAAGTCTAATAGTGCATTTTGCTGTGGTTCTGCTAAAATCCCTCTCTAGGATGGTTTGTCATGACTCCTCTGCCACCATCTTACTCCAAAGTCCAACCTCATACTTCTTTTTATTTTTTTATTAGTAATGTATATAGTGTATATACAGCCATGATGATACCACCATTGTCCCCCCACCCTTCAGATTCTGGGTGTTGCATTGTGGGGTAGCCATCAGTTATGGGGGACAAGGCAATGTCCCTGTACATAATGACCCAATTTATGGCTCTAACAATCTTTCCATCCCCTCTTCCATGAATTTCCCTGAGCCATGTTGGATTCATTTTAGGTCTATTTTAGTGACAGAAATTCTTGGGAATCTCTGTGTCTCTGGATATCTGATTTGGAAGGAGATGAGTACTCTCTGTATCTATCTCCTTCACCCTTGTGCTGATACCAGGCTCACCCAGAAAGCATTTCTTGCTCATTACCCCACTAACTCTAATTCTATGGCTTCAGCTGGTGCCCTGGTGGTGTGCGATGAGCTGATTCTCTTAAGTTCTGTGTCCATCTGAAAAAGAGAAAGAAATTTTCCAATGGAGAGTGAGGTCAGTGCAATATACATGGATACCCATTATTATTATAGAGAGAATTTAATAGGTGTAGGCCCTCTTGTAACTCACTGTTGGTGGGAGCTTGATATTGGAGAGCGGACTCATTTTTGGATATGGTTCTGACTTGTTTCCCCATTCCAAATATGGATTCCATTCCACTGAGTTGGATCCATTAGCCAAATCAAGAGAAGTTGGTAACCCACCATGGCTTTGTGGCACTATTGCACTTGTGTGAGCATCACATCAGGTTGATTGCTATTGAGTAGCTTAGATCATGAGTTGTTTAGACAGATGTTGATCATCTTCCCTGAGTCACTCTTGTAACACCTTCTGGCACTAGACATGTTAACTGTCTGGGATTGACTCTCTTCCAGATTCTATTTAGGTAACTCCATGTTCAGTCCCAACAGCATATGCTGTCTTCAGCAGTAGTGTCTTACCACTAACCTTTGGTGGGTCATCAAGTACTCTGAAAAAATTCTGTCTTCTTTTGGGAAAGCTTGTAGGTCTGTCTGATCAACAGCTCATTGTGGATGTTACCCATATGCTGGTACTGGGAGTTACAGGTCAGAGCCAAGGGAGAAGAAGGAAGAAAAATGCAGGTAATATAAAAGACAAAGAGAGAAAAGAGAGAGAGAGAAAAAAAACAGGAGAAGATTGAGAATAGTCTTTATCATACCCTCTCCAGGCCCCTGTGAATCAGGTATTCTCTCTAAGAACCTGATGAAGGTCTGACTTTTTAGTATGTCTTTCAGGGTGTAGGATTTTATGGTACCATTTTCATTTGGGTCCACTTCCCTCTCCCCACCATTACACTCCCCTCTCACCCCCATTCCTATTTTCCAGTCATCAAGATGCTTATTAGGTATGTCAGCATCATGGGCAGATTCCAGTTAGAAGCCACAAATGAGTGAGACCATGCAATGATTATCTTTCTGTGATTGAGTGAGCTTGCTGAGAATGATCTGTTCCAAGTTTGACTATTTTTCTTCAAATTTCATTGTGTCATTTTTCCTTAATGCTGCATAGAATTCCATCATGTAGATATACCACATCTTAGTTATCCATTTGTCTAATGATGGACATCTGGGTTGATTCCAGCTCTTAGCTAATATGAATTGAGCAGCTATAAACATGGTTGAGCAAGTATCTCTGAGCTGAGGTCTGGAGCTTTTAGGGTAAATGCCCAGTACAGGAATAACTGGGTAATGCTACCTCTATATTTATCCTTTTTAGAAGTCTCCATATTTCTTTCCATAGTGGTTGTACCAGCTTGCATTCCCACCAACAATGAATAAGGGTTCTCCACAACCTCACCAGCATTTGTTGTCATTAGGTTTTTTAATATTTGCTGCCTTTACTGGGGTAAGGTGGAATCTTATAGTTGTTTTCATTTGCATTTCCCTGATGATTATGGATGTTGAACATTTTCTTAAATGTCTGATTGCCATTTGTATTTCTTCTGAGAATTCCCTGTGCAGTCCTCTGCCCCATTTTGTAAGGAGGTTGTTTGACTTTTTATTGTTTAGGTTTATGAATTCGTGGTAGATTCTAGAAATTAGGCCTTTGTCTGATGTGTATCTGGCAAAGATTTTCTCCCATTCTGTTGGAAATCTATTGGCTCTGCTTATTGTTTGTTTGTCTGTGAAAAAACTTTTCAGCTTCCTGAGATCCCAATAGTTTCCTGAGCTACTGGGGTTTTATTTAAGAAGTCTTTTCCCATCCCTATAACATGGAAAGTTCCTCCTATTTTTTCTTCCAGGAGTAGCGGAGTTTCCAGTCTTATATTGAGGTCTTTGGTCCATTTGATCTTTATTTTTATGCATGGTGAAATGTGTGGATCAAGTTTCATGTTTCTGTATATGGTTATCCAGTTTTTCCAGTTCCATTTGTTGAAGATGATATCTTTTTTCCAGTCTACATTGTTAGGGCCTTTGTCAGATATCAAGTAGCTGCAGTTACTTGACCCAAAGTCCGGGTCCTCAATTCTGTTCCATTGATTTTATGCCAGCACCATGTTGTTTTTATTACTATGCCTTTGTAGTATAGCTCTTCCACCCCCTCTTCCACAAATTTCCCTGAGCCATGTTGGGTTCATATTATGTCTGCTTAAACATTGAGATCTTGGGAGCCTCTGGTTCTCTGGATATCTAGTTTACTAGGGGTTGAGTGTTCTCTGTGTCTATCTCCATCACCATTGTACTGGTTCCCGGTTCTCCAAGAAAACAGCATTCTTGCATGTTCTCCCAATTATTATTACTGTCAGCTGGGGCCCTTTTGAGGTATGGTGGTATGGTTTACTCCTTAGGATCTGTGTCTATCTAAAAAACAGAAGCAGATTCTCCAACAGAGAGTAAAGTTAGCACCAGGTAAATGTGATAGAGAGAGTTTAATAGGTGTAGGCCCACTTGTAGCCCATGATTGGTCTTTTACCTCCTTGGTTAATGTTGTTCTTTGGGATTTAATTTCATTTTTTATGCTATTGAAAGTGGGGCAATGTCACTTATGTCTTTCTCTGTATCTTTGTCTTGCATATAGAAAGACTGCTGATTTTTGTGCATTTATTTTATATCCTGTTACTTTACTAAAGTAGTTAATCACTTTTATGCATTTTGAGATGGATGTTTTTTGGGTCACTTTTGTACAGAATCATGTCATCTGCAAATAGGGCTAATTTAACTTCATCCTTTCCAAATTATATCCCTTTTATTTCCTTCTCCTATCTTATTGCTTGAGCTAGAAGTTCCACTACTATGTTGAAGAGCAGAGGTGAGAGTGGACATCCCTGTCTTGTTCCTGATCTCAAAGGTAATTCCTTCAGTCTCTCCCCATTAATTATTATTTGGGCTTTAGGATCTTTATATATAGCCTTTATTATGTTCAGCTATAGACCATCCATTCCTATTCTGTCCAAGGTTTTGATCATGAATTAAAGTTGTACTTTGTTAAAGGTCTTTTCTTCATCTATTGAGATGATCATGTGGTTTTCATGTTTAAGCTTATTTATGTGGTGTATTACATTGACAGATTTCCATATGTTGAATCATCCCTGTGTCCCTGGGATGAAGCCTACTTGATCCAGGTGGATAATACTTTTGATGTGCTGTTGAATTTGGTTTGTGAGGATTTTGTTCAGGATCTTTGCATTTAAGTTCATTAGGAAAATAGGTTTATAGTTTTCTTTTCTTGTGGCATCTCTGCCTGGTTTTGTTATTAGGGTGATACTAGCTTCATAAAAGGATTTAGGGAGTTTTCACTGTTCTCTGATTGTGTGCCACAACTTGAGAAAAATTGGTTTCAGTTCTTCCATGAAGGTTTGATAGAATTCAGCTGAGAAGCCTTCTGGTCCTGGACTTTTTCTTTTCAGGGAAGATTTTGATTACCCTTTCAATCTTGGTGTTTGTGACAGGCTTGTTTAGGGGATTAATCTGCTCTGAGTTTAGCTTTGGTAAGTGGTATCTGTCCAGGAATTTATCCACTTCATCCATATTATCCAGTTTAGTGGTGTAGAGGTTTTTGAAGTAAGTCCTGCTTATTCTCCCAATTTCACTTATTTCTGTTGTGATCTTTCCTTTTTCATTTCTAACTATTTAATTTGAAGAATTTCTTTCTTTTTTTGCTGGATCAAATTGGCCAGGGGTTTATTAATCTTTATTTTTTTCAAAGAACCAGCTCTGTTTCATCAATTTTCTTAATTGTCTCCTTAGTTTCCAATTCATTAATTTCTACTCCAATCTTAATTATTTCTTTCTGTCTGAAGCTTTTTGGGTTAGTTCCTTCTTGTTTTCCCAATGCCTTTAGGTGGATGGTTAGGTTATTGGTTTGGGATCTGTCTTTGTTATGAAGGCATTTAATGCAATGAATTTTCCCCTGAGGACTGCCTTCATTGTGTCCCATAAGATTTGGTATGTTGTTTTCTCATTGTCATTCATTTCTATAAATTTTGCAATCTCATTTTTTTTTTGTCCACTACCCACTTACTTTTTAAAAGTGTTTTGTTCAGTTTCCAGGCATTGGTTGGGTTCCTGGCACATTTTTTGTTGTTGATTTCTAACAATAGAGCATTGTGATCTGATTTCAAGCAGGAAATTATATCAATTATATCAATACTCCTAAATATCCATATATTTAGGAGTATTGATATAATTTCCTGCTTGAAATCAGGCAGGCTTTATGACCCAGTATATGATCTATTTTAGAAAGTTCCAATGGGCTGCTGAAAAGAATATGTAATCTGTGTATTTGGGGTAGAATGTTCTGTAGATGTCCATCAGGTCTAACTGATCTATGGTTTTTTGAGCTCTCTTACTTTCCTGTTAATTTTCTATTTGAATGATCTATCTATTGTTGATAGTGGAGTATTGAAGTCCCCAACTATGATGGTGTTGGTGGTTATTTCTGTTTTATTGTCAAGTAGCTTTTGGTTTTTGAATTGTGGTCACCTGTTTGGTGCATAAAGATTAATGATTGGGATATCCTCTTGTTGGATCATTCCCTTGATAAGTAAGAAATGGCCTTCTTTGTCTTTTTTATTACTTTCGGTTTGAGGTATATTTTATCCAAAATAAGTTAGCTATACCTGCTTTCTTCTTATTTCCATTTTCTTGGAATACCATTTTCCATCCTTTCACCCTGAGGAGGTGTCTGTCTTGAGTGGTGAGGTGGGTTTCTTGAAGACAGCAGATTGAGGGGTCTAATTTTCTAATCCACCCTGTTAGCTTATGTCTCTTGATGGGTTAGTTAAGGCCATTAGTATTTAAGGTAATAACTATGAGGTTTGATTTAATACCTGACATATTGTGGTGGTTTATGTAGTTTGGTGTGTTGTTGGCCTTTGTAGTTTTTGTGCCTTCTTGAAGTTTGGTTATTGTGATGTGCTTCTTGTAGGCACTTGAGGTTGGTTATTTGAATCTTCTGTGTGGAACATTCCCTGAAGTACTCTCTGTAGTTTTGGCTTTGTGTTCATATAGTTGTAAAGCTAAGTTTTACTGTGGAAAGTTTTTATTTCATCTTCTATTATGAGAGGTACTTTTGATGTGTAGAGTGATTTGGGTTGGAATATATAAGGTCTTAGAGTTTGCAGTGTTCCATTCCAGGCCCTTCTGGTTTTTAGGGTTTCCATTGAGAAGTCTGAAGTAATTCTGATGGGGTTTCCTTTATATCTAACATGTTATCTTTCCCTAGCTTCAGGGATCAGCAAGGCTGGGCGGGACCGGCAGTCACGTGGTCACAAGATTGGGTAAGAATGTGACTGAAACAGCGTTTGCACCCGTGGTGCCTGGTGACCAGAAAGCTAAGGGCGTAAGAGCTAACCTGTTAACTTGAGTCTACTTGGTCTGCAGTTTGTGCAGGAGTAGCCTCCTACTGAGACTACAGCTAGGACAGCTGCTTGAGGTGATTGGGGGACTGGTGGGCTACCTGAGAGTGTAGATTTATCAGATTCCCTATTTTGCCCCTCTGCACCATTCATTGAATGCCTACTAGAATCAGCAACCACTAAACAAAAATATCCCCCTGAACCTTAAGGGTCTTGCCTTTTCTTCCTGGTGAGATGAGGTTAGGTGGATGCCATCTTGACTGGAAGTCAAGTGTGTACTTCTTCACTGGCTGGTTGATTTCATACTTTGTAGGATCTCCTGCTTACTCATGCTGTTGGTGACCATCTTCCTCCACTGACTCCCATAGGGCTTTCCAGCATTATAAGAGCTATCCTGGTGGGAACTAATTTCCCTTTCATTTCCAGCATAGTATTTTAATGTCCTGCAACTGCAGCCAGTGGTGTCTTCAGCAATAGGGTCTTACCTTTTAGCTCTGGCAGGTAATCAATTGTTTTGGCAATGATCTGCATTCTTTTGGGGACCTCATGAGAATCCCTAACCTACAGCTAACTGTGAGGAGCAACCCAATTTTGGGGTTGGGGATTAACCATCTAGAGCCTATGATTTTAAAGTAAAGCTTTTTCCTTCTTCTGTCAGGACTACCTTCCTTCCCTTTTATTGGTCATTATAATATCTTGTAGAATGCTAGCTACAATGAGGATTTCTATGGAGCAGATTTATGTTGTCTTAACTTTTGTGCAGTTCCCTTCCCATCCTCCCTACTCCCACTACTCTAAGCCATCCCCCACTTCTGATGTTTTGTCCCTCCCCTACAGACTTAGATTTTGAATGCTATTTCTTAATGTCAGGAGCACAATTGTTCTTCCACTTCTAAGATTCCTGGCCTCAGTCTCGTGGTGATTGTGATGAACTTTCTCATTAATGTCATACCTTGTAGCTGGTTTTAAAAGGATAGTTAATATAAGCATCTTTGATGTAGTCTTTCTTTTCAAAAGAAAGAATGTTAAACATCAGTGACATGAGGTGCAACTACACATTCAGGGTAAAAGAACATGTTTGGGGTTTCTGGTCAGAGGACAGAAAATTACTAAGAGAAATCAGAGCTGTAATGAGAGACTCTTGTGAGATTGTATTAATGGGTTTCATAGGGAAAGCTGCTTTGGGTGATTAAAGTCTCACCTCAAGAAGGAGGATAATGAGAAAGTTTGAAGAATGGAAAGTAATCAGGTGATATGTCAGGTGAAAGTGATATGTCAATGTTGGACATATTTCATTTCCTACATATTTATTTGTGGCTTGAATAGAAGGATCCATTCACATTCTTATCTTTTTACTTACTAATCAAGATATTCAGTGTACAGGTATTTTCTTTCAGGTCTGATAATTCTTTTTAGTCTCCTTCTGTCACTCTAGCTCTTGCATTCTCTACTATACTTTTTAACCTATGCTGTGATATGATTCATCTTAATCAGAACAATTACTGGTTTGTACATTGTCTTACTTGGGTAAGGTTTCCACATTAAATGAGACTTGTTTACTGCATGTTTTGATGCACTGAATTTGTGTCTGATGAGCTGTTGAATCAGAATTTCTGTGACTCAGAAAAGTAGCTATGCTGCTGACTTCAGTAATGCACTATAATGTATAAAACAGTTTATGTGTGAAGAGACATTGAAATTTATATAGATATAATTTGTCTCCCTTGAGATCAGTTATACTTTGAATGTAGAATGTCCAACAATGGCTAATACATAAAAAGACATAGACTTGTGCTTGGCACTATTGTAATTTGCTATAGATCTTTAAGTGCTACCTTAAGTGGGAAGCTTAAGACATTACCAGTGTACTCTACAGGGAAATTTGGGGGTTCTGATTTTCCTTATTATCAAACCTCCCCTGTTTTTAGGTTGACTTTATCAAGTATTGAGTGGCAGTGTTGGAAGCTGAATAAACATAAAATCTGAGTTCTTTTAGTTAACACATGCCATGTGCAAGTGTTTTTAGTCTTGTATTTCATAAATCACAGAATATTAATTATACACATGATTCATTTTTTTTTAAAGCAACAGGTTTCTTTTAATGTCAAGCTTAAGCAGGGACTCAATCCACACAGACCAATGCAGCGGGAGTGGGAGAGAGCCCCGACCTTCTAAAAGTAGGGGTTTATAAAGGAAAAGAGTGGGATGGGAAAAAGGGGTTACATCACATTGCATCTTTTAAAATGATTCCACATGATTCTTTTTTGTATACATGATTCTTATAGTAAAGCTTGATCAAACTTTATGATGTATTTCACTTTCCATTTCTGAATGGTTTTTGAAACGACACTATGTCATTGAAAATATTCCTTAATGCTTATTTTTTGACAGTTAAGGAGAGAAAGAAGACAGAGAATGGGCATACCAGGGCCTCTTGCCTCTGCAAATGAATTCCAGATGCATGTGCCATTTTGTGCAGCTGGCCTTACATGGGTACTGGGGAGTTGAACCCGGGCCATCAGTCTTTGCAAGCAAGTTCTTTTAATCACTGAACCATTTATCTAGCCTCTCAAATATATATATATATTTGGTTTTTTAAAAATACATCTTTAATCCTGTGAGAATACAGTGGTGAACCTGTAAACTTGTGATGCTTCGTACATTTCTCAAAAAAAAAAAAAAAGCACAAGGAATGTCATGAAAAAAATTATACATATATTTGTCTTGGCACATTCTGCAAATTCTGGTTAACAGGCATACTATGAGGCTCCAAACATGAAACCAGTTTATCCTACTCCAAGAAAGAATAAGGTTATGTGGCAGCAATATAACATAACGGTTTCACTTTCACCAAAATAGGGGTTAGATGTCAAGATGTATGAGGTGCTGAACTCTTGCATTCAGCTTACTTACTTAACTTTCTCATACGTCTAATTAAGCACAGAGCAATGAGCTTAGGTGGAACGTAATCAGGACACGGAAGCAACATTGATTTGCTTTAATTTTCATGCAGGACACAACTAGAGCTTCCAGAACCAGAAAGAAAACTAGTTTACCTTGATTTAGGTTTTACTACACAGGGGGGAATCTATTTCAGTCTTTATAAGACAACCAATGAATGGTCTCAATTCAGGCATACACTCTGGCCAAGTTTAGCATTACCGCATCAAAAAAAGGCTTGTGTATAACAAGTATCTTTTCAAATATATATTTCTTTTCAAGGGCCTGCAGGAAATACAAAAATAAGTTTGATGGAAAGGAAATGTTAAAACTGCCTAAAATTGAGATAGCACTGTTAGTTAGTGTACATTACATCAGGCATCTTGTTCCACTGAGAGAATTCAACACGCCTCTACTAATTCATGCTAAGTTGCACCCTTAAAGTGCTCAATTTACCTTCCCTGACACTTCAAAAAGTCCTACAATCACTGCCCTATCCTTTCTCAGATTAATAATGGCCAGTTATTGGGGACTTTTATAGTTTTTTAAGGGTTTTTTCTATAGGTTTAAAAAATCTTTATGAATTACAGGCTTAGACTTTTAACCTCCAAAATGGTATGGATTGCCTCAAAATATGAGTTCAAGCTGAAATTAAGTTTTTACACTTCATTTTGTACCTAAAATATATCATTAAAATGTGAATCTTTTAATGTAAAAGTAGAAAACAGAGTACAAATTCAGTATCACATATTTGCCTCAAATACAAGAACAGTATTAAACAGGAACAATAATATAGTAACAAAAATAGAACTTGTACATTTGCCCTAACTGAATTAAGTTTCTTTGAATCAAGGTGAGCTGTTTCCCATCAACAACCATTACCTTCTCATTTTAACACTGTTTAAACACTAACAGGAGCAACTGTCTATTCAGATTTAACTAAGCATGTGATGATTTGTAAGTAGTTTGTCTTCCGCATTTGGTATCCAACTATCAAATAATGCACTTCAAAAAAGTGTCATGTGATGGTGTAGCCTCACCAGAAGCAGCATAAGGTATCTGGCAAATGTCTTGAGACATTAACTGTAAATCAACATAGGTATAGGTCTTCATACTATGAAAGATTCCCAAATGCTTTTATACTGTTAGCATTGGGGAGTGGGGGAAATCCCATATTTCTCATCGATTCCAGTTCCTGAAAATTCAGTTGAGGTAACCTCTGCAAGTTACTGCAATCAGTTCTCACCCTCTTTTTGGCAGGGCTGGGGTCGACAGAATCTGAAGATAACTTACCAGAACGTTTCATTTGATAATCAAAAGTCAACTGTTCTCCGGCTTTTATAGTTCTCGTGGAAAATAATGCTATTCTGGGAAGACGAGTATCGCGGTTATAGATGAAAACATTAAACACTTGAAGATTTGGGTCACAACTATGATTCACAAAATGAGACACGTTTCCGCATCGAGCAGCATCCACTGTGAACTCATCAAATTCATAGTACAGATCAAAGAGGTATGTGATTCCTGTTGCCATGCAACTGTACCCGCCTTTCAGCTTCTTCACTCGTGACTACCTCTCCAACACATTCCATGACAAAACTCCTGTTTTCAATCTTCGCAAGGGTTTTTACACCCCAGCCACAGCCATTGCTAGTTCGAAAAATGCACAGTGAATATTGTGTGCCTTTCTGTACAATTCTGTTAGGACAGTCAGGTCCACATCAGCACCTTGAGTTGCACTCGTAGATAAGAGTGCCAGGCTGGATCCTGATTTGCTGGTTCTTATCATAAGCCATAAGGGGGCTGGAGAGATGGCTTAGCGGTTAAGCGCTTGCCTGTGAAGCCTAAGGACCCCGGTTCGAGGCTCGGTTCCCCAGGTCCCACGTTAGCCAGATGAACAAGGGGGCGCACGCGTCTGGAGTTCGTTTGCAGAGGCTGGAAGCCCTGGCGCGCCCATTCTCTCTCTCTCTCTCCCTCTATCTGTCTTTCTCTCTGTGTCTGTCTCTCTCAAATTAATTAATTAATTAATTTAAAAAAATAAGCCATAAGGACTCCAGCTTCAGCAGGACAGCACTTCTCCAAGAAGCAGTCTGTGCACGAACACCCAAAGGTGGCTTTGTTGTCTTAGCTGATCCCCGGAGCTGGCTTGTAGGCATTGACCTAGTAGAAGTCTGAAGGGGGGCCCTCCAAGTCGACGGTGTTTTCGACAAATATCATCCCTTTATGATTTTTTATTTCTGTTGAGGTCATCTTGCCATCTCTTCAGAGAAATTCTTTGCTTAGCTTTTTTCACAATGTACTCAGCAAAAGCGGGTTGTAAATCTTTCTTGTCATTGTTTTTTGGAATTATTGTTTTGCCTTTCTTTACTTGAGATAAGTAGCTATGTTTGTCATTAGAGAATTGCTGAAGCAGTAATAGACACTTAAAATTTTTCAAAGACTCCCAAGTATTTGTAGAATCTGGCCATCCTTTCCATTTTACAAGATAATATTCCATATCCTCTCCGCGCCTCAGCACTGGCCACTGCCATCTTGCAGAACTTTCCTTCAAAACTCAAATATTTTTTTAATTTTATAATTTTGTCTTAGGTATAGATGAGTACTGGGAAAATGATGAATGACTTTGTGGATATATATTTGTGAGTAAAGGTTAAATATTATTTACCTTTCCCATTTTTCATGTTTATGTACTCAACTTTAATTTCCTTTTTAGTTTTTTGAAAGTCACAAATATTCTAATTTTTCTTTTAAACAACTAAATATATTCAAACTGATAGGCATAATTATATTTCTGTTTTCTTATTTGCCTTTACATAATTGTAAGTAGCAATATATTGCAATATTTCATGATGATGACTTTATTGATACGTCTGCATCTAAACATCTACATATATATTACATATAGTCATACCTGCCTCCAAGACCTCCCTCTTACACTAGTTTCTTTCTTCCTTATTGTTCAATTACCTAGGTAATTGTAGAGGACTTCTATTGCCTCTGCTGCTATTACTACATATGGTTTTTATTCTACCTTCACATATGAGGGTAAAACATGTAATAATTCTATATCTGAATCTGGCTCACTTATTTAGCATATGAATAATTCCACCAATTTTCCTATAAATGGAAGGATTTTATTCTTAGTGGCTGAACAATATAGATGCCATATTTTCTTTACCTGTTTATCTACTAGCAGGTGACCTAAATATTGTGAAAGATGCAGCAATAAAAATTAGTTTCAAGTGTTTCTTATGATGCTGAACTTGTTTCCTTTGGGTTCATACCACATAGTGACAAACCAACAACATATAATGTAGTTCTATCTTTTCTCTTATGAGGAACAACCATTCAGTTCCTCACTGACTGGAACCACCTAATATTCCCACCAACATTGTACAACAGGTTTATTTTCCTGTAAAACCACACTAGTACTTGTTGTATTATGTTTGGTTATAATAACTATTTTCATTGTGGTGAGGCAGAATCTCAATGCTGTTTTCATTTGCATTTATCTTGTAACTAAATATATTCTTAAAATTTGTATTTATTTTTTAATTTTCATACATGTGTATAATATATTTTGATTTTATTCCTTTCCAATCACCTTCTTTCATTCTCCTCTCTCTCCCACTAATAATCTTCTCCTTTCCCAATTGTTCCCCATCTTATCATTATACTTTCATGACCTTTTCTTTTAAATCATTGAGTTAAACTCAGGTTGCTTGCATGATCATGACTGGAAAGTTATTTATGCTAGTATTGAAAGGAACTTTCCTGTGGCTATACCACTGATGGACCTTACTTCCTCTCTCCCAGCAACAATTAGTTGCCATTAGCTCCTCTGGGAGGTCTGGGTCTCATTCTCAATCTTATGCAGGAACCCACAGCTGAATCCAGGAGACAGCATTTCACAACTCTTCTCTCATCCTCCTGACCTTAAATTCTTCCCATTGCCTCCTCTGTAAGGTTCCCTGAACCATGGAGGGGATGGTTTGGGTGTTCTCAAACTAAGCACACAGTGCTACTTATTCCCGGCAACTTTACCTGCTGCACATCTCTGCATTAACCACTGCCCATTTTAATCAGAAACTTCTGTAATCAAGGCTTCAATCACTACCGACCTATGGGAATAAATATAGATATTTATAAAGTAGTTTGACATGCTGTCCATTTAACATAGCCACAGTAATATATTTTCACGGTCTATGGTCCCTAGGCATAGGATTTGGGCCAGGTTTACCGCATAGGCTGATGTTTGGATAGGGTGTAAGGTGGCTGAAGTCTAGAAATAATTACTTGCAGAATTGTTATAAACTGGTAAATATGAGAAAGCACTTGCCATAGAATGATTCAATGTGATTTGAGATTGAAGAAGATTGGGCTATGTTTAGAAACACAATGTAGAAAAGGGACAGAATATCAGTATGAAAAAGTTTTGAATTCAGAACCCAGTAAATAATGTGAGAGTAAAATAATTTAAAAATAGTAATGTTTTGGAAAGAAAGTGATAAAAATGTGATTACAGGGCTGGAGAGATGGCTTAGCAGTTAAGGTACTTGCCTGAGAAGCTTAAGGACCCAGGTTCAATTCCCCAGTACCCACATAAACCAGATGCACAAGGTGGTACATGCATCTGGAATTTGTTTGCAGTGGCTAAAGGCCCTGGTGTGCCCGTTCTCTTTTTAACTGCCTCTCTCTCTCTAATAAATAAATAGATCAAAAATCTTTTAAAAATGTGATTACATAGCAAAACAAATAAAATTAACTAGTTATGAATGATATAACTATAATTTGAATGGTGGTTAGTTATTTGACTATTTATTTATGTATGTATTTAAGAGACAGGAAGAGAGAGGTGGGCACAGAGAGAGAGAGAGAGAGAGAGAGAATGGATGTATCAGGGCCTTCAGACACTACAGATGAACTCCAGACACATTTGCAACCTTGTGCATCTGACTTACATGGGTATGGATCCTGGGGAATCAAACGTGGGTCGATTGGGAACTTGGCTTTGTAGGCTGAGAGGAAATGGCAGAGGAATGTTCAGCACTGAAACATCTCTATCACACCTTCCAGAGCTCATTTATCAGCTGGGAAGATAACTCAATGAATAGAAGTGCTTGTTGTACAAGCATGAGGATCTGAGTTCAATTTCAAGCATCCATATAAAAAGACAGGCATGGCCCACATGACTGCAACTCTAGTGATGATGTTGCCCAGAGACAAGAAAATCAATGTGGCCTTCTTTGATCATCCACTCTTGCTGAAAAGCCACAAGCTCCAGGCTCAGTAAGAGACTCTGTTTCAAGGAATAAAACGGAGAAGTGATACTGTAAGGTAGCCTATACTCTCTTCTGGCCTCTGCACATATGGGCATGGTATACACACCTCTGCACATACCTGTATATAAACACACAGAGAGACACACACACTACAAATACTATACTGCACAAGTTCAGCATCCTGGCTAAACCAAGGTGGTGAATCACTACCTCATTTTACTCTCCCCTGAGTATTATGTCTTCCTTCCTGCAGGAATCACTGGTTTTTCCTGGCAATGACCAACCATTATCAAACCAGAATTGCCATTTACAATGTACATATATTAATGAAATAAATGAGCAAAATACAATGATTGTGCATGAACACTTTTAGGGCATGCATGAGCCCCTGGGTTCAATCACCAATACTGAAAAAAATAAGGAAGTTTTAGTGACCCATAATTGGCTTTAATGTAATGGGAATCAGAATGTATAACTCTGTAGTAGAGTGCTTGCCCTTCATGAATGAGATTATTGGCTACATCCCGAAAACTGGGAAAAGAGAATACAGCAAAGGGGAAGAAAAGAAAGCAAAGGATAAATGTAAAAAAAAAAAAAAAAAGTTAGGAATACATGATTTTTTACTATCAGCAAATTTTCATTTTGTGCTTTTCAAATTATGCTAAACTACGCACAACTCAGTATTGTTCCTCTTAGCCATTATTGAGTCCACCGTTCAGTGACTACATTTGTGCAGGTGTAAGCATCAACCACATGTTCATATATTTCATCTCCCAGTTGAAATTCTGTGCTCATCCAAAACAACCTACATCACCAGACCTTCAAAATACCCTGCTAATATTGTTCTAGGATTGTGAATCTTCGCCTTTATTCATAGTGTTTCAATTATTCTTTAAAAGAATTAGTACCTTCTTTGGTTATGATTATTTACACATGATCTTAGTAATACATATTAGTTATACCTTATAATGTATAATGCTGTGGTTGAGAAAGCATAGCATAATCAAGGAGCTATGGTCATCATCACATCAACAGGCAGGAAGTAGAGAGTGATGAATGCTGCTTCTCAGCCAGTTCTCTCTTTCTTATGTACTTTAGGACCTCAGCCCATAGGATAGGGCCACCCTCAGTTAAGGTGAGCCTTCCAACCTTAATTAACCTAATCAATATAATCCCTCACAGATACTCATGGAGGCTATTCGGAAGAGGCCGAATGAAGGTAGGGCATCCCCAGAAATACAGAGAACGATTAGGATGTAGTTGACTAGTTAGGGAGGTAGAAATTGAACTTCAGAAATGTAAAGGTTGAAAGAACTTCCTATTCGCTGCAGGAGACACTGAACGGCCAACTTGGTGTGATGGGAAGTCAGAAGCAGGTTTGATAGTGATAGTAAGGTCACTCAGAGAGGAGTCTAATTATCCTACTTGGATAGTTCTCTAGAAAGTTGCCTTTTAAGGCTTGTTCTGTTAGAGAAGTGTGCATAGTAACAATTTCAATTACAGGAAATCTGTCAGACATAGATTTAGAGATCTTACAGGTGTTTTAAATGTATATGTTGTGAAGCTTGGGAGCCCTGTCTGTCAGGGTGGCCATATTTTATCAGTTAATAAAAACAGGTGCCTTTTGTTTTTGTGTCCAGAGTGAGATCTGTGAATTTACCCAAACTGACAGAAATGATAGTATAGCTGTGTATGCTAAGGTAGAGACAGAAAGGCATAGCCAACAGACATCTGCAAGGTCAGAATTAGAATCATTAAGGAGGTGGTGAGCAAGTTTAAAACTACACTATAATAGTTAGAGAGAAAACCCTCCTTCATTGGGACTGAATATAAAAAAAAAAAAATAAGAACAGAAAATAGGGCGGGGGGGGGCTGGAGGGATGGCTTAGCTGTTAAGGCATTTGCCTGCAAAACCAAAGGACCCAGGTTCAATTCCCCAGAACCCACGTTAGCAGATGCACAAGGGGGCGCACACGTCTGGAGTTCATTTGCAATGGCTGGTGGCCCTGACATGCCCATTTTCTTTCTTTCTTTCCCTCTCTCTCTCTCTCTCTCTCTCTCTCTCTCTCTCTCTCTCTCCCCCTCTCTCCCTCTCTCTCTCTCCCTCCCTTCCTCCCTCCCTCCCTCCCTCTTTCTCTGTAAAACCGATAAATTAATTAAATTTAAAAAGAGTGCAAAATTTAAAAAAAATAATGGAAAATAGGGTATAGAAAGAAGCATGCTGTTAGTCTGAGCAGACTAATATTAGTAGAACTAAAGTAATGAATTCAATTTCAGGGGTGGAAAATCACCTTTATTATTCCCAATGCTGATAAAGGAGTCTTGTCTCTGGTACCCTTACAATGGAGAATGGCTGCTCATCGGGGTTGATAAGCAGCCTGTAACAGTTTTAATGTTGGGATACTATTTATAATAGGAACCCCCTTCAAAGTTAAGAAATCTCTCTCTCTCTCTCCCCCAGATGGGAGCATGCAAGTGAATAATATGAAATTTGTACTTAGAATCTGTAAAAATACTGGTGATCCTTAGTCAGGATTAATGCTCTGGTTAGCATTTCCTATATTTTGGTTACATTCCCATGTGGTAGTTAGGTAAGGCAGAGGAGAGTCAGAAATGTCAGGAAATAGGTTAAGAAAATTACCTAGAAATTCAGAACAGTCATGAGTAGGAATATCTTCTAGTTCAGAGGAAGGGAGAATGGGCAGCAGAGTAGCACGGTTTAAAGAGTTACATCTGTGTAGGAGTGTTTGGAGGAAGGCTTATATGTATGGGTTGAATATGAAAGGGAAAGAGTACTGAAATTGTTTGGTGGGTTATAAGATGTTTTAATGGCATATAGACATGAGGGACATATTGGGATGTAGAGACATGTTGGTGAGGATAGGGAGCTAGTTTGAAAGTCTTAGGAAAGGAGAGTGTTCCAGGCTAAAGTTCCTAAGCAGGAAGGCCAGCTCTAAAGAAATTGTCTAATTGTTTAGAGAAGTCATCAACTATCTGAATATGTGGGCCATTCCATTGCACTAAAAGCTCTAGGGTGTATTCCTGTCTGACATCTACAAAAAGGTGCTTTGAGTCAGGTGGCCCCATAAATTCATGTGTTCTGAATGCTTGCTTCCCAGTTGGTGGCAATTTGGGATGTGGAGACTTGATGGAGGAAGTGTTGCTGGAGGTGAAGCTTTATGTTTTATTAACCCTAACTTGCCAGTGTTTGTTGGCACACTCTCCTGCTGCTGTTGTCTATCTGATGTTGGCCAGGAAGTGATGCCAAGCCTGTGCATATGCCACATTTTCCACTGCCATCATGGAGCTTCCCCTCAAATCAGTAAGTCAAAAGAAATCCTTTCCTCCCACAAGCTGCTTTTGGTTGGGTGCTTTGTACCAGAAATGCAAAGGTAACTGCAATAGATGCATTAGGCAGAGCTAGGGTGGGAGCAGGTGTTAGAGTTTATTTGAGGAGGAAAAGGGGTCTTTGATAAGAACTTGGGAAATCTAGATTCTGATTGGGATTCCCTGAAGCCAGTTGGTAAAATGGCTTGGTGAGTGGTCCAAAGTAGGGGATCCAAAGCCAAAAAAAAAAAAAAAAAGCTGGCTAGACCAAAAAAGGAAAGGAATTCATACCTGGAGAGGGGAAGGGATGTTTCTGTAATTAGTCACCTTTCCTCTGAGGTGAGACCAAAAGTGTGTGGGCATTATATATATCCCTAAATATGTAACTTCAGTTTTAAAGAAATATCTGGGTTAGAGATTGTTCAGTGGTTAAGGAATTTGCCTACAAAGCCTAAGGACCCAGTTTTGCTTCCCCTGTGCCCATATAAAGCCAGATGCACGAAGTGCTGCATGTATCTGGAGTTAATTCTTAGTGCCTGGAGACCCTGTCATACCCATTTCCCATCTCAAATAAACAGAGATACATCTGGATTAAGTCAGTTCATAGAACAAATGGACCTAACAGGTATCTACATAATATTTCATCCAAATGCTGCAGAATACACATTCTTTTTAGCAGTACATGGAACATTCTTTATAATAGACCACATATTAGGACACAGAACAAATCTTAACAAATACAGGAAAATTGAAATAATTATTTGCACTCTCTCTGATCACAATCACAAACTACAAATCAATAGCAAGAAAAGCTATAGAGCATACACAAAATCATGGAAACTAAACAATACACTACTAAATGATGCATGGGTCAATGAAGAAATCAATAAGGAAATCAAAAAAATCATAGAATCAAGAATCAAGTGACAATGAGAACACAACATACAAAAACCTTTGGGACACAATGAAGGCAGTCCTAAGAGGGAAATTTATAGCTTGAAGTGTTACACCCAGTTCTTGGCACCCCCAGTGACCACCAAGGAGAACCAAACATGTATGCAAGGGCAAGGAGCTTTATTTCGGGCTTAAGCTTGGTCTCTTGACTTCATCAACACAGTGGATCCATACAAAAGCCTCGAGTAGCAGGAGGGTAGGGTTTTTATAGGGATTTGAACAAAGAAGTAGGGGATGGGTACATGATTGGTTGATTTAAACAGTAACTGGGGCTAGGGAAATTGAACTTATCTATTACTACAGGAATGTATGGCATAATCAGTTTCCACTAACTGTTAAGCCCACCCTTACAAGAAAATAAAAACTCACATCTTGCCGGGAAACAGAAACTTAGGCCTACTGAGGACTCTGAAGCTTGTGTTGGCATCTATCTGGTTCCTGAGTCCTTCATTCCCCCCTCTCTTTATACCATGAGGAGCCAATCTTGGATCCTGATTGAGTTAGTGAGTGGAGTCTAATGGCATATACTGTGATCTTAAAACCATAAGCTGTACTGTATTAATGCATTCCCTAACAAAAGCAACTCATCTATTAATAATGCTAGGTCCTATTGTGATTAGCAACAAAAATAAAAGTAGTGGCCCTGCTAAAGCAGACAGCAGAGTTGTTAACCATGGGGAATGACTGAACCATGATTGAAACCATCCTCTATTAGCTTTTCTTTCTTTCTTTCTTTGATTTTTCCAAATTCTCTCATACATTTGCCTTTGAGCCTCTAATTATACCTGAATGGTTAATATAAAAACATTCTTCCCTTAAGGCCACACATAGTCCCCCTTGCTGGAGGAATAATAAGCCCAACTCCTGTCTATTCCATAATGTTGGGCCCTGACAGGCCCAGGCATGAGGCCTAATGGAACTTCCTGAGCCTACCTAAAGTTTGGCAACCTGTCTCTGGCCAGCTAGGACTCAGCAAGACACCTAATGGCTTCTGCCCTGCCACCTCTGTGTGGCAATTGTAATTACCATTTCAATAATTACAGTTTACTATTGGCCCTTACCTCTCACCTCGCCCTGTCCTAAAATCCTCGCCTTTGTCCCCAACATTATATAGGCAAATGCTCATAGTAATAAAGCAAGTTTTTCTGTGAGTTCCTGCTTCAAAAAGACTCCTGACTCAGTGTGGTTTTTCTCCGGTGGCCAGGAGAGCTTTCTGAGTCGTTGTACGCTCATCTTCCTCCTTAACCCCTTGGCAGGAACCAGCAGGCCTGGTCCTTCCACAGCACTACCTGTCCAGTGAGGAGCCTGGCACTGTAATACAACCTCAGCTAAGGAATCTACATTTTTCTCTAAGTGAGTAATAGGTGTTTCCAGCCTCTGAATGTCTAAGTCTACACTTTCTCTCAACTCATTGTAATGTTCCTTGAAGGGTGAGTGCTGCAATGCCTGCTCCTGCCCCTGCCAGGCCTGCATTGGGAAATGCTGTCACCAACCAGACAGTAAATAAGGCACTGGGATCATACCCAGTAGCGTACAGTCTTATTCCCCAGGTCTTTCCATTATCCCAGGACACCTGTCGCCCTTTTTTTGTAAACTTGAGAGAAACAAAATTACAGGTCTCATTTCCTGTCAAGGCAGGGAGACAATATGGTCCATTTTGGTCCCTGGTCTGGTTCAGTGTCATGGTGATAAGGTCCCCCTTAGTAGGCAGGTTCCAATATACCCTTCCAGTAGACACACATTTCCAACCAGCACAGTACAAGGCTTCAGGTCCCCCAAAGCCCCCTTTGATTCATGTTTTCCCTAAGTGCCCAAGACATACATAGAAATAAGAAATTTCTTGATTTGCCAGAGCCCCATGAGTAACTCACTAGTTGATGGAGGTCAAAGATTAAACCAGGAGTAAGCAATTTCCCCCATGGGAATGTCAGTTATTATCCAAGTCAGATTATAAACTTGGTGGGGAGTAGCTGCCACAATACATACAGTTAGAAGCCCAGTCAGGATCAGGAGCAATTGAGTTGAAGCTTGAGTGGGGTGCTGCATTTCCATTGTGGCGGATAGTCCTCAGGTTCAGCCTGTGGATCTGCCAGTCGGATGTGGGTGTGATGAATCCAAGTGGCAATTCCATCCATCTTCACAGTGGTAGGTGTGGTCAGGATGAAGATGTAGGGTCCCTTCCAGAGGGGTTCCAGTGTCTCACAGCAATGGCAGTGAATAAACACCCAGTCTCCTGGATTATTTATGTATTTTAGATATGAAAATAACCCTTTGAACATCTATATTTGTTTTTCGTTATTTTAGAATTAAAACTATGGGGAAAAGATGTCTTAATGTTTGTTTCCCCTCTTGGAAATCTCCTGTGTTACTTAATCGGCCTTTCATATATGTAAGGTATTTTTTATTTTGGTTATACATTTCTCTGTAAGTGTTTAAGATCATGCAGATAGCCACATTTAATTAAGAATTAGAGGTCACTAATGGCTCTCCAAAGAGACGTTAGGGACACAGGAGTAGCTCTATAGCTTACTGGTGTCTTGTCTATTAGGATGAGTCAGGGCCATGCTGGCCAAGTAGTTTTCCCTTCTTTGGGAAGTCAGGAGGACTGATTGCTCCTCAATTGTGACTCTTCTGTTTCAGACTGTACACCAATTTTATTTGGGTCTCCATATCTTCCATGTGCAGGAAGACAGGCAACTTACCGGGGGGGGGGGGGCAGTGTAGAAGTGTCCCATCATCTCCAGTGGCCTCATAACCTGGGAGCACAGGCCAAACTATTGGCACCTCTTGCTCTGATTCCAATTAGCTTTGGCTTCTACGCAGGTAATTAACACTTAGAAAGGAAGTTACACCAGCCTGGATGAATGTACATGTTGAGCACATGTGATTACTGAAATAAAATGGCACAGGGCTGGAGAGATGGCTTCATGGTTAAGCGTTTGCCTGTGAAGCCTAAGGACCCCAGTTCGAGGCTCAATTCCCCAGGACCCATGCTAGCCAGATGCACAAGGGGGCGCACACATCTGGAGTTCGTTTGCAGTGGCTGGAGGCCCTAGTGTGCCCATTCTCTCTCTCTCTCTCTCTCTCTCTCTGTATCTATCTCTATCTATCTCTCTCTTTCTCTGCCTTTCTCGCTCTGTCACTCTCAAATAAATAAATAAAAATTGAACAAATTTTTTTAAAAAAAAAAAGAATGGCACAAGGGCTTCTAAAATCATTTTTTTCCTATCTTTAAAATTTTTGTGGTACTGTGGCAGCATAAGCCTTATATATGAGGTATAGAAAGTGGGCACATCTCACATTTTAAATATCTAACATTTATAAATATCTCACATTTTAAATATCTAACATTTATAAATATAGGCAGAACCTGCTACCAGTCTTGAAAACAGTACCAAATGATTTACAGACTAACTAATTTAACCTAGAAATTGTCAGAAAAGGACAAGTAAGACAGTACAAAGTCTTAGCACCTGTGTTTGAAAACATCTTTGATTAGTTCAGATACCTGTGTGGGTACAAATTACCCAGAGAACATTGGAAACTGAACCACAGAGCTTGATTTCTCTCTCTCTCTCTCTCTCTCTCTCTCTCTCTCTCTCTCTCTCTCTCTCTCTCTCTAAAGTACCCTAAAGTAGGAATTATGTCTTAAGAGTTAATTTTGTTATAAGCACTAGACTTACATACAATAGAGCAGAATCTGGTCTTCTTTTTCTTTTTTAAACCAAAACAGCTAGCTAAATTCTAATATAACCCTTGATAAATCTTTTTGAAAGAAGAAACATTGTTTGGCTTAAACTTGATAGCTATTGATTTTATATACCACAGAAATTTTTATTAACATAAAACAATTTTATGTTTTACCCATGACTTAAATTTGATAAACCTTAAGCAAGCTATCTCAACATAATTTAGTCTGAAAATTAGTTTTTTGTTGTTGTTGTTGTTCCCTAAGAGTTTGCAAACAGTCGAAAAATCTCTAACTTTAGTCATGGCATTTAGATTTAGCCTGAAAATTCTTTCCTATATACACACATCTTTATCCACATACTTTAACATTCTCATCTATATACCACTCCAAAAGCATTTTTAATGAGCATTCTATGTCCCAACATTGAAAAATTCCTTCCCAGTTCCTTTAGTCAATTCATCTCATCCCATTACTAACCACCTTTCTTATAAGGCTATTATGAAAAACTACACCAAATTAATTAATCCTATTACTCACTAACAAGTGAGTAGTCTAAAGAAAATTTTATGTCATTAATACCAATAAGACACTTGTAAATGATTTTATTAGGAGTAACTAAGGCAAATGTTGCTATCTTGAGGCAGACTGGCCTAGAAGTCATGTCAGTTGCCTCCTCCTTTTAAGTACATTAAGGACATTACAATCCTTTTTTTTTTTTAATACCTGACAAATCATAAGTTATCACTTTAGAGAGAATTCTGTTGTTTTTAATAATCCCCTATGTAAGTTTAATTTGAACTAGAACATAAATTCAGTAATTATATTTATGATATCATGTAACACAGTATGACATTTTTTTATGTAAAACTTCAGTTCTTTATAGGCTGCTTTTTGGTGTGCTGTTGCTGCTGGGTGAGGCTTGCATATGCCTTACATCAGCCCTGTCCTACTCCCAGCACCCACCAGGGGTCCGGTCTAGTACACATGGAGGTAATGGCCAAGAAGACTGCCGGGAGGCCAAAGATTCTGACTACCTGAAGAGGAAGGGGGGGGGGGCTCCAGGACTGCCAGGAGGCCTCTGAAGAAGGAGGCCCACTGGGAAGCTGCTGAAGAAGGAGGGAGCCCACTCGAGAGCCACTGGGAAAGAGGGGCCCTCCCAGACTGCTGGGAGGCCACTAGGGAAAAAGGGAGCCTGCTTGGGGCCACTGGGAGAGAAGGTGGTACCTGCACAGACAGAGGTGCCATTGTCTGCCACCTGACTCTGACCCAAGCCACTTTGGAGTGCTTGCAAAGCCAGCTTGTAGTTTTTCCTGCTTAAAGGGAATGAGGGGAAATTTCCTTCCTGAGCTTTTCATTTCCTAGCCAGATAAGCTATGTGGGTCCACATGTCTGGGCCATATGGATGCCCAGAAATCCAGAAATTACCTAGAGGACTTCTTCCCAAAAGGAGCCTGCTAACCTCTGGGAGAGCTAATTCCCTTAACTTTCAAAAGAGCTCTTATTCCATGAATCTGAGTTTTGGTTGCTTGTTTTTTTTTTTTTTTGTTGTTGTTGTTGTTTTGTTTTGTTTTTTTTTGGTTGGAGGCAATGTTACCCATGACAGAGAAAGATTAGAAATGCCGAAAACCAGAGGGCAATGTTCCCAAGAGCTGATTAGCACATGGGACATTCCCCAAAGATCTGGGCATGAGCCTGTCCACAAGTTTAAGAGGCCAGCGACCTGCCCTACAGGCTTTTAAGAGGTCAATGTGCTACCAGGTTTTTTTTGTGTCAGAGAGAAATATATAAAGGGTTTTTGCCAACACCCAATGGGTTGTCAGGATCCAGGCAGAGGACAGCTGGCCTTCAGTCAATACCAAAGAGTGGCCTCAGCCAAGAGACATCAGTTGCCAGTTCATCGTGTCTAGTCCTGAGCAATGGCACAAACCAAAAATAAAGGAGCAGAAAGAGAAACCTGCCAGCCTTCAAAAACATGGAAGCAAGGCCACATGGGCCAATGTCTCCCAGTTCCTCTGGGAGAGCACTCACCTACCCTGTCCATCTCATAAGCTCCCTGTTCAGGCACCAGCTATGGGTTTTTGGATTTTTGCTTGTGGGGGCCGGCCGCAGTTCACCTCGAAGTCATCCAGGCAACTGGGGGTGGGTGAACATGTAAAGAAAGACACTCCTAAGAGAAAGTTGAACAGCTCTCTCCTTACCTGTTGCCATGTTGAAATCCCAGTCTGGTCTAGTCAAATGGAAGAAGGTATCAATGATAGCCTGATTATTGGTGAGAGTCCCATCAGTGCCCAGAAACAATTTCTGAGCTTCAGTCTGGATTCTCTCCCTCTTCTCTATAGTAAAGAGACTCTGTATCAATTGTTGACAATCATCCCAAGTTGGTAGGTGGGTGAAAATGATAGAATCCAAAAGGTCAGTAAGTCCCTGCAGTTTTTCGGAAACTTTAGGAGTATCCATCATAGTACATGGTTAAATAAAAACTTTCCACAATAAAACCCAGCTTTACAACTATGTAAACACAAGGTCAAACTGGCAAAGGGTACTACAGGGAATTCTACACACAGAAAAAGCAAATCACCAACATCAAGTGTCCATAAGAAGCAGGTCACAATAACCAAACTCAAAGAAGGCACAAAAAACTACAAAGTCCAAGAAAACACCAGCCGCATAAACCACCACAATATGGCAGAGATTAAATCAAACCTCACAGTTATTACCCTAAACATTAATTGCCTTTATTCACCATCAAGAGACATAATATAGCAGTGTGGATCAGATAATTAGGCCCCTCAATCTGCTGTCTTCAAGAAACACACCTCACAACTAAAGACAGACACCTAAAATAATAATAGTTATCCCATTTATCTGGTGCTGACTTCACTCTCTGCTTCTTTTTCAGATGGATGCAGATCCTGAGAAGAGAATCAGCCCATCGCACCTCACCAGGGCCCCAGCTGAAACCATGGAGTAACTGGAGAAACGAGCAAGAGTGCTGCTTTCTTGGTGAACCTGGTACCAGCACAAGGGTGAAGGAGACAGACACAGAGAATACTCAACTCCTACCAAACCAGATATCCAGAGACACAGAGGTTCCCAACACCTCCTTACTGAAGTAGACCTAAAATGAACCAAACATGGCTCAGGGAAATTCATGGAAGAGGAGGCAGAAAGATTGTTAGAGCCACATATTTGGACATTATGCACAGAGACATTGCCTCTTCCCCATAACTGATGGCCAACCCCACAATGCACAACCCATATCCCCCAATGAGGAGGGCCCTTGTGAAGGAAGGAGGACAGGGAGGAGGCTAACCATGATACCAACATGGCTGTATAACACTGTGTACATTAAAAAAAAAAAATAGTAAAAGCAAAAAAAAAAAAAAAAAACCAGTAGCCTTACCAGGTATACTGGTGCACACCTTTTATTATAGCACTTGGGAAACTACATAGGACATACTAGGTCAGCCTGGGATAGAACAAGACTCTACCTTAAAAAACAAAAATAAAAATAATAATAACTCATACTACTGGGGACATACGTTCACATTCACCTCAACTACAAATGGATCAAAGATCTCAATATAAGACCTCCTAAAACAATGAAATAATTAGAAGAAAAAGTAGGAAGAATACATTAAGATATAGACATCAAAAGACTTTTTTCACCTATTTTTATTTTTGGTTTTTCAAGGTAGGGTCTTGCTCTAGCCCAGACTCTATAGTTGCAGGGTGGCTTCAAATTCATGGTGATCCTCCTATCTTGGCCTCCCAAATGCTGGGATTAAAGGCATGCACCACTATACCCGGCCAAGAATAGATTTTTTGGAATATTTATTTAACAGAAAAAGAGAGGGAATGGGTGCACCAAATTTTAATTTATGTATGTATTTGGCAGAGAGAGAGAAAGAGAATGGGCACTCCAGGGCCTCCTGACACCACCAACGAAATCCAGATCATGCACCACTTTTGTGTATCTGGTTTTATGTGGACAGTGGGTAATTGAACCCAGGCTATGAAGCTAGCCAAGCAAGCACCTTTAACTGTGGAGCAATCTCTCCAGCCAAAAACTTTTTGACTAAAATCAAAGTAGCTCAGGGAACTACAAACACTCAAGTTCTGGTGTGATGACTCATGCCTTTAATCCCTGCACTTGGGAGGCAGAGGTAGGAGGATAACTGTGAGTTCAAGACTATCCTGAGACTACATAGTGAATTCCAGGTCAGCCTGGGCTAGAGTGAGACCTTACCTTGAAAAACCAAAAAGACATGAAAACATTGGGAGCTCATGAAACTAAAAAGCTATTGTACAGCTAGTAGTCAATAGACAGCTACAGGATGGAAGGAAATCACCAGCTATACAACTGACAAAGGTATAAGCAACCAAAAATAAGATAAACCTGGCATGGTAACTCATCATTTTAATTCCAGCACTTGGGAGGCTGAGGTGAGAAGATCGCTGTGAGTTCCAGACCAGACCGGGACAGAGGGAGACCCTACCTTGAAAAAACTACAACAAAATAATCAAATGAAAACTGAGTCCACATGGTGGTGGTAAATACAGATGCAATGTGCCTCTGTAATCCCAACATGCCTATAGCAATGTAAGCTGGGGCCAAGAAAATCTAGAAGCTCAAAAGCACAATAGGAAGAGTTAGAAGGACAAAAGAATCACCCTGAAATTGTTTTCCAACCTCCACAAACATGCCACAGTACACATACATTCATAAACATACATACACACAATAAAATAATGGAATAAATAGAAGTGGTGTCTCATGTCTCTAAGACCAGCACTTGGGAGGCTGAGACAGAAGGATGTCTAAGAGTTCAAGGCTACATAGTGAGATCCAGGCCAGTTTAGTCCATGGAGTGACACTCTGCTGAGAGAGAAAGAGAAGATAGAAGAGAGATAAGGTCCCAGCTTTGACACTATGTGACCTTGAATTCAAGAACCTTTATTTGAATGGAATTTCAAAGGAGGAAGTGTGGGGGGGAGGGAGGGAATTAACATGGGATATTTTTTTATAATCATGGAAAATGCTAATAAAAATTTTAAAGTAAATAAATAAAAAAGAACCTTTATTTTTTTCCCCTTTCAAATGAGCACAACCACCAGGCATCATGGTGCACATCTTTAATCCTTGCACTTGGGAGGCAGAGGTAGGAGGATTGCTGTGAATTCCAGGGTGAATTCCAGGTCAGTCTGTATTAGAGTGAAATCTTACCTCAAAAATCCAAAAAATAAAATAAAATAAAATCAGCACAGCCAAAGGAAACAGCCCTACATGCTAGCAACTAAACAATTAACAAACAGAACAAAAGGTGATTAAATACAATGGGCTATCACTCAGCCATACAACAGAATGAAATACTGACACTTGCTGAAACTCAAATGAACCTGTAAAATCATATTCAAGGAATGGCCAGCCACAAATATTACATGTGTAACCATGCTTGCCTCCTCATGCCTGTAATCTCCAGGTTTTTTTCCCCTTCTTCTTAAAATTTTCATCTTTAAGTTTTTTTTTTAAATTTTTTTATTGACAGCTTTCATAATTATAGACAATAAACCACGATAATTCCCTCCTCCACCTTTTCCCTGCACAAATACACTCTTCATCATATACCCTCCCCCTCTCTTTTATTTTTCCTCCTACTATGAAGATCTTGTGTAGGTAGTGCCAGGCACTGTGAAGTCATGGATATCCAGGCCATTTTGTGTCTGGAAGACTGAATTGTAAGGAGTCTTGCCCTTCCTTTGGCTTTTACATTTCTTAATCCACCTCTTCCACAATGTGCCCTGAGCTTTGGAAGGTGTGATAGAGATATTGCAGTGCTGAGCACTCCTCTGTCACTTCTTCTCACCACTGTGGTGCCTTCTTAGTCAGTCATATCAGAGGTCACTACCATGTGAAAAGAGAAGCTAATCCCAGTTTATTTTTTAAGTTTGTTAGGTTTAATTTTAGCATAAAGATTGCTGCAAGATGACTTTAACCCACTTGTTTAAAAAACATTATACAAGATAATACAAATTATTTGGTATTAGGCATTTAGAGTATAAAGAGCTAACTTGTTTTTACGTGCAAATGGTCAACAAGACAGAAATCTAAATTTTAGGTTTTATTTTTTATTTTTCAAGGTAGGGTCTCACTCTAATCCAAGCTGACCTGGAATTCACTCTGTATTCTCAGGGTGGCCTTGAACTCACAGTGATCCTCCTACCTCTGCCTCCTGAGTGCTGGGATTAAAGGCATGTGCCACCACACCCAGCTAAGTTTTAGTATTTTAAATAGTTTCTTCATAATTTCTCTACATGTTTGTTAGCACTGTAAGTGTGTCCAGCATTACAGCTCTTAATAAGAGTCTAATCTTAGTAAGAGTAAAAACTAATCAAATAAATGAGCATGAAAAACTGTTATAAACTGCCATTAGTTTATGTTCATGTTCATATACATCTACTTATCAAGCTCACCTTTAAACTGCATGGTAGTTTTTTCTTCCAATTTAACATTAGATACAGGTAACTCTAGCCATCATGAATGAAGGTCAACACAAAGCCCCTGCTTCTTGCTGAATCATGAATCTCACTGTAGTAAATCTGGATGCAAACACACTTAAAATAAACTTCTATTATTCTGTATGAAAATCTCACTAAATATTTTCTTAACAGGGTGGAGGAATTTGTTATTTAGTAGTAAAAGTTTTTGCCCTCTAAAACAATATTTAAATAGAGCAACTTACAGAAATATGTTCTCAAAATAATAGTTGTGTTATACCCTACTTCAGTTATTGCCATATGGAAACTTCATTAAAATCAGTTTACCACAACCAATAAACCTGTTCAATGAACAATAAAAAAAAAAATCAAAACTTGTCCAAAGCAATCCCAAATGAAAATGTATGCCATTTCAAAATCAAATGCACTCATTAAGAATTTGGGCAATTAACAGAAAACATGTATCACATTTGCTGACATTTTAGCCCCTAAACAATAGGTTCCTCGTTCCTTTATACTATCTTGTGAAATAAATTCAATCTAAACATGTGACTATAATTATTTTGTTTTACAACTTATTTCAAATTCTAAAGTTCACACACAAGGCTGCAAACTGAAGCAGGATTCATTTTATCATTCACTGACCTATGTGTAGTTATCTATAAATATTCACTGAAGCAACACTGGTCCAACCAGGCACGATTTTCTTCATTTTGTAAGTAAGTGTAGCCCAATACCTTATCATATTTGTAAATTATAAACATGAAAATATGTATTACAGGCACATTTTCAAAACCAGCACAGTATGAAATTTCACTTTTCATAGTCACTGAAATTTTTCTTGTTTGGCTGTTTGGTTTCCCTCCCCCTTCAGCACAAGATTGCTAGCAGCTCTCCTTTAGAGTCAAAACTCCTCAGGCCTAAGCTGTCTGAAAAGGTAACAGGTAAACTAGCACCATGAGAAGAACTGTATTAAATTTTAAAGACTGTTCATTAGCAGTTCCATCTTCCTGAGTTTGTGTGGATACAATCCATTCTTCATAAGATACTCCTTGCTGAGGCGAATCTGAGCACCACGCTGAAGCTGGAAAGAGCATAGAGCTTGAAGAGGATTAAGCAAAATCTCATGTATGTCATGATTCTTCTCTAAGATGGAAAGAGCAACAGCAGCATACTCCAGAGTAGAAAGGCACCTATTTGTTGGTTGTATCGAATTACATACTGGCTAGAAGTACTAGTTTTTAGCTGCACCTGTTTGGGAAGTTGGAATAAGGAATTCTTATAAAAATATCCTTAGCCTAGCTCCATGTACCAATGATGATTGTGGAAGGATAAACAGGAGCGTCTATAATAAATTCTTCCAAATTAGTGGCCTCAGCACCTGGATATAAAATTAATGTACCAGAATTACTAAAAACAGTTGAAAGTTCAACATCCCTTTCTTCACTGAAGCGACGACCAATCATAACTTTACACTTGGCCTGGGGGAGGCATGCTGTGAGCAGAGGAACTGTCTGCAACACTTTGCTTTCTCCTGCTGGATGCTGAATTATGTACAATTGAGTAGCGATATAGAGTAGGTGCACTGGTAGAAATGGACATAAACACACTTTCTGGGGCTGGCTGCAGTGACTGCATTTGGGCCTGCACTCGGCATGTTTCACCGGCACCTACCACAGCCCGTCTGGTCCCGCCCCACTGACTTCTAGAGATGCACCGCCCTCCAGCCATTCTTCCTCATCAGGCTCGGGACTCAGCTATGGCATCCCAGAGCATCGGCGCCTCTCCCTGCGGCTCCATGGCTGGTGCTCATGGGGCCATCACATTGAGGAAGCTCTGCCATGGGGCAGGGTACACGCCGGGGACTGATCGCAGTTTGGGGAAGACAAAAGCAAAAGGATTTCTGAATTCCCAACCAGCTTGGGATACCCAGTAAGTCTTGGCCAGCCTGGGATATAGCAAAAAACCTACCTCAAAAAAAGGACAAGAGGGCTGAAGAGAAGGCTTAATGGTTAAGGCGCTTGCCCGCAAAGCCAAAGGATCTTGGTTATATTCCCCAGGACCCACTTAAGCCAGATGCACAAGGTGGTGCATGCGTCTGGAGTTTGTTTGCAGTGGCTGGAAGCCCTGGTGCATCCATTCTCTCTCTCTCTCTCCCTCTCTCTCTCTCTCTCTCTCTCTCTCTCTCTCTCTCCCCCACTCTGCCTCTTTCCTATCTTAAATAAATAAATAAATAGGACAAGAAACTTCTGGGTAAGATGGTGGCCCATTGCATTTGGACTACTGTCATCTCTTCCTACAGTGATCATGGGGGAGTGGGCATGAGAACTTGAAGGGTTCCAAGAAATACAACTACAGTTTAGTTTACAGGAGACCTCATGCTGCAGAGACCACTGGCTGAGATTCATGACATCTGGTGCCTCATATATTCTTACTATACCATCTGCTGAACAGGTTGCTAACATAAGACCCATATGCTTGGGCAAATTTCACATCAGTAACAGATGTTCTGCTATCCACTAAAGTTGTCCTCTTCACCCAGTGACTCGTCCTCGCAGTTTATCATTGGACTCTCCTACTATTTCTTCTCACACAGCAGCTGTTCGATCAAAAGAACAGGAGGCCAAAACCTGTCCAAACTCAGGATGAGCCCATGTCACATGCCATACAGATCCACTATGTGTCTTCCAGCTAGAGGTACAATGCCAATCTCCACTTTGACTTTGTCCCAGACCTTGACGCTCTGGTCGCTGGAGCAGGTGGCGATGCAGCGTCTGTGGAAGTCCAAGGAGACATCATGGATGAGATCCTTATGGTCCACCGCGATGCTGTGTGCCACAAACATGGCTCCCCGCCTCAATAAATAAAATTTTTTAAAAATACTTTTAAAAATGGACTATGGAACTAAATACAGAATTCTCAAAAGAAGAAATACAGATGGTATATAAACATCTAAAAAATGTTCTACATCCTTAGCTATCAGGGAAATGCAAAATTAAAACTACTTTGAGATTCCATCTCACTCCTATTGGAATGGCTATCATCAAGAAAACAAATGACAATAAATCCTGGTGAGGATGTGGCAAAAGAGGGACCCTTTTTCACTGTTGGTGTAAATGTAATCTGGTAAAACCATTGATGAAATCCATGTGGAAGTCCCTAAGACAGCTAAAAATAGATTTACCATATGACCTAGTTATACTACTCTTAGGCATATAAGCTAAGGAATCGTCTCATTACTTTAGAGATACTTGCACATCCATGTTTATTGCCACTCCATTTACAGGAGCTAAAAAATGGAACTAGCCTAGATGTCTGTCATCTAACAAGTGGATAATGAAGATGTGGTACATTTATACAATGGAGTTCTATTCAGTGGTAAAGAAAAAGGAAATCATGGAATTTGCAGGGAAATAGATGGATCTGGAAAGGATTATACTAAGTTAGGTAACCCAGTTATAGAAAGCCAAATGTCACATTTTCTCTCTCATACGTGGATCCTGGCTACAAATGTTTATACTTGTATGTGAGTTGAGCCAAAAATCAATTAACAGAAGCCAGTAAGCTATAAAGGAGCTATATGAGAGAGATAGAAAAAGGGAGCTAGGGGAGGGGAGGACTCAAGGAGATGGTGTTGTATATATGTGCAATGGCTTGAGTGAGATTGAATAAAAGAATGGTGGGGGGAGGGTTAATCAAAAGTCAAGATTTTGTGAATAAGCCATACGGAAACCTACTTTTTTGGGTAATGGAACATCCAGTAGCCATATATTGTTAGTAGAAAATTTTCAGTGCCAGCAATAGGATCCCTTCCAATGAGTTGTTGGCCAGAGAGGTCTCTAATGCTCCAAAAACACTACAGGCCATTGCTAAGGCTGTTGGTTTCCCTCAAGAAATAGATAGTAAGACCCTATTGCTGACCACTTCACATGCCTGGGTTGCAAGGTCACTGAGAAGTCAAGCTGCACTGAAAACCTTCTCCCTGTATACCAGCTGACAGAAAGCTGGAAAAATCTGCATGCCATATAGCCCTAAGGGAGAAAGAAGTCATCAGCAGTGAAAACAATGGCCATTGCAAGCTTCAAGTATGGCCAACAGGGCCAAATGACCAAATGGGTGCAATAGTGGTATGTCTGTTATGGGGGAAAATAACTGCTCTCTAATCAGACTAGAGGCCACCTCCATGATGTAAGGGCTCAGGAGTGACCAAATGCTGGGCTCCTCCCAGGTGGGTAGATAGTGCTGAGGAGGGACCAGGCCCACTGGTTCCTCCCAAGGGGTTGAGAAAGAGGGTAAGCGTTGAACAACTCAGAACCTTGCCTAGTCACTGGAGAAAAACCACACTGAGTCGGGAGTCTTGTCAAAGCAGGAACTCGCCTTATTGTTACAAACAGTTGCCTATATAATGTTGGGAACAAAGGCGGGGATTCTAGGATGGGGGGATGGTAAGGGCCAATAGTCAACTGCGACTATTGAAATGATAATTTCAACTCCTGTGCGGAAGTAGCAGGCAAGATCTTTCTGAGTCCTTGCTGGCCAGAGGCAGGTCACCAACTTTAGCTAGGCTCAGGAAGTTCCACTAGGCCTCACGCCTAGGCCTCTCAAGGCCCAACATCTCCCCCTTTTGTTTTTGTAAGAGCATTAGTCACCATGGCCCCTGTCTTAGGTTGTGCCCCTCTGGGAATCTTACCCATCACTGGGTACCATGTGTTTAGCTCGCTGAGAACCCACTCCATGGTCTGTCTTAGGTTGTCTCAGTCAGTCTGAGATCTTACCCATAATTGGTCACACAGAGGGCAGAGGAGGTGGCAGTGGGTCATCTGAGGAACTTAATTCCTGAGTTGCCAGCCTGTGCCAATGTATCTCAGCCTGATGAAGTTTTATTGCCTCTAGCCACTGGTGAATGAATTGTGTAATTTTGTTAATTACATAAGGCCTGACAGTGAGGAGAAGGAGGAAGGGAAGGAGGGGCCTAAGTAGAGGAAGGAGGTAGGGTAAGAAGCCATGTAAGCCCATCCACAGTGGGCTGTCCTGGAGGTCCCGCCATCTCTTCTCCAGGTCCTCCTGGAGCCTCTTAATCTTGTCCTGGATGATTCCTGATTTACTGGCATAAAAGCAGCATTTTTCCTGTAAAAACAAGCATATGCCTGCCTTTTCAGCCATTAGTAGGTCTAGTCCCCTCCTGTTTTGTAGGACTACCTCAGCCAGGGAATCTAGCTGTTGTTGGAGATAGGTATCCCTCCGATATAATCAAAAGAGGGAATAGGGAAGGCCTCATTTCCAGGAATGATATCTACATCTGGGATTAAGGTGTCTGGGGCACAAAGGCCCATCCAGTTGGTGGGCAGAAAGTCATAGACCATCCCGCCTCCACAAACATAAACCATTCCAGAAGGCAGGAAGCATTGAGCACTGGGTTCAGTTGTGTTAAAAGTACATAAGGAAGGATGAATATACCCCACATCTATACTGGAATTATTAGGGGAAGGCAGGGCCCAAATGCAAGTTCCAGAGGAAACATTGGGAATAGCTGGACGGGGAGGGGGAAGGTGGCTGAGCAATTTTTTAAGGTTGTATGGGACATCTGTACTGCAAGCAGCTGGGGAGGCCCAGATCAGAGGCAAAGCCAGCTCCAGGCCCCAGTCAATGGGTCCCTCCATCTTACCCAGGTAGAACTGTAGGTAACAGATGAGGACCAATGTTTTTGAAAACGGGATAACTATTTATTTTCGTTAGAAAAACTTAAAATATTTAGGGTAAACAATGCCTTTTTTAGTTGGTCATGTGGGGGTAAGGATTCCCCCTTTTGTTTTTGTAATTGAGACTTGAGAGTCTGATTATCTTATCTTTAAAATTTTAATTGTACTATGGTAGTATAAGCCTTACATATGAGGTATATAAAGTAGACATATCTCATATTTTAAATATCTAATACTTATAAGTATCTCACATTTTAAATGCTTAACAGTTATAAACACAGGCAGAACCTGTCACCAGTCTTGAAAACAGTACCAATTGATTTATAGACTAACTCATTTAACCTAGAAATTTTTAGCACCTGTTTTTGAAAACATCTCTGATTAGTTTAGATGCCTGTGTTGGTACAAATTACCCAGAGAACATTGGAAACAGAACCATAGAGTTTAATAATTTTTTCAACCAAAACAGCTAGCTAAATTTTAATATAACCCTTGATAAATCTTTTTGAAAGAAGAAACATTATTTGACAACCCATGATTTTGGCTTAAGCTTGATAGCTATTGATTTTATGTACCATAGAAACTTAAATGACCACTTCTATGTGAGCCTTTATCTTTAGAATAGTTCAAACCTTGATGAAAAGAGGAGCCTAATTTACTTTACTGAGAGAGTCTTAAAGCCAGTTTTATAACCCTTAAATCATAACAAATTAGCATCAGTGACCTGTTAATGAGTGAGGTCTTATCATAAGACTCAGTTTCTCCACTGATTAAAACCTTGGCATCAGGTAAACAGTAGATTTAATCCAATTAAATGTTTTAATGAAGGGGCCCTTCCTCTGATATACACATTAGGTAAGTGTGATGCTTATCTTATGTAAGGAGTTTGTAACCTGGTCAAATACTTTGACTCAGTTGACTTATTTAACATTTTGTCTAGTGAGAAATTTTATCTAATAGATGTGACTTTAGGTATTCAAAAGAGAACTAAAGAGAAACACAGTTACATGTAGTACTCCTTTTTCTTTGTCAGAGACAATTGGCCATTTTGTCTCTAGTCAGAGTCTGGGGGACATGTGGCTTAAACTTGTATGGGGTCTGACATAAAGGGGATTTTATCCGTTTTTTTAGAGTCCAGCTTTCCATGAATTTAAGTAGCATAGGTTGGAAAGCAAGAGCAAAATGAAATTACAGAACAGAGAGATAAACATCCTGACATTTTTTATCCTATTCTGAAGTTGTTTGTTTTTACATAGAAAATTTCCCATTTGCAAAACACAAGGTGATAGACTCTTGTCTATGTTTAACCTGGTTAAACCTCCAATTACATCTGTACTTATGACTTTGTGACCCACCTAGCATAGGCATCACCTGTGTCTAGTGTAAGATGAATTACACTAGATTAAGACTATGTCCCTATATAAAACTTTTAGAGTATCCTTAAGAGTCTGTAAATGGTTGAAAAATCTCTAACTTTAGTCATGGCATTTAGGTTTCACCTGAAAATTCTTTCCTACATATGCGCATCAGTCCATTATAAATTTAACCTTGATTAAACTCTGGGCCTGGGCAGCAGGATGCAGCCAGCCCTTATGCCAGTAGCCCAGTTCCAACAAAGTCCTCTGTAGTCTTTCCTTTCCCTTAGAAAGCTCATAAGCCAAGCCTCAAAGTTCAATGCTGTTTGCACTTAGCATTTTTAGATTCTCATTAAAATAGTCCATAAAATTTGGCTTACCACTCCAGAAGACACCTTCAGTTTCAAGCACCAACTCCATGGCTATTCCCCCAAAACAAAGATTCCAAACGATCAACATCTACATCTTCAGGTTCATCTCAGTCCACTGAGATGTTCAGTATCAAACAGCTTTAGGTTTGCTGAGATAAACTTCCAGACCAGATACAGTTATGGAGGAAGGGATATTTATTGAAGCCTACAGATCCAGGGGAAGTTTCATAATGGCAGAAAAAGCTGGCCTTCCTTCATAGGCCCAAGCAGAGAGAGAGAAGCACAAGCCTAAAGGTCAAAAGCCACACAGTGTGTCAACTAGGGACATATGACCTGTTTAGAAATACAAAAGCTGCAGATGCAGCTTCCCAGAGAAACAAAAGTGAAAGGAAAGAGAAAGAGAACAAAGAGATGTTGACAAGAAAGTACAGGTTATAGAAGCAAAGTGTAACATATTAAATATGAAGACTGCCTCATAACTTACGAGGGTACACTCACCTGCACATGTACACCGATTGGCTTCTTCAATGAGAATGCCTCACACAGGGCACTAGTCTGCCAGGTTCCCAGAGCCCCAAGTTAGGCGCCAGATGCCGGGCTCCTCCCCAGTGCGTAGGTAGTGCTAAGGAGGTACCAGGCCCACTTGTTCCTCCCAAGGGGTTGAGGAAGAAGGGATGAACATTGGACTACTCAGAACCTCTCCTAGTCACCAGAGAAAAACCACATTGAGTTGGGAGTCTTGTTGAAGCAAGAACTTGCTGTATTGTTACAAGCAGTTGTCTATATAATGTTGGGAACAAAGGCGGGGGTTCTAGGATGGGGGGAAAGGTAAGGGCCAATAGTAAACTGCGACTATTGAAATGATAATTCCAACTCCTGCACACAAGTAGCAGGCAAGAAACCATTAGGCGTCTTGCTGAGTCCTAGCTGACCAGAGGCAGATCAACAAACTTTAGCTAGGCTCAGGAAGTTCCACTAGGCCTCACACCCAGGCCTTTCAAGGGCCAAAAACCAAGACCATGGAGACCACTCTGAGGCAAAGATGGAAGCTTTTATTCAATAAAGGCACAAGCTGCCAGTACTGACTCTCAAGAGAGCAGAGTACAGTCAACTTGGGATCTCAAACAGTGGACTACATAGAGTTCTTCAGTTGAGGGAAGGTGAGGAAGGGGAAGTTAAAAAAAAAAAAAGTTTCTTTAGGGGAGATCTAAGATAGCCAGGGTGTGACACCACAACCATAAGTAGGTGGGTTATAGGATGGTAGGGCAAGAAATCATGACCTGGAGGCATTATTAAGCAAGGAAGGGATTAATGGATGGGTGGTTCCTTGAAGATGTGGATGACCCAGTCCCTGGTGTCTGTCACCATCCTACTGTCTTTGGTGACTCCATTTTGGGAAGCCTATCTTGACCTAACATTCCAGCCTTTTGTTAATGACAAGGGACCATGGTTTCTCTCTTCTGTAGTGTCTTCATGCTGAACATAGGGGGTGATGAGCTCTTATGGAGGAGGCTGGATAATGTGGTCTACGGGTGTCCCTTCAGGGCAGGTGGCTAAAGGCTAGTAGGAGATAGAGGAGGGGCAGGTCAGTAAAAGTTGGTTGAATTTTTGGTGGGTGAATTCGTCCACCTGATTTTATTTTATTTTTTATTTAATTTATTAGTTTTCTTTTCAGCAAATACAGGCAGTTTGGTACCATTGTTTAGGCTCATCCATGATCTACCCCCTCCCAATGTACCCTCCTTGTTGATGTAAATGGGTCGTGCATTGTGGAGTTAGCCCACTGTTATTGGTATGATAAATGTCTCTGTATATCATGACCCAACATACATCCACCTGATTTTAGATGCATCTTAGAAGGCAGTGGGCCAGAGCAAGTAGCAAGAATAATGCACATATAGGCCCTAAGAGTGGTAAAAGCCAGGACCAGACTGTCCCAAAAATGTTCCATGACTCAGAGGGAATTGGTGTTTGCACCTGAAGCTGGTCAGCCAGATTTTTTAGTTTTTTAATTTTGACCTCTAGCTTGCCTGACCAGTTAACATAGTAATTCAGAAAAAGGTAGGTCCTTCTTTGTCCGCTGTCAAGAGGTCTTAGGGCTCAGTGGTTCTGTAGCACAACTGAGGCCAGAGAAGTAAGTTGCTTTTGTAGCAGTCACAGGGGGATCTCTGAACTGCAATGCTCAGTTCTATAGAAAGCCTTTCATAGGAAATTAGGCTATGGCTCTGGCCTCATGCAGTCAGTCCTGTGGCAGGTATAGAGGCTGCTAGGCCTACTCCTACCATCACAGGCAAGTGGACACCTCTTTTGTAATGATAAGCCTACTTAGGAAAAGGACTGCCAACTCTCCCTCTGTATACATGGTGAGGCTAGGTACCAAAGTGACTGGGGTGCAAGGGCCCAAGTGCATTCTTGGAGAGTTGCAAAAGTATACAGCACAGAGTCACACCAAAAATAAATTCCCTTTGGTAAGGTGTGGTTTTTGGTTTTTTTGTTGTTGTTGTTTGTTTGTTTTCTTTTGTTTTTGTTTTTGTTTTTGTTTTAAGGTAGGGTCTCACTCTTGTGCAGGCTGACCTGGAATTCACTATGTAGTCTCAGGGTAACCTCAAACTCATGCCGATTTTCCTACCTCTGCCTATCAAGTTATGGGATTAAAGATGTGCACCATCACACCTGGCAAGGTGTAATTTTTAACAACAGAATTATTGCTGAAAGCTCCAGACCAGCATTGAGAGATGTCCTTATGCCAGCAATCAAGGCGGTTCTGAACAGTGGGATAGAGAACTTGCAGAAAGGACACCGGAAGCATGGACTGTCTGAAGCAGAAGTGACGTTGGACAGAGGAACTGCAGTAATGAGGGGGTGCTCAAGGGAAGCGCCCAGGAAGCAAGCAGTGTGATTAGTAAGGTTCAGTTGATTCAGGAGGGAGAGAAGAATTAAGGATGGCCATCCAGGGGATAGTAAACAATGGTGGGAAGCATGTTTCTTGGTATTCTTTAACTTTTGTGGACAGACTTGCTACGTCGAGGCCACCTTGGTGCTTGCTTACATTTTTATGGCATGGACCAAGGAAGAAAATAAGTCGCCCTGTTAGAACTTTTGTTAAAAATACTTGATGCTTGAAGCAGCCTAAAAACCAAAAGTCATTTGTAACCGCAGACTGTCTAACACTAATTTTGGTGAAGTATTGACTATTAAATATGTGATTGTAATCTTTACTCAATGTATTTGTGCCTCAATTCCTGGAACAGGCTGTTCATAGAAATTGTACCACATTAATAAACAAAGGCTGGGCTGGAGAGATGGCTTAGCGGTTAAGCACTTGCCTGTGAAGCCTAAGGACCCTGGTTCGAGGCTCGGTTCCCCAGGTCCCACGTTAGCCAGATGCACAAGGGGGCGCACGCATCTGGAGTTCGTTTGCAGAGGCTGGAAGCCCTGGCGCGCCCATTCTCTCTCTCTCCCTCTATCTGTCTTTCTCTCTGTGTCTGTCGCTCTCAAATAAATAAATAAATAAATAAAAATTAAAAAATAAATAAAAAAAAATAAACAAAGGCTAAGCTTATGCAGTCAGAATTGTATATAACCTGATGCTCTACTTCAGTAAAATACATTCAGATACATCAATCTTGTGTGTGTATCTGTTTGTCACTCTGCCGACTCCTTGCCCACATCCCAAGGTCATTTTCCCACGGACTGGTGGCCTCAACTTTGCCAGTCCATGGCAGTGATCCTCCTACCTCTGCCTCCCGAGTGCTGGGATTAAAGGCATGCGCCACCATGCCTGGCTCAGTTTCTTTTTTTTTTTTAATTATAGAATTAGAACTATGGGGAAAATATGTCTCAATGTCTTATTTGTTTCCCCTCTTGGAAAGCTCTTGTTGTATTACTTAATAGATCATTTATATATCTAAGGTATTTTTTTATCTTTGGTTACACGTTTCTCTCTGAGTGTTTAAGACCATGCCAATAGCCAAAATTTAATTGAGAATTAATTTTAGAGGTCACTGATGGCTCTCCAAAGAGACTTTAGGAACCAAGGAGTAGACCTATAGCTCACTGGTGTTTTCTGTCTGTTAGGAGGAGTCAGGGCCATGCTGGCCAAGCAGTTTTCCCATCTTTGGGAAGTCAGGAGGACTGATTGCTCCTCAATTGTGACTCTCCTGTTTTAGACTGTACACCAAATTTTTTTAGGTCTCCATATCCTCCCTGCTCAGGAAGACAGGTGACTTACCAGGGGGCCAGTAGAGAAGTGTCCCATCATCTCCAGTGGCCTCATGACCTGGGAGTACAGGCTAAAATATTGGTGCTTTTTGTTCTGATGATTCCAATTGGCTTTGGCTTCTACATAGGTAACTTAGAAAGGAAGTTACATCAGCCTGGATGTATGTACATATAGAGCACATTTGATTACTGAAATAGATTTAGTTAAAGAATAGCACAAGAGCTTCTTAAAATCATTTTGCCCAACCTTTTAAAATTTTGTTGTCCTGTGGCAGCATAAGCCATATCTGAGGCATAGGAAGTATGCAACATCTTACACATTAAATATCTAATAGCTATAAATACAGGCAGGACCTGTTACCAGTCTTGAAAACAATACCAATTAATTCACAAACAAACTAATTAATTTAACCTAGGAACAGTCAGAAAAGGACAAGTAAGACAGTATAAAGTCTTAGCACCTGTGTTTAAAAACATCTTTGATTAATTTAGGTACTTGAGTGGGTACCAATTATCCAGAAAACATTGAAAACAGAACCACAGAGCTTGAATATTATTTTTCTCAGATGAGAACAATTGTTTCAGTATAAGGCTGTATCCTAAAGTAGGGAACATGTCTTAACAGTTAATTTTGTTATAAGCACTGGGCTTAAGATGCCAGAAATGAGACAGAAAGTTACTATACATATAATAGAGCAGAATCTGGTCTTAGTTGAGCTAAAACAGACAGCTAAATTATAACGCAACCCTTGACAAAGCTGTTTTAAAAGAAAAGACACCACTTGACAACCAATGATTATAGTCTAATCTTTTTTATTTTTAATTTTTTTTGTTCATTATTTATTTATTTATTTGAGAGCGACAGACACAGAGAGAAAGACAGATAGAGGGAGAGAGAGAGAATGGGCGTGCCAGGGCCTCCAGCCACTGCAAACGAACTCCAGACGCGTGCGCCCCCTTGTGCATCTGGCTAACGTGGGACCTGGGGAACCGAGCCTCAAACCGGGGTCCTTAGGCTTCACAGGCAAGTGCTTAACCACTAAGCCATCTCTCGAGCCCTATAGTTTAATCTTGATAGTTATTGATATTATGTACCACAGAAAATTTTATTAACATAAAACAATTTTGTTTTACCCATGACCTAAATTTGATAAAGCTTAAGCAAGCTACTAACATATTTTAGCCTGAAAATTAGTTTTTTCTCAAAAGTTTGTAAACAGTTGAAAAATCTTTAACTTTAGGCATGGTGTTTAGCTTTAGCCTGAAAATTCAGTCCTACACACAAACATCTTTATCCACATACTTTAACATTTTGATCTAAGAACCATTCATTGCTCTGCAAAGGACACAGTGAAAAAAGCAAAGAGGCAACCTACAGAATGGGAAAAAATCTTCGCCAGCTATATATCTGATAGAGGATTAATATCTAAGATATACAAAGAACTCAAAAAGTTAAATAATAAGGAATCACACAAGCCAATCAAAAAATGGGCTATGGAGCTAAATAGAGCATTATCAAAGGAAGAAATACGAATGGCATATAAGCATCTAAAAAAATGTTCCACATCACTAGCCATCAGGGAAATTGCAGATTAAAACTACATTGAGATACCATCTCACTCCTGTCAGATTGGCCACCATCATGAAAACAAATGATCATAAATGTTGGCGGGGATGTGGAAAAAGAGGAACCCTTCTACACTGCTGGTGGGAATGCAATCTGATCCAGCCATTGTGGAAATCAGTGTGGAGGTTCCTAAAACAGCTAAAGATTGATCTACCATATGACCCAGCTATAGCACTCCTAGGCATATATCCAAATGACTCATCTCATTTCCTTAGAAATGCGTGCTCAACCATGTTTATTGCTGCTCAATTCATAATAGCTGGGAAATGGAACCAGCCTAAATGTCCCTCAACTGATGAGTAGATAATGAAGATGTGGCACATTTATACAATGGAGTTCTACTCAGCGGTAAAGAAAAATGAAGTTATGAAATTTGCAGAAAAATGGATGGACCTGGAAAGGATTATACTAAGTGAGGTAACCCAGGCCCAGAAAGCCAAGCGCCACATGTTCTCTCTCATATTTGGATACTAGCTACAGTTGATTGGGCTTCTGCATGAAAATGAAAATACTTAGTAGCAGAGGCCAGTAAATTAAAAAGGAGACATAACGGGAAGAGAAAGGAAGGGAGGAGGGTACTTAATAGGTTGATATTGTATATATGTAAGTACAATGATTGTGATGGGGAGGTAATATGCAGGAGAATGGAATTTCAAAGGGGAAAGTGTGGGGGGTGGAGAGGGAGGGAATTACCATGGGATTTTTTTTTATAATCATGGAAAATGCTAATAAAAATTTAAAAAAAAATTAAAAATAACCATTCAAGAAGCATTTTTAATGAGCATTCACTTCCTTCAATCAACTCATCTCAGCCAAAAATTAACCATCTTTTTTTTAATAAGACTATTAAGAAAAACTACACCAAATTGACTAAACCTATTACTCAATGATAAGCAAATAGTCTAGATGAAAGACAATTTTATGTTATTAATACCAATAACACACTTGGAAATTATTTTATTAGGAGTAACTAAGGCAAATTTTCTTTCTATCTTGAGGTAGACTGGCATAGAAGTCAGATCAGTTGCCTCTGCTTTTAAGTAACAGGACATTACTTTGTTTTAATTTTAAAATACCTGACAAATTATAAGTCATCACCTCGGAGAGAATTCTGTTGTTTAGTTTTGTTTTTCTCAATTTTTATTAATGTTTTCCATGATTATAAAAAACATCCCATGGTAATACCCCCACACACACTTTCCCCTTTGAAATTCCATTCTCCATCATATCCTCTCCCCATCTCAATCAGTCTCTCTTTTATTTTGATGTCATGGTCTTTTCTTCCTCTTATGATGGTCTTCTGTAGGTAGTGTCAGGCACTATGAGGTCATAGATATCCAGGCCATTTTATGTCTGGAGGGAGCACGTTGTACGGAGTCCTACCCTTCCTTTGGCTCTTACATTCTTTCTGCCACCTCTTCCGCATTAGACCCTGAGCCTTGGAAGGTGTGATCAAGATGTTACTCAGTACTCCAGTCACTTCATTCCAGCACTATGATACCTTCTCATTCATCCCAAGGTCACTGCCATCTAAAAGGGAAGATTCTCTACCCAAAGTGAGAATAGCATTAGTATAAGGGTATGAAAATTGAGAAGTGCTTACTGGGCAGTTTGATAAGCATAGTATATACATTTAGCCAGACAGCAGCAGATGTTACATCCCTAGGGCTCAAGACTAACCCTGTTTTAAGTTTTTAATATCAGGAATGTATTCACTCCCATGGAGCAGGCCTCCAGTCCAATTGGAGGGCAGTTGGTTTCCACTATGATAGACATGCCATTATTGCATCCGTTGGCTCATTTGGGCTGGCTGGCCAATTATAAAGCTTGCAGTGTCCACTGTTGAGTATCTTCACTGGTGGTATCTCTTTCTCCCATTGAACTGCATGTAGAATGGCTTCTTCAGCTTTCTGTCAGCTGGTCTACATGGAGGAGGGTATCAACTCAGTTCCAGCAGGGCTTCTCAGTGGCCTTGCAGACCAAATATGTAGAGTCTTCAGCAATAGGGTCTTACCATCTCTTCCTGATGGGAAACCAAGGGCCTTGGCAATGGCATATAATGTTTTGGGGGCATCAGGGACCTCCCTGGCCAACAACTCACTGGAAGGCATCCCATCCTTAGCACTGAAAATTTTCTAGCAATGATCTATGGCTCCTGAGTGTTCCATTGTCCAAAACTGGATGATTCCATATAATTTATTGATACCCTCTTAGATTTTGATTAGCCCTCCCCCCACCTTTCCTTTACTCAATCTCTTCCCCTGACCTCATTTTGGACCTTTTTACCCCTGTTAATATATTCTTCTACTTTCATATGTACAATACCATCCTATTAAGTGCCCTCCTCCCTTCTTTCTCTTCCCTTTATATCTCTTTTTCAGCTTACTGGCCTCTGCTACTGAGATTTTCCTTCTCACACAGAAGCACAATCATCTGTAGCTAGGATCCACATATGAGAGAGAACATGCAGCACTTAGTTTTCTGGGCCTGCATTACCTCACTTAGTATAATCCTTTCCAGATCCATCCATTTTGCTGCAAATTTTATAACTTCATTTTTCTTCACCACTGAGTACAACTCCATTATATAAATGTGCCATATCTTCATTATCATCCACTCATTGAGGGACATCTAGGCTGGTTCCATTTCCCAGCTATTATGAATTGAGCGGCAATAAACATGGTTGGGCACGTACTTCTAAGGAAATGAGATGAATCCTTAGGTTTTATGACTAAGAGTGCTAAGGCTGGGTCATATGGTATCTTTAGCTGTTTTAGGAACCTCCACACTGATTTCCACAATGGCTGGACCAGATTGCATTCCCACCAACAGTGTAGTAGGGTTCCTCTTTTTCCACATCCCCACCAGCATTTATGATCATTTGTTTTCATGATGTTAGCCAATCTGACAGGAGATGGAATCTCAATGAAGTTTTAATTGGCATTTCCCTGATGACTAGGGATGTAGAACTTTTTTTAGATGGTTATACATCTGTATTTCTTCTTTTCAGAACTTTCTATTTAGCTCTATAGCCAATTTTTTAATTGGCTTGTTTGATTTCTTATTATTTAACTTTTTGAGTTCTTTGTATATCCTAGATATTAATCCTCTATCAGATGTATAGCTGGCAAAGATTTTTTCCTATCCTGTAGGTTGCCTCTTTGCTTTATTCAGTTTCCTTTGCAGTACAAAATCTTTGTAATTTTATGAGGTCCCAGTGGTTAACCTGTGCTTTTATTGCCTCAGCAATTGGGGTTGTGTTCAGAAAATCTTTGCCAAGACCAATATGTTGAAGGGCTTCCCCAAAATTTTCCTTTAGCACTTTTGGAGTTTCACATCTAATGTTAAGGTCTTTAATCCATTTGGACTTAATTCTTGTGCATGGAGAGAGAGAAGAATCTTTCATTCTTCTACAGATACATATCCAGTTTTCCCAGCACCAATTGCTGAAGAGGCTGTCTTTTCGCCAATGAGTATTTTTGGCATTTTTATTAAACATCAGGTGGCTATAGCTACCTAGACTTACATCTGGGTCCTCTGTTATGTTCCACTAATCTACACGTCTGCTTTTGTACCAGTACCATGCTGTTTTTGTTACCATGGCTCTGTGGTATAGGTTAAAGTCAGGTATGGTGATACCACCAGCCTTATTTTTGTTGCTCAGTATTATTTTAGACATTCAAGTTTTTTGTGATTCCAAATGAATTTTCGGATTTTTTTTTCTATTTCTGTGAAGAATACCATTGGAATTTTGATGGGGATTGCATTTAATGTGCAGATTGCTTTTGGTAATATTGCCATTTTTACAATATTGATTCTTCGAATCTAGGAACAAGGGATGTTTTTCCATTTCCTACTGTCCTCTGCAATTTCTCGCTTGAGTGTTTTATAGTTTTCATTGTAGAGATCCTTTGCTTCCTTGGTTAGGTTTATTGAAAGGTTCTTTATTTTCTTTGATGCAATTGTGAATGGGAGTGATTCTCTGATTTCATCTCTGTGTGTTTGTTATTAACATATAGGAAGGCTACTGATTTCTGTGTATTTATGTTGTATCCTGCTACATGGCTATAGGTGTTTATCAGCTCTAACAGCTTGCTGGTAGACCCTTTAGGGTCCTTTACTTATAGAATCATGTCATCTGCAAATAATGACAACTTGATCTCTTCCTTTCCAATTTGTATCCCTTTAATGTATTTCTTGCCTTATTGCTATGGCTATGACTTCCAGTACTATAGTAAATAAAAGTAGGGAGAGTGAACACCATTGTCTTGTTCCTGATTTTAGTGGAAAACCCTCGAGTTTTTCCCCATTTAGTAATATGTTGGCTGTAGGCTTGTCATAAATAGCCTTTATTAGATTGAGATATGTTCCTCTATTCCCAGTCTCTGTAGGACTTTTATCATGAAGCAATGTTGGATTTTGTCAAACAATTTTTCAGCAACTAATGAAATGATCATGTAATTTTTGTCCTCCAGTCCATTTATATAATGTATTACATTTATTGATTTGCATATATTGAACCATCCCTGCATCTCTGGGATAAAGCCTACTTGGTCAGGCTGAATGATCTTTCTAATATATTCTTGTATTCTGTTTGCCAATATTTTGTTGAGAAGTTGTGCATCAATGTTCATGAGGGAGATTGGTGTGTAATTCTCTTTTTTTGTTCTATCTTTGCCTCATTTTACTATCAGGTTGATGGTGGCTTCATAGAAAGAGTTTAGTAGGATTCCTTCTTTTTCTATTTTATGGAAAAGCTTAAGAAGCAATGGTGTTAGTTAGTTCTTCCCTGAAGGTCTGGTAAAATTCAGCAGTGAATCCATCTGGGCCTGGGCTATTTTTAGTTGGGGGATTTTTGATAACTGCTTTGATCTCCATGCTTGTTATAGGTCTATTTAAGTGATTAAATCAAGGAAATCATCCATGTCCTTCAGATTTTCATACTTTGTTTAGTATATGCTTTTATAGTATGTCCCTATGATTTTTTGAATTTCTCTGGCATCTATTGTGATGTTACCTTTTTCATCTCTAATTTTATTAATTTGTGTCTCTTCTGCCTTTCTTTTTTTTTTTTTTCCATTTTTTATTTATTTATTTGCCAGTGACAGACACAGAGAGAAAGACAGATAGAGGGAGAGAGAACGGGCACGCCAGGGCTTCCAGCCACTGCAAACGAACTCCAGACACGTGCGCCCCCTTGTGCATCTGGCTAACGTGGGACCTGGGGAACCGAGCCTCAAACCGGGATCCTTAGGCTTCACAGGCAAGTGCTTAACCGCTAAGCCATCTCTCCAGCCCTCTTCTGCCTTTCTTTTGGTCAGATTTGCTAAGGGTTTATCAATCTTGTTTATCCATTCAAAGAACCAACTCTTTGTTTCACTGATTCTTTGGATTGTTTTTTGTTTTGTCACTTTTTGTTTGTTTGTTTCTATTTCATTAATTTCCGCCCTAATCTTTATTATTTCTTCCCGCCTACTGACTTTTGGTTTGCCTTGTTCTTCTTTTTCCAAGGCTTTAAGGTGAAACATTAGGTTGTTTACTTGCGACCTTTCTAATTTCTTAATATAGGTACTTAAAGCTATAAATTTACCTCTTAGGACTGCCTTCATTGTGGTCCAAAAGTTTTTGTATGTTGTGTTGTCATTTTTGTTTGAATCTGTAAATTTTTTTTGTTCCCTTCTTGATTTCTTCATTGACTCATTCATCATTTAGTAGCCTGTTGTTTAATTTCCATGGTTTTGTGTATGATCTATAGCCTTTCGTGCTATTGATTTGTAGTATGATTCCATTATGGTCAGATAGAATGCAAGGAATTATTTCTATTTTCTTGTATTTGTTAAGATTTGTTTTGTGTCCTAATAAATGGTCTATTTTAGAGAATGTTCCATGTGCTGCCGAAAAGAATATGTATTCTGCAGCATTTGGATGAAATGTCCTGTATATATCTGTTAGGTCCATTCCTTCTATGACCTCATTTAGTCCAGATACCTCTCTGTTTATTTTTTCCCAGGATGACCTGTCAATGATGAGAGTGGGGTGTTGAAGTCACCCACTACCACTGTGTTTGGTGTCATCTGTGACCTTAGTTCTAATAGCGTTTGTTTGATAAATTTGGTGGCCCCCATGTTAGGTGCATATATGTTTAGGATTGTAATGTCCTCCTGTTGGAGGGACTTTAATCAATATAAAGTGACCTTCATTATGTTTCTTAACTAATGTTGGACTGAAATCTACCTTGCCAGATATTAGGATAGCAACCCCTACTTGTTTTCTAGGTCCATTTGCTTGAAACACCGTTTTCCAACCTTTCACCTTAAGATAGTGCCCATTCTTTGTAGAAAGGTGGGTTTCTTGGAGGCAACAAATTGAAGAATCCTGCTTTTTAACCCAGTCTGTGAACCTATGCCTTTTGGTTGGGGCATTGAGGCCACTGATATTAAGAGATAATATTGAAAGGTTTGTATTCTTTTTTACCATGTTTTTGTAGTTCTTCCGGTTTTACATTTGCTCTCTTGTGTTAACTAGTATTTGAGTATTGTTTGTTTTTTCCCAGTTCCTATATGTGTGCTTTTCTTTTTCTTCAACATACAGGATTCTTTCTAGTATTTTCTGTAGAGCTGGTTTTGATTTCAAATACTCCTTTAGCTTGCTTTTGTCATGGAATGTCCTCATTTTTCTGTCTATTAGAATGGATAGCTCTGCAGGATAAAGTAACCTTGGTTGACAGTTGTTATCTTTCAGAACTTGGAATACATTACCCCATGCCCTTCTGGCTTTTAAAGTTTATGTTGAGTAATCTGCTGTAATCCTGATAGGTTTCCCTTTGTAGGTAACTTGATTTTTCGCTCTGACTGCTTTCAATATTTTTACTTTGGTTTGTGTGTTTGGTAGTTTGATTATAATATGGTGAGGAGAGCTTCTTTCCAGGTTTTGTCTGGCTGGTGTTCTAAAGGCTTCCTGTATCTGCATTGGCACCTCTTTCCCAATTTGGGGGAAGTTTTCTTCTATGATTTTGTTGAAAATGCCTACTATGCCTTTGTAGTGAAATTTTCCTTCTACTATGCCCTGAATTCTTATGTTTGATCTTTTCATAGTATCCCGAATATCTTGAAACTCCCACTCATACTTTTCTATTAGTTTGTCTTTCTCTTTGTTGGACTGTATTAGATCTGCCACCTGGTCTTCTACCTTAGATATTCTGTCCTCTCCTTCATCCATTCTACTGGTGAGATTTTCTACAGAGTTTTTTGCCCCCGACCTGCAGGGCCAATGTTACGCGGGGAGGTCGAGGAGGATTGCAACCTGAAAGAATGGGCAGGAAAGAAGAAGGAGACCAAGCGGAGGTTTTGTCAAGGTCTCGTTTATTGTTGGATTTTTTAGCTCTTTTATAATCAACCAGCAGGTAGGGCAATAAGGGGGAAAAGGTACATGGAAGGAATAAGTAGGGCAACCTGGCCATAATCTTCTGGAGCATCTTCTCGGAATCTCTCTTGTGACGTCTCCCAGAGCAGCTCTTTGTTCTCGGGGGAGGGGCTGCATGAGGGCTGCTAGTTCTCTTTTATCCTCAGGGCAGTGAGGGGCCATATGAAGGCTGTTAATTCTTCTTTTGTCCTAGGGCAGTCAGGTCATGGTCTCTGACATTTCCTCCCTCTTTATATAATTGAAATGGGCGAGGTACCCTGTCTTAGGCTATATGGTATGCTTCCAGTCCCAGCAGCCGTTACTGAAGATGGCCCGCCTGTCTTAAGCTATGAGGGCTGCCTCCACCCCTGGATCCACAATAATCCCATCATTGGCCGCAATCACAGCTCATGGAAGGTGATCCACCTGTCTTAGGCTATGTGGATGGCCTCCAGGGAATGGGCCCTATAATATTCTCATCTCTGGCTGTGGTCATAGCTTAGCAGTGTGCCCCTGTGCTTGGTACCATAATAATCCCGTCATTGGGAGCCTCGCAGCCATTTAGGGAATCGAAACCATGACGTGTTGTCAGCCAAGGGAGAAAAATCAAGTCGGGCTGAAGGAGAGCCGAGGGGTGTCTCATCTGTTTGGCCCTCTTCTTGTTGTAGCTGTAATCTGTGGTAATGGACAGACACCGAATTTCTGGTGGCAGAATCAACCTGTTCTTTGACAAAAGAAGTTAGTCGTTTAAATGCCCAAGGTCCAAAAGAAAGAAGAAGGAGGAGTCCTACGAAAGGACCAAGAATATAGGGGAGTAATGTGGAAAACAGAGGAGAAGTGAAGAACCAGTTTTGGTACCATGACCCCTGCTTTTCCCAGTTATGATTTCGTTCCTCCAAACTGGAACAGACCTTGTCAATAATATTTTGAACTAGGCCAGTTTTGTCTGCATAAAAACATTCTTCCTTAAGTGCAGCACAGAGTCCCCCCTCTTGTAGAAAGACTAGATCTAGCCCACATCTGTTTTGGAGGACTACTTCAGACAAAGATACCATAGAGTCCTTTAAGTCTTGAAGACCCTTTTGTAATTCCTGTAAGTCCTTATCTACTGCCAAAGAGAGTTGATTAAATTGTTGTTGGGAGGTGACTAATGAAATGATGCCTGTGCCTGCTCTGGCGGCACCCAACCCCAGGATAACAGCAAGAGTGATGGCAGTAATAGGCTCCCATTTGGCATGTGACGGAGATGTTCCTCCCTCCCCAAAATGGAGGAACTCATCTTTGGAATGTATTGTTAGCTTGGGGAAGAGTTATACAAGGACACAATAATCTTTGTGAGCTAAGAAGGTGGTAGTTAAAACGTAAGGAGTGAGACCAGTAGAGCATGCAAAGTAAGTGCCAGCAGGGGCAACAATATAGAGAAAGCTAGAGTTAACAACATGAGTGAGGTTGCAGGTTGTTTGAAGCTCTATAGGGGGAAGCATGGACGGACCCAGGAGGCACATCCCGCACCCAGATACCTGGGCGACCGTGAGGCCAACCCCATCTTGCCATTGCCACCGTAAAGCCATGGTGTCATTGGTCACAGTTAGTTCTGCATATAAGGCTATCCCTTCATAAAAAGGGGGTCGAGGTGAATATCATACCCAGCATTCCTGAAATTCAGATATATTGGTCTGATGTATGGCCTCTATAGAGGCGTTAACCATGGTCAGAATAAGGTCTGCCGATGAAGGCAATCCTAATGGTAGGGTAGGTCGAAATAGAGTGACATCAGTAACAGCTTGTGGTGTTGGGGGGGGGGGTGTATGTTTTTAGCCTGGCTGGGAGGGGGCTGATGAAGAACAGGATTTGGTCCTATAGCAACTTTAGAGAATTGAGGGGGTTTTTTAAGAAGTTTAATTTTAAAACTGAGGCCTGGGTCTGTCCCGTAGGCATATAACCTAAGGCCCCACTCAAAGCCTCTGTTGGTCCAATCCTGTCTTTGCCTTCTGGCGTGAAGCTGATATTGAGTGGATTACACCACCCTTTTCTAGAAGAATCATGTGCGCATTCCGAATTTAGCGGTTTTGGATCAGACACAGTATAAGACTTTTTTGGGGGGGTTAAGTATGGTCTCATTAATTGAAGCTTGTAAAGAGCTTAAATCTGTAGATAATTGAGCAAACTCTTTTTGAAGCTTAAGCACATCCCGTAATTCAGTTATCTGTTTCGTGAGATGTTCTTTGGCACCAGTAAGGGTAGAGGGGTGAACCCCTGGAGGTAGCAGAGTGGGTAATAGAGTGGGTGCACAAAGCTGGGAGGGGTGAGGGGGCGGTCTGAAAGGGGGTCCAATGCAGCGGGAGGCCAGTCGGGATTATGGTATTTAGCAGCCTCCTCCTCAAGAGAGGTAGCATCACCTGGATCAAGAGGCTCGGGATTGCAATTTCTTGAAAAAACCGGGTTAATGAGGGGTGTACATTGAGAAGCAGTCTCGTGGGGAGCGGGCTCAGGCAAGGGCGGGTACAACCTTTCTACTGCTTGGGGAGCACCAGAGTTATTGGAGTTAGAACCTATATCGATAATGACCGACGGGCAAGGGGATTTTTCAGGAGGAGAGGAAAGTGAACTAAAGAAACACTGCACGAGAGAGGGCGGAGGCAGTATTCAGCGACAGAAAGGAGTTGTTGTTTATCTGGATCTGAATGCGCTTCCTCCACTATGTCTCTTATGAGTCCCCAGTAGGAGAAAATCATGGAGGGAACAGACTCAGGTCCCTCCTCTAGAATACGGCGATTTAGGTCTTTACCGACCTTTTGCCATTTTTCAGGATGAATATCAGGACCAGAAATAATGAACCAGGGACACATTTTGTCAATGAAAACAAAAAAAATTAACGAGGTCCTTTTTCTTAACTCTAATTCCTCTTTCCCTGAGTGAGCTCTTTAAATCCTTAAGAAAAAGAGCCTCTTTACTAAGCTTTTGGCCCATTCTGAAAATCGGACGAGAATGAAAAATAAGGGCCCTGACTTACCGTGTCCTGTAGCAGAAATTGTGAGCGACGAAATGGCGGGGCACTCTTCAAAATGTCTCTCAGCATCCCGAGGAGATTTCCAGCGTGGTTAGTTGTCCGGTCGAGACCCGTGCCTCAAGCCCCACGTTGGGCGCCACTTGCCCCCAGCCTGTGGGGCCAATGTTACGCGGGGTGGTCGAGGAGGGCTGCAACCTGAAAGAACAGGCAGGAAACAAGGAGACCAAGCGGAGGTTTTGTCAAGGTCTCGTTTAATGTTGGATTTTTTAGCTCTTTTATAATCAACCAGCAGGTAGGGCAATAAGGGGGGAAAAAGGAGGAGGGGGTACAAGGAAGGAGGAAGTAGGGCCACCTGGCCACAATCTTCTGGAGCATCTTCTCGGAATCTCTCTTGTGACGTCTCCCAGAGCAGCTCTTTGTTCTTGGGGGAGGGGCTGCATGAGGGCTTCTAGTTCTCTTTTGTCCTCAGGGCAGTGAGGGGCCATATGAAGGCTGTTAGTTCTTCTTTTGTCCTACGGCGGTCAGGTCATGGTCTCTGACAGTTTTTTATTTCATTCACTGTGTTCTTCATTGCTAGAAATTCTGACTGGTTTTTCTTTATTATTTCTATTTCCTTATTTACGTCTAGTATTGACCTCTTTATTTCATTAAATGGGCATCCTATATTTTCTTTGATTCCTTTGATTTCTTCTTTGACTTCTTTGAACATATTTATAATCATTCTTTTGAAATCTTTCTCAGGCATTTCCTCTAATTCGTTCTCACTTGAGGTCATTTCTGATGCATTAATACTTTTTGGTCAATTTATATTGTCTTGATTTTGGTGTTTCTTGTGTTATAATGTATATATTTTTGCATCCTGGATTATTTAATGATTGGGTTTTCTAGTTAACTGGGTATTATTAGATATACCAATCAATCTGATGTTATATATCTTCAGGGTAGGAGCTTAAGGCACTAGGTGTGGCTCTCAAGACTCTCAGAGTAACTATAAAAGTGACTCTAGGTGTTGGGTTTTCCTGCTATGAGAATATTCATGTAGGCTGAGTGGAACCAAATACAGATAGTTTCTAAAATATAACTAAACAATGTACACTTTCAATGAAAAACAGCATATAGTATTTATCCAAGAGTAGGTATTATGACAACTAGATCCTCTGTCTGTCCCTTAGGCTGTGTGGTAACTCACCCACTCCCTTAATCCTGACAACAAGGAAGTTTAGATTTCTGGTCTGTAGAGGGTTCCAAGTCAGCTTGTGACCAGGTGAGACCCTTCCCTAATGTATAACAGAAGAGGAAACAAAGCCACTATAAATCAAGAAGCAATAAATAATAAGCCCAAAATACAGCTTATTTAAGAATGTCAAATCTGACCATCCATCCAATTTAACATATAATTTATCTTGATATGGAAGGTGCAATTAGCACTTCTGGTTCAGGCCCAGTTTATTAGGCAGGTACTGACCTGGTGTAATCCCAGTTACCTTTTGGGAAGATTTTGGTGTCAGTTAGTTGCGCTCCTGCTTGGGTCCCTCTTTGGTGTGCTGTTGGTTCAAGTAGGTGTGGTCAGGTCCCTGGACCGCTGCTCTGTTCACGGGAGCTGGGCACTGGCAGCTGGGGAGGGGAGGCTGCCGATGCTGCTCTAGATGCTGCTCTAGTTCGCTGGCTGTTCCATGTGTTCTTCTACCTTGTGTTATGCTCCTCCGTTGTTCACTGCCACTCTCCCTGCATGTTTCTTGAGTTTGCGGAGAGCTCCATTGTGAGTGGTGTGAGTGGAAAATCCCCTCCCCTGGCTTTTCCTGCAACTCAAGCCAAGCCTGGTGGCTGGCTGGCATGCTGCTGCCGTGTTCCCACACCACATCCTGTGGACCTGCTGGAGCCACTTCTGCCAGCCTGTGTGGGCTCTGGATGCTCTGGATCTCTCCTACTTCTCCACTGCCATTTCAATTTCCTATACACCTCACTTTTTTAGTAAAAGTGTATATTTTGCTGGGTTCTTTTTTTTTTTTTTTTTTTTTTTTTTTTTGGCTTTTCTACCCTAGGCTGCTTTGACCTGGTACCTACACTGCCATCTTAACCGGAAGTCTCTGTTGTTTTCAATAATCCTCTATGTAAGTTGAAGTTGGTCTAGAACATAAACTTAGTAATTATATTTATGATATCATGTAGCAAAGTATGGCATTGTTTACATAAAGCTTTAGTTCACCATAGGCTTTAGTTAAACATGACCCTTTTTTTGCCACTTCCTGGTGCCAGTGCTGTAGCAGCTGGGAGGGGCTTACATACACCTTTAGACCAGCCCCACCCTGCTCCTGGGCACTCACCTTGGGTCCAGTCTGGTACATGTGGAGGTAATTGTCAAGATGACTATTTAAAGGAGAAAGAAGGGGGCCCCGGGACCATTGGGAGTCGCTAGAAAAAGAGGGATCCCTCAGGACTTCTGGGGGGGCACTGGAAGAAGGATGCAGAGACATGGTGTCTACACAGAGTGAGGCGCCATTGTTATGGCATGTGTGAGCCTGCCGCCTGACCGGGGCCACTTTGGAGCACTTACAGAGCTGGTTTGTAGTTTCACCACTGTCCTAGGGAGTGAGGGAAAATTTCCTTCCTGACCTTTTCATTTCCTAGCCAGATAACCTATGTGGGTCCATGTGTCTGGGTCAAATGGATGCCCAGAAATCATCCAGGGGGCGACCTGGAAGACTTCTTCCCAAAAGGAGGTAGCCTGTCTCTGGGAGAGCTTAATTCCCCTAACTTTCAGGAGAGCCCTCAATCCATGAATCTGTCATTTCTTTTAGTGGGAGGCAATGTTACCAATGATAATGAAAGAGTGGAAATGCCAAGACCACAGGGCAATGATCCTGAGGGCTGATTAGCACAACAGGGGATTACCCAATAATCTGGACAGAAGCCTGTCCACAAGTTTAAGAGACCAGTGATCTGTCCTACAGGATTTTAAGAGGTCAATGTGTTACCTTTTTTTGTGTTGAAGAGAAATAGAGGGTTTTTGCCAACACCCAACAGGCTATCCAGGTCCAGGCAGAGGACAGCTGGCCTTCAGTCAATACTGAAGAGTGGCCTCAGCCAAGAGATGACAGTTGCCAGTTCACCGTATCTGGTCCCTTGCAATGGCGCAAATTGAAAATAAAGGAGAAAAAAGAGAAACCTGTCAGCCCTCAAAAACATGGAGGCAAGGCTACATCGGCCAATATCTCCCAGCCCCTGTGAGACAGCACTAACCTATCCTGTCCAGTTTCATAGGGTCTCTGTTCAGGCAGCAGCTGTGGGTTCCTGAGTCCTCCTGGGCCCGGCTGAGTTTTCCACAAAGGCATCCCAGGCAACCATGGTCATGAGCATGTGAAAGAAAAGACTTTCTGGAGACAGTTTTGGTGAACAGCTTCGTTTGTTGTCAGGGAAATGGGTTTATAAGCAGCTGAGGGTGGGAAGAGGGTCCTAAGAGGATTGGCTGTACAAGGTTGCTTGCTGATGCCTAATTAGCATATGGGGACATACATTCCAGCCTATAGGAAATGGCAGGGGAATGGGCTGTGCAAAGGTTCTGGCTGATAAATAAAGAGTTTCCTAGGCAGCTGGCCAAAGGCCACAGGGTTATGGGCAAAACCTAAGTCTTATCTGAATGTCCAGGCATCAGGCGCTTGAAGAGGGAGTGGCCTTACTTCCTGCTGATCCCAGGGTCCAAGATTTTGTCCAGGGGTCCAGGCTCATTGTGACCCCTGAGAATGGGGGGAGGAGCTCCCCTGCTGGTCTGGTTCCAGAGACATGACCAGTTAGTTGTTCAGGCTGCTGTGATCTCTCCATATCCTGGGACCTTTGTGTCAGACAGCCTAGGTTTGCTTTAACCCAGGGCCCTGCCTATGTCCGCCAGGGGCCCGCAGAGTCGCTCTGATTCAGGCTAAGGCAAGTAGGAGGAGCTAGGGCCAGGACAAATGGAGTGCAGACGTCAGTTTAGACAGGTGTGTTTTGAGAATGGCATTTTCTCTTTCTACTTTGCCTGAGGCCTGAGGCCTGTATGGAATATGGAGTTTCTGATTTTTCCCCAGGTCTCTGGATACTTCCTGGGTTACCTTGGAAATGAAGGCTGATCCATTGTCTGATTGAATGGTAAGGGGAAGGCCAAAGTGGGGCAGAATAGATTCAAGAATGTGAGATGCAACTATGTTTGCAGTTTCTTCTGTCATAGGAAAAGGTTCAACCTACCCTGAGAAAGTATCCACCATAGTGAAAAGATATTTAGTCTTTTTGTGAGGAGGCATGTAAGTAAAATCTACCAGTCCACCATGGGAAGTGAGCACCTGTATTGGTGGGGTTTGAAAGAGGGAGGGGGACAGACTCCCCCTTGTGGAAAGGCCTTGGTGCACAGTAGTAAGCAAGCCTGTGTCACAGGAGACTAGAGAGGAGAGGCAAGGATGGAAAGGGAGCGGGGTCAGGAATCTTGGTAGTGGGCAGGCTCCCACATGAACTAGATTATGTAGGTGGGTCAGGGTAGTAGTAGCTTGGAGATCAGGCTAGCAGTAGAGATGCCCCAGGAGTAGCCAGCCTTGTGGTCCCTGGATGGCACCAGTTTTGTTAAGAGTTTGGTACTGTCCTGGGGTGTATTAAGGAGTGAAGGAGGTAGGGGCAAGGAAAAAGGCTGAAGCTGAATAGGTGCTGTGCAGGCTGGATTCCCTGAGAACTCTGTCTGCAAAACAGTTTCCCTTTGCCACAGGTGAAGTTAGAGCCTGATGTCTCCTACAGCGAAAGACAGCTGCCTTTGTAGGAAGATAGGAGGCATGTAGCAGTTTAAGGATAAGGGGTCCATTAGTAATGGGGGTTCCTTTAGCTAAGAGGAGGCCTCTCTCCTTCCAGATAGCAGCATGGGGATGTAGACTATGGAAAGCATATTTAGAGTCAGTATAGATGGTAACTGTCTTGCCTTGTGCCATGATTAGGGTTCCAATGAGAGCTACCAGTTCGGCCTTTTGGGATGTACTCTGCTTGGGCAATGGGCCAGTCTCTATTATCTGGTCATTTGAGACAACAGCATACCCTGCTACCCGAAAGCCCTGTGAGTTAGTAGAAGAGCTGCCTTCTATATGCCAGGTGGGATCAGAGTTGGTGAGAGGAGATAGAGAGATTCTAGGATTGTGATAGGTGAGTTCTTCTAGGGTTTCTTAGCAGGAGTGTGTAAGTTGTTTGGGTAGAGGCAGGAGGGTAACGGGGTTAAGTGGAGGACAAGAGTCAAGAGTGATGTCAGAGTTATCAAGGAAAATGACGTGAAAGAGTTGAATTTTAGATGGAGTCAGAGTAGGCAGGCAAGAGTTGGGGAGTAGATATTTATATCTATGGGGGGAGGGGAAAAGGACAGTGAGCTGTTGTCCAAAAGTGAATTTTTGTGCTTCTTGGGCCAGAAGAGCAACTGCATCAAGAGCGCATAGGCACGGTTGCCAGCCCCTGACAGAGGTTTCTAGTTGTTTAGAAAGTTAAGCTACAGGGGCAAAGGATGGGCCCTTCATTTGACCCAGAACTCCCACTGCCATACTCACTTTTTCAGTGGAATAAAGAAGAAAAGGCCACTGAAGGTCTGGAGGTGCGAGGCCTGGAGCTTCCAAAAGAGCATTGCACAGGCGGGAGGAGGCAGCATCTGTCTCCAACTTAGGGTCTAGGGGCTCATGAGGGTCTCCCTTAGCCTTGTCATAAAAAGGCTTTGTTGGCAGGGTGGGTAAAGTTAGGAATCCACATCCTAAGGAATCCATAAATGACAAGAAAGGAGAGAATTTCCTTCTTAGAGGCAGGCAGGGAGAGAGAGTGAAGATGTTGTTTGTGGTGTAGGATGAGTTGTCGTGAGGTGTGGGTAAGGAGAAAGCCAAAGTACCTCACTTAGATTAAAGGAAGTTGAGCTTTTGGGGGAGAAACTCAATATCCCTTAGATCCAAGGAAATTAAGAAGTTTGTTAGTATGTAGTTTAGATAGAGAAAGAAAGGGTGAGCAGAGCAAAAGATCATCTAGATATTGTAAAAGTGTGCTGGGCAACAGATCCAGGGACAAAAAGTCAGTGGAGAGAGCTTGACCAAATAGGTGGGGACTGTCTCTAAAACTCTGGGAAAGGACAGTCCAGGTGAGTTGAGAGTTAGTACGAATATTGTGGTCTCCCAGGTGAAAGTGAAGAGATTGTAGAAATCCAGGTATTAAGAGAAATGAATGGGAGAGGGGAGTATCCCAGACTACACAGGGTAAGGGGGGAGTGATGCATGGGGAGTGGGATAGGCCATCAATACCCAACACGGAGATCTGTGAGTGAAAAGTCTTACCAGAGGAGGATGACAGGACTAACCAACTGGCCCCCATATTGATCACAAATGAGATAGGCCTTCCTGACAGCTGGACTGTGACCCTGGGCTCCTCCATTGTGATAGGGAGCATGTTGGTGGGGGCGAAGTTCCCAGGGCATGGTCAATCTTCAGCCACCAGGCCCAGAAGATCAGCAATTGGCTCTCATGGGGGACAAGGGGAACGGGCTGTCCTACCTTGTCGAAGCAAAGGACAGTTGATCTTCCAGTGTCCAGTAAGTCTGCAGTGAGGACAGGGCCCTGGAAGTGGGCATGGACTGCGGCAGGTTTTTGCCCAGTGGCCGGTGTGGCCGCACTTGAAGCAGGGTGTTGGTGGTGAGCACTGTGGCCCCATCGTCTCCTTTGGAGGAGGCCTCAGGGCTGCAGTCAGGAACTGGAATTGCCGTCTGCCTCTGGCCACTCTCGCACTCTGGTCATGGTCCTCTCTGTTGTTAAAACCTTTAAATGCCAGGTCAAGCAGATCTCCCTGAAGGGTTTGAGGGTCCTTTTCTAAGTATTTAAGTTTTTCCTGATGTCAGGGGCAGACTGGGACAGGAAATGGGTATTGAGAACTATCATGCCCTCTTAAAGCAGGGTCGAGGTGAGTATATTGGGTGAGTGCCTCAGTTAGGCATCCCCTAAACTCAACTGGATTTTTTTCCTTTTCTTTTCTTTTTCTTTTTGGTTTTCTGAGGTAGGGTCTCACTGTAGCCCAAGCTGACCTGGAATTAACTATGTAGTTTCAGGGTGGTCCCGTACTCTCAGCAATCCTCCTACCTTTGTCTCCCGAGTGCTGGGATTAAAGATGTGTGCCACCATGCCCAGCTTCAGCTGGATTTTCATTAAGGCTCTGGGTAAGTGTCCAGAGTTTGTCAAAACTGACAAACTTATGGGATGCCTTTTGGAGGCCAGCCAAGAGACAAAGAATCATTCTATCACAGGCCACCCTTCCTGGGGTGTTAACAGGAGCATGGTATTTCCAGTCAGGGTCCTCTCTGGGGACAGCAAGCGCCCCCACTGGGAAAGTGTTATCAGTAAGTGAGCCTCATCAGCATGAGCCTGAATAGCCACCCAGACTCATTCTTGTTCATCAGGAGTGAGAGTGGAGGAAAGAACTACAAAGAGGTCATGCCAGGTGAGGTCACAGGCCTGGGTGAGGTAGCAAAATTCTTTGGTATCATGAGTTGGATCAGTGGAGAAAGACCCTAGACATTTTTAAATCTGGAATAAATCAGACATAGAAAAGAAACATGAACACGAATGATTCCTTCAGCACCTACAACTTCTCATAAAGGGTACATTCCATCCCTGCAAGAACGAGTATGCTGGGCAGGAGGGGATAGAGGAAGAAAGGAGATGAGAGATTGTGGTGGTGGGGGGCACAGAGAGGAGCAGGAGGCAGATGAAGAGAGGGAGGAGGGGTGTGGGCATCAGGCAGGGGGTCAGGAGAGGCTGAGGGAGTTGAAGGAGCTAGAGGGACTGATGGGGCCAGGTCATCTATGGCATCTGGATTGAAAGCAGAGGGTAGAGACAAGTATGGGGGAGGGGTTGAATTAGAGTGCATTCCTGAAACCTTGGCTAGAAGGATCTGGTGAGAAGAGCAGGTAGAGCAGAGAGAAGGCTGTGCACACATAGTTAAAAATGCTTGGATATAGGGTATTTTGGACGACTTGCCTGTACACTGGCAGTTTTCTAAATTGGTGAGAATTTGGAAATCAAAAGTACCATGTTTGAGCCATTTGGGCCCATTGTCCAGCTTATACTGTGGCCAGGCAGAGTTGCATCTTTCTTGAGACCTGGGGACTAATGGCTGAGTGGTATAGCCTGGCAAGCCAGCATGGCTTCCATGAGGAGGGGTGAACCCCGAGAGCAGGCCAATCTGAAAGGGATGCTTACCCAGAAGGAGGGAGGAGATGGAGAAAAGAAGAACCATGAGGCCAAATCATGGTGGGTGTGAGAGCCTGTATCAGACATGCCTGGTACTGAAAACCTAATCAAAAGCCTGTGGTGGGGGATGTCATGAGCCCTAGGAGTATAACACCTACTCTTCTCTGGCTAAATGCATGTATTAGGCTCTCCAAACTGTCCTATAAGCACTTTATTTAATGTTCATACCCATATATTAATGCCATTCTCACTGTTTGTTAAAGAAGCTTCTTTTTTCAGATGATGGTGACCTCTAAGATGACCTAAAAGGCACCATAGTGCTGAGAATAAATCACAGGAGTATTCCACACTGAAACATATCAATCATATCTTGCAAGGCTCAGGGTCAATTGCCGAAGAAGTGGCAGAAATAAGGTAAGAGCCAAAAGAAGGGTAGGACTGCTTACAATGCAGTCATTCAGACAGAAATTGGACTTAATATCAATGACCTTGCAGTGCCTAGCAAGACCCTTATAATAGGTGGAAAAGATGACATTAAAATAAAAGAGAGATTAATGGAGAGAGGGAGGAGATATGATGGAGAGTGTATCAGTGAAGGAAAAGTGGGGGAGGGGAGGGAATTAGCATAGTTTGTTGTCTGCAATTACGGAAGTTGTCAATAAAAAAGTTAAAAAAAAAAAAAGCCAGGCATGAAGGTACATGCCTTTAATTCCAGCACTTGGGAGGCAGAGATAAGAGGAGTAGCAAGAGTTCAAGGCCACTCTGAGACCATAGAGTGAATTCCAGGGCAGCCTGGGCCAAAGTGAGACATGCTACCTGGAAAAACAAAACAAACAAACAAAAATTGTTTTTTTAAAAGAAGCATGACTATGGAGATGGCTCAGTGGAAAAGCACTTGCTATGTAAGCATGAGGACCAGAGTTTGGATCCCAAGCATCCTCATAAATGCCAGGTGGGTGTGGCAGCCCATGAGTAACACCAGAACTAAAGAAGTGGAGACAGAAGAATCCCGGGGGGTAAGCTGGCTAAGTATACTAGCCAAATCAATGAGCACTGACTTCAAATGAGATCCTGCCTTATTTAAGGCGGACAGCAATAGAAGAAGCCATCTAACACTAACCTCTGGCCACCACACATGTGCATCCACACACATGGGGCTAGAGGAAGAGGACATCAAGAGTGACAGGTTTCTTTCTTTTTCCTTTTTCTGTTTTTGTTTGTTTGTTTGCTTGCTTTTAAATATTTATTTGAAAGGAGAGAGGTCTCCAGCTGCTGCAAATGAACTCCACATGCATATGTCCCTTTGTGCATCTGGCTTTATGTAGGTACTGGGGAATCAAACCTGGGTCATCAGGCTTTGTAGGCAAGTGCTTTAACTGTTGAGCCATCTCTCTAGCCCATTTTTGTTTTTGAGGCAGGGTCTATATGGCTCGTTACCTTCATACTTGTGATGTCCTGCCTCAGCCTCCCAAGTGTAGGTGTGTGACCCCAGTCCTACGGGAATGAGACTTCCTTTGGAGTTGATAGAAATCTCTCACTAAAGGTGGTGATTGTACAACACTGTGAATGTATTAAATTACATTGGATAGACTTTAAGATGGTTAATGGTTAATTTTAGATTATATGAATTGTAAATTGAAGAGGGGATGAGAAATAATAAGAATTGGACAAGGATATACACATAGCTCTGTATACTTTCCTAACCACCTTGAAGCCATTCAGAATTTTTTTTTTTTTTCAAGGTAGGGTCTCATTTTAGCCCAGGATGACCTAGGACTCACTCTGTAGTTCCAGACTGGCCTCAAACTTGCAGCAATCCTCCTACCTCTGCTTCCCAAGTGCTCATAATTTAAAAATATTATTAATTTTTATAGATGTATGCAATGTATTTTTGATCATAACCATTTCCCATTATAGTTTTCTTCCCTCTCATTGAACCCCTTCTTCCCAGCTATTCCCTCTACTTTGATGTGTTTTTTTTTTTCTCTCTCTCTCTCTCTTTGTTTTTTTTTTTTTGGTTTGCAAGAAGGAAAAGAGAGAGAATGGGCATGCCAGGATCTATGCATCTGGGTACTGGGGAAATAAACTCAGGCCATCACACTTTGCAAGTAAGCACCTTAAACAATGAGCCATCTCTCCAGCCCCTGATGCCTACTTTTTAAAATATTTGTAGGAGAGAGACAGATGGGCACACAAGGGGCTCCTGCCATAGCAAACAACTCCAGATGCATGTTCCACTTTGTACATCTAGCTTCCAATGGTTACTAGGGAATAGGACCCAGGCCATCAGGCTTTGCCAACAAGTACCTTTAACCACTAAGCCATCTCTCCAGCCCTCATTTTGGTTTGGTGTGTGCATGTGTATGATCCACTAAGGTTTATTAGGGTTGCTTGCATGAGCATGGGTGAGAGTTATTTACCACAGCATGTGCAACTTTTAAGTGGCTACACCAACAAAGAAAATCTCTCTGCTCAGAAAGTATCATACTGCTGGAAAGAAGTGACTGGAGTACTGAATAACATCTCGATCACACCTTCCAAGGCTCAAGGTCTAATGCGGAAGAGGTGGCAGAAAGAATGTAAGAGCCAAAGGAAGGGTAGGACTCCTTACAACGTGCTCCCTCCAGACATAAAATGGCCTGGATATCCATGACCTCATAGTGCCTGACACTACCTACACAAGACCATCATAAGAGGAAGAAAAGACCAAGACATCAAAATAAAAGAGACTGATTGAGATGGGGAGGGGATATGATGGAGAATGGAATTTCAAAGGGGAAAGTGGGGGGGTCTTACCATGGGATACTTTTTATAATCATGAAAAATGTTAATAAAAATTGAGAAAAAATTAATTAATTAAAAAAAGAAAATGTCTCTCCATCACCCACTAATAATTCAGTATTTATGGAGCCTGCACCCATCACAAGCTGACTTGTACCTACTTAGACCATAGCTCCCTCCTCATAGGCTTCCCCAATACTCTTGAAGGTCCACAACACAGTTCATGACAAGGAGAGGGAACTGTATTCCAGCTAGGGGATTCTGGCCTATTTCAACTGAGACATAGTTCCCAGAGTACTAATAGCCAGAATGAGTAAAAGATAAAAAAGAAAACAAATTTCTAGCTCAGCAACACAGACAGGGGTTGCACAGAATAGGGTGGGTCTAAGGCAAATAAAAGACTGCCTATGGAGCTACAGGGGGGAGGGGCTGTCCCCAGCCCTATAAACTGCAAGGTGAGCTGTAATCTGGGTGTTGGGGTATAAAAGGAGAACACCTACTGGTCCAGTCACAAGGAAAAAAGACCTGGATTCTATTAGAATCAGATAAGAACCTAGCCACTCCTCTTTTTTTTTTTTTTTTTTTTGAGGTAGGGACTTGCTCTAGCCTCTGCTGACCTAGAATTCACTATGTAGTCTCAGGGTGGCCTCAAACTCATAGCAACCCTCCTGCCTCTGCATGCACCACCATGCCCAGACTCTTTTTTTTTTTTTTTTTAAGAAGGGGCACTAGCTTCAACACAAGGCTTCAGCTGTTAAGAGATTCACCCCCATGATACCTATATCCACAGCCCAACCCCCATTTCCATTCCTTTTTTTGAGAAGGAGAGGCAGGCAAGGTCTCATGTAGCCCAGGGTGGCCTCAAACTCACCATGTTGCCAAAAATTACCTTGAACACTGAATACTGCCTCAGATTTCTAAGAGCTAGGATTACAGTCATATATCACCAAGCCTAATTTGTGCAATACTGGGGAGCAAACCCAGGGTTTTATGCATGCCAAGTAAACACTCTACCAACTGAGCTATAGCCCCAGATCCCCATTCCTTTTCAGATAGAATTGCTGGAAATGACTCACAGTATTGATTCTTAGGAACAGGATGAGAAAATGGCTACATAGAGCACAGGCTGCTGGAGGTAACAGACAAATGAAAATCCAGGGATGACAAAGTAAAACAAAGCCACCTGCCCTGGGGGAAAACAGCTAGTTTGAGTGGACCAGAGCCTTCACTTCTAGTCCAGCTAACTCAAGAGAGAAAAGGGTGGGGGAGGATCTCTACTAAAGCACCAAAATGCAGCACTTAAATGATGCTAGCTGGACAACTTGCTTTGCACCTTGGTAATCCTGAGTTCCCAGGAAAGTGCAGCCAGTTGGGCCCAGAGGACACATGGAGGGTCCCAGCAGTTGTAGACATATAGACATCCCACATGGTGACATAAAGCAAGCCCTACAACAGAGAATAAAACCATCACTTCAGAATGGAAGTACATCAGAACACCATGGTGGCCCATGTCTATAATCCCAGCACTAAGAATGCTAAGGCTTGCAGAACAAGAGCCCAAGGCCACTTGGGCTTGAGTGAGATCTTGGCTCAAAAAATAAATAAATAAATAAAAGAAAGTCTGGAGAGATGGCTCAGCAGTTAAGACACTTGCCTGCAATGCCTAACAAACTGGGTTCTATTCCCCAGTACCCACATAAAACCAGATGCACGAAGTGGTGCCATGTATCTGGAGTTTGTTTGCCTAAAAGTAAACATTTCCTAATGTTGGGTATAACCTTTATTAAACATTGTATTTATTTGAGAGATAGACAGTGAATATGGGCATGCCAGGGCCTACTGCCACTGCAAATGGAACTCCAGATGCATACACCACTTTGCATGGCTGGTTTTACATAGGTATTGGGGTAGCTAACCTAAGCCAGCAGGCTTTATAAGCAAGCACCTTCAACCACTAAGGTTTTTCTCTCCAGCCCTCATTTTTTTTCATTCTATATAGAGAAGGTCTTGTTATATAGCTCAAGCTGGCCTCAAATTCAAAATCTTCCTGCTTCAGCCTCCCAAATGCTGGAGGAATAGAATACGCCACCACACCCAGATGCTACTTTTTCCTTTCAAGTAGAAGTTGGTAGTCCACAATAGTTCTGTCTGTAACAGGACCCCTCAGCCCAGCACAAAGAATGAATCTTACAAACCCAAGACCCTTTATCCATAGGGCCAAAGGAAGTCTTGCCCCAAGAAGACCCCACCATCAGCCAACACCTCCCACCCTGACAGAGAACTGTCTCTGAAACAGGGCCCAAGCCCCAGAATGTTTCATCCACTCTTCCCTGTTGAAGGCTGGGGAGGGGTCCCAAGCTTCCATGGCAGGCCTCATGGAAACCTTTTTGCATTCTAAACAGAGTAGAAGCAAACTTGGTGGTGCAGGCCTATAATCCTAGCACTTGGAATATACAAAATGAGCTCAAGGCTAGCTTTGGTTGTATAACAAATTCTAGCTAGCCTAGGCTTTATAAGACCCTCCATAAGTCCAATAAATTAATAATAATTTTAAAAATAATTGACTACTTCTCATCATCATTTATTTATTCACTGGTTTTTTTTTTTTTTGTTTTTTTAGAGAGAGAGAGAGAGAAAGAAAGGGCGTGCCAAGGTCTCTAGCTACAGCAAATGAACTCCAGACCCATTGTGCATCTGGCTTATGTGGGTACTGGAGAATTGAAGCTAGGTCCTTAGGCTTCATAGGCAAGCATTTAACTGCCAAGTCATCTCTCCAACTTTCATTATAATTATTAATGAACTAGTAAAGTTAATTTAAAACAGGATTGGGGGTAATGGATCAGTGAAGCACTTGCTATGCAAAACTGAGTTCAGATTCCCAGAGCCCCTATCAAGCCAGAACCCACTGTGGCTTCTAGATTCTCAACACTTAAAGGGCAAGAGTTCTGAGTTCTGGGATTAAAGGTCAGCTTAGTAAAATACCTTTTACATATTAAAAGTAGGGCTGAAGGGATGGCTTAGCAGATAAGGCACCTGCCTGCAAAGTCTAAAGACCCGGGTTTGATTTCCCAGTACCTACATGAGCCAGATGCATAAGGTGGTGCATGCATCTAGAGTTTGCAGTGGCTGAAGGCCCTGGTGCACCCATTCTTTCTGCCAGCTGTGGTGGTATACACCTTTAATACCGGCACTCAGATGCAGAGGTAGGAGGATCTCTGTGAATTTGAGGCCAGGCTGAGAGCACCTAGTGAATTCCAGGTCAGCCTGGGCTAGAGCAAGACCCTATCTCAAAAAAAAACATTTTTTTCTTTTCTTTTTTTTTTTTCTGAGGTAGGGTATCACTCTAGCTCAGGCTGACCTGGAATTCACTACGTAGTCTCAGGGTGGCCTCGAACTCATGGCGATCCTCCCTCTGCCTAGGATTAAAAGCTTGCACCCACAAACAATTTTTTTTAAATAAAATAGGGTAGAACCAAGACAAACCCAGGCCATTCACTCCCTCCCTCTTTCCATCAGCATCTCATCACCAGTGGCCAACTCCCTGCATCAACCCCAAGTAAATCCCCTGTACTAGGTGAATGGGACTCAGCTATTTCCAAAGATGCCAGAAAGGTCTCTTCTCAGGTTGGAGAGGCCCACACAGGGTACCCCTTCCCATAGTTCCTATTCTGAATTTAGAAGGGTCAGAGAAGAGCTTTACCTTGTCATCTACAAGTAGGAATGTGGTTAAGTAGACTTGTCTTACTTTTTATATTGTTCATACTCAGCCAACTGGGACTTCACTTCATCTGCGGACAGCCCCTCCCAGAGCCAGTTAATTGCTAGAGATAGATAGTAAACAACCTACCTGGCTAGGGGTCAAACTGTCACCTGCAAACAAACCACTTAACCACATTTTTGGGGTGCGGTGGGAATCTCCCAGGATGGCTTTCAACTCCACATTTTCCTGCCTCAGCCTGTCCAGTTCTGGGAATAGAGTTGTGTACCATCAAGACCACCTTTCCCTTTCTTTTCTTTCTTCCTTTTCCTGGCCTCTAACTCACTGTGTAGATGACCTTGAACTCCTGATACTCCTGCTTCCACCTCCCTTGTGGTTGGATTATATGGGTACACCACACTAGGTTTATGTGGTTCTGGGCTTCATATATGTTAGGTAAGTACTGTCTACTGAGATACGTCCTCAGCCCTTTTATTTTTTCCCCACAGTTGGATCAAACCCAGGGCAAGTACTCTACCACTGAGCCACATTCCCACACACCAACTACCTTTAGGCTCTCACACTCTGGGATACCATGCACCTGTCTTACACAGAGGCCACAAACCAGACAACCAAATAGGGCCAATCCTGAGCCTCCTCCACCCCTTCCTGCAGAAACCACCAATAAAGGCTTTTGTCACTCAGTGTCCCCCAACTCCCTCTGGAACAACTTCACCCTTACCATGCAGCTCTAGGTGCCCTACAGTGGTGTGACTTGGTGTGTACTTCCTTAAATCACCCCAAGGATGAGAAAGTGTGAGAAGTGTCTTTCTAGTGGCTACCTCATACTTAAATAACAAAACCAGCATTTAATACAGGGTAGCACTGGGTGTAGTGGCACAGTCCTTTAATCCCAGCACTTGGGAGATGGAGGCAAGAGTAACAAGAACTCAAAGCCTGCCTAAGCTACACAGTTTAATAAGCCAAAAAAATATTTAATTTAAAAAAGTAATAATGGGCTAGAGAGATGGCTTAGTGGTTAAGGCACTTGTCTGCGAAGCCTAAGGACTCAGGTTCAATTCCCAGTACACATGTAAAGCCAGACACACAAGGTGGCACATCATCTGGAGTTCATTTGCAGTGGCTAGAGGCCTTAGTGAGTCCATTCTCTCTCTCTTTAATAAATAAATAATATAATGTGGGTATGCTGACTTACACCTTTAATCCCAGTACTTGGGAGACTGAGGTAAGAGATCTCTGTGAATTTGAGGTCAACCTTAGCTATATTGAGACCCTGCCTCAAAAATAAATAAATATGGGGAGCTGAAGAGATGAGATGACTTAGCAGTTAAGGCACTTACCTGCAAAACCAAAGAACACAGGTTTGATTTCCCAGGACCCACATAAGCCAGATGCACAAGGTGGCCCATGCATCCAAAGTTGGTTTATACTGGCTGAAGGTCCTAGTGTGCCCATTCTCTATCTGCCTGTTTCTCTTTCTTTCTCCCTCCCTCCATCAAATAAATAGAAATTTTAAAATGAATAAATAAATATGGGGCTGGGGAGATGGCTCACTGGTTAAAGGTGTTTGCTTATAAAGCCTACCAGTCTGGGTTTGATTCCCCAGTACCCACATGAAACCAAATGCACATAGGCATCTGGAGTTTGTATGTAGTGGCATGTAGTGGCATGAGGACCTGGTGCACCCATACTCATTCACATTCGCTCCCTCTTTCTCTCTCCCTCTCCCCCTTCATCAAATAAATAAATAAAAAATTTTAAAATAAAGAAAAATAAAACAAGGTAGACACAAGACCAACCCAGGATGTCCTGTTTCCTTATCACAAAGAGAGCCATGATTGATGGGGGTCTAACTCATGGAAGGAAGAGGCAGCCCCTGATTTCTACACTTCTTCCTCAAAGGACCCATTTCCTGCAAGAGGTATAGTGGCTAAAGGTTTGCCTAGAATAGGGCCCCATCTTCTCTGGACTAAGGGCTCTCCCTCAGAGGATGGGGGGCAGCAGAGACTTCCAGGCTGCCCAGACTGAAGAACACACAGAGGCACACAGGCAGGCAGAGAATGGGAAGGAACTTTAATTGCCACCCATCAATGGGGGCAGGAGTGTCAAAGCACAGGTCAGTCTGTGACTAGCTCCTCCATTCTGTCTGTGATACGTTCTCCATCCAAGCTCTCCATATATAAGCAGTGTCTGAGGATCCCAGCCTCCATGCCCACATCTGCAAGAGCTTGTAGTCACAATTCTCTGTGGCCAGAAAAGTTCAGGTCTTTTGAGGGCTGAGAAGCCAGCAGTTGCCTGCATGCCTCTACTATAGCTCTTGCCCAATCTGGCAGCACTGAGGGCCAGGTGGTGATAACCCATCTTCAAAGCAGTGAAGTTTTCCTTTCTGACAGAAGCAACACCTCCTTCACAGCCACCAGCAGTCCCAGAGGGGGGAAATAACCCTGGACTCGGAGGCACAACAATAGGAGGAGGGCAGCAGCAACCAGGCTAGCACTCAACACCCCTGTAAGGGACAGACATGTAGTCAGAGGAGTGGGGACGGGAGGGAAAGGAAGCAGAAGCAATGATATCCACTGAACTCATAATATGTGGTTAGTTTGCACCGGTCCCCTCCAGTCACACCAAGCAAGCCCCTTGCATGGGAAGGCCTTTCTTACCAGTAGCTGCAATAACTCCATAGGCACTTGAATTTCCAGATGGGTCCCGGACAGAGGCAGTTGTGGCGTTCCTGAGAGAGATGACACTTGCCAGGGTGACAGGGGTCCCCATAGTTGTGGCATTCCCTCCCTGGAAGATCTTGTCAGTTTCTGTGGTTTCTGCAATAATCCCAGACATCAGTAGTTATGGAGTAGTGTATAGGCTTCCAAGAATCCAGCTCTTGGAGCTTATTGTCATTCAAGACTGGTTAGAGTTGGTACAAACTTTTCCTATTGAAGTCTTGCCCACCACCACAGCAATAAAGACATATCCACACTCCCAACCTAGTCACACATGGACCAGTATCCTGATGTAACCACCAGCCCTTCCCACCCACATAGGAATACCAAGATCCTACACACCACAGCCAAGCTCATCACTAGAGTCAGGACAGTCTGGATGGCCATCGCAGTGCCACGTGTAAGGAATGCAGGCATCACTCAGCATGCAACGTTGTTGACCCTCTGGGCAGGGCTGTTGGTTGCAGTTGTAAAGGTTCCCCTTGGTGCCACCAGGGCAATCACTGATGTTGTCACAGGAGCAAGGGAGAACAGGGGGTGGGTGACACTGCCCATTTTGAGCACATGGTTCAGTCCCTGGAATGAAGAATCAGTCAGCTACCAAATGCCCACCCAAGAAAGGCCAGTACTCCAATAAACCAATTCCCTATAAACCTAGCATTCTAAAAATAGCTAATCCTACTAAGGTTTGCTCTGCACAAATGTTCCACGCCCCCTCCCCCAACAGCTAGGTAACTACCTCCCTATAGCCCCCCTCCACCCAAAGGCCCTACTAGCTCTACCTCCCTACAAGTCCTCCTTAGCCACTAGCAGCCAGCTCTTAAGTTTAAGACCCATAGATTCCACCTTGCCCTGCTTTGCAAGCACTGCCCACCCTTGTAACCTACTCTTTCCACTAGCCTCATGATTGGTCCTGAGAGTCAGTTCTCAAGCCAGTGCCCCATCCCAGGGTGTGGCCACTTACTGCACTCTTCCTCATCACTGCCATCTGTGCAATCCCAGTCACCATCACATTGCCAAGTGAGAGGCATGCAGTAGCCACTGGTCCGGCATTGGAATTTGGTGGGTGGGCAGGAGCCAGCACTGGGGCCTGAGAGAAGTGCACAAGTGAAGCCTGGGGAGACCTAAGTCTAGAACCTTCTCCAAGTGGAAGGTAGTCAGGGGCTACAACCAATGGGACAAAGCAGATTGCAGAGGAACTACATTGGCAGCCAAATGGCTGAGCACTCACCATTTGTAAGGTTTGGAGCCCAGAAGTTCAAAGACTCACAGGACTCAGCTAGGCAGATGGTGCACTAATCCCCAGCCTACATATGGAGATATGAAGAGGAGGAGCTAGTAGCTGAGTCAGGGCTTGAACCCAGGTCTCACTGACCCTGGAGACTTAATTAGGTTCCAAATTCCAGGTGGACTACCTTGCAGACCTACAAGCTCCGTGACTAAACAGACTGGGAGATGGGTTTTGTCCCAACATGCTCTGGGAAAAGATCCAAGGTCAAGGTCAATGGGAACTGTTCTAGCCTACCTGCTTAGCAAAGGGGAAACTGAAACATGTGGTGGGAGGCTGAGGCAGGAGGACTGTGAGTTCTACCCACCTGAACTACATATGGAGACTTTGTCTCAATAAAAAGGAAAAAAAAAGCATGCATCTGTAATCCCAACACACCTATGAGATAGGCACAGTCAGGAGAATCTGTTAAAGCTCATGGGGGGCTGGAGAGATGGCTTAGTGGTTAAGTGCTTGCCTGTGAAGCCTAAAGACCCCAGTTCGAGGCTCGATTCCCCAGGACCCACATAAGCCAGATGCACAAGGGGGCACATGCATCTGGAGTTTGTTTGCAGTGGCTGGAGGCCCTGGCATGCCTATTCTCTCTCTCTGCCTCTTTCTATCTCTGTCACTTTCAAATAAATAAACAAACAAACATAAAATAAATAAATAAATAAAGCTCATGGGGCAACTAGTCTGATATTCTCAGCAGCAGAGAGCCCCTGTCTCAAGCAAGGTTGTCTCCAACCTCCACATAAGCACGGTGGCATGCCCATGTGCACATAAAATAAATAGAAAAAAATAGACTAGGACGGGACACAGGACACCTCTCAATCATATCATCTTCTCACCCACCCTTCCCTGGTACCCAAGCTCTCTCACAACCAAATCCAAACCCACAGGACCTTTGCAGGTTATCTCCCCCAGCCAAGAGGTTCTTCCCTCCTCATCCTCCATTCTGTATTGTTTGTGTGTGTGCATGTGTGGTATTGGGGATAGAACTTAGGCTCTTGCACATGCCAGGCAAATGCCCTTCTCTCGAAGACACAGGAAGCTCTGCCTCCCACACATAACTAGTCTTATCCTACTGACCAAGCATTGTCAGTGGAGGTCAGGGCTGTGACCTCATGGCACAGGGCAGCATCTGATAGTTATGTGGACCATGGATCATTTTAGTGTCCACATTGAGTCAGATGAGACAGAAGGCTTTCCTGGACTCTGAACAGGAGGCTGGGGCTATTTGCTGAACTAGAGGGGCAACAGAGGGACCTGGAGCCTGGACCAGCAGTAGCTAGGGACTGAACAGACAAGGTGACCTTTAGGATTTCCAATCTTCATGCATAGGGCCTGTGCCTCGAGGACCCCCACTTTCCCAGTTAGCCTCAAACATACCTATAAGCCATACAGCACTGGACCTCTGAGGAACTGGATTCCTTCCCTACACAGGAGTGTCTGGTAACCTCTAGGTATAGTTTCCTCTTTAAGTTTAGCAACCCACAAACCTGACACCTCTAACCTCCCCTCCTTGGCCTTCTGGAGTGTTAGAGTGAGCCATGGAGCAGGGAAGACCCTGCCTCATGAGATAATGTGTGTCAATCAATAGTCTGAGTGGTCAATGACTTCTTCTCCCAGCCTATTTCCATTTGTTAAAAAGGTACACTAAGGACCAACATGGTGGGGCACATTTGTAATCTCTGCCCATGGAGGGTTGAAGCAGGAGAATTGCAATTTACAGAATAAAACTTGTCTCCAAAAAAAAATAATAAATCCAAACGGTAAGGAAGTATATGCTGATTGGTGGCCGGTTAGTCATAACAGTGATGTCAAACCCAGGTTTGCAACAACTGAAATACACTGAATGGCCGGGCGTGGTGGCGCACGCCTTTAATCCCAGCACTCGGGAGGCAGAGGTGGGAGGATCGCCGTGAGTTCAAGGCCACCCTCAGACGACAGCGTGAATTCCAGGTCAGTCTGGACTAATGTGAGACCCTACCTCGAAAAAAACCAAAAATAAATAAAAATGAAATATACTCAATGACCTGGAGTAGCTAGAAGAAAAGTCCATTTCCCATCCACCCACCTCCTTTTTTTTTAAAATTTTCTTCGGCAGGAATCGAAGAAGAAACAGAAAGTGGCACTGGTTGCTCAAGTAACAGGCACAATACCTGCTGCAGGAGGCGCGCCAGGTGACTCGCCCTGCAGGGTTGGAGTCGGACAGCGTGTTCCTGCTGCGAACTTTCAAGTGCACGCTAGGCCGAAGGGCAGCTTGGAGGTGATCATGTGGACAACGCGGAAAGGAGGGGGAGGAGTTTCGCACAGAATAGAAGGCTGGCGGAGGCACTCAAACGGAGGGTCCTCCATTCAAGCTCACTAGCACTAGAGCCGGCTCGGCGCAGGCTAATTCCAAAGCCATGTGCTGGGGGAGTGTCTAGGACTGAAGAGCCGCGCAGCCACCCGGAGGCACTGATGGCGCGCGGAGGTGGGGCGCAGCCGGCCCAGGAGTCTACTTACCCGGGTCCTGGGTCGGGGCGGCCTCCAGGCTTAGTGCAAGGCAGAACAGCAGCCATGGCGCCCGGCCCAAGCCCGTGGTCTGCATTGCCCTGCCCCGCGCCATCCTAGCAGCCCGGCCTGCCCAGGCACGGTCTCCACGCTCCTCTGGGCTGCGCCGATTGCACTTGCGCACTTAGAGGCCCGGGGCGGGGCCTCGTTCTGGGATTTCAAGGCTGTGATACCGTAAATACCAGAATACAAAGAGATCCAGAATTTAAGGCCTAGTTAAGTCTATCGAAGTGATGGATGATGAGGCCTGACGGTTTTGGCGACCCAGGCCTGTAACCTCAGCTTCTTGGAAGGCAATAAAATCGCAAATTGAAGACCAGCCTGAGCAAAATAAATACAAAATGCGGGGGGTGGGAGGGGTGCGGTAGATACGGTTCAGTGATAGAGTGCTAACCTCGCAGGTAGGAGGTCCCAATTTACATCCCTAGCACCACAAAAGAGGTAGTAACAGACTACTTAAAGCACAGCATTGAATTGTCAGTTTTGACTTACACTTGGGTGGGCCACAAGCGCACTGTGGCAAAGTGTTGCTGCCTACTGAGCTCACCTGACAGCTACGCCCAGGGGCACTCCCCAGCCGGTACCTACTGCTGCTTTGATGTCATCGTCAGATTTGATATTTTGATTTACTGCTTGATTACCCTCTATAATAATAGCTTTAGGACAGCCAGTTCCTGATTTCCTTGGTGCTGCCCCAGGTACTCAGATGTGATTACCACCTCACTATCTCACTTAGTTCTCAGACTCCAGAGAGATGGACTTTCTTCTGACAACTGGCTTTTTTTTTTTTTTTCACAGAATGTCCTGCACGGTTCTATCTTCAGGAACAGCGAATTTGCCTCCCAGAAGTGCTCCACATATGAGAAGTGTTTGCTGCCCCCAGGTTTTCCAGGAGGCTGCAATCAGGAGTCCAGATTTCACAGAAAAGGTTTTATTTGCAGGCAGTTATAGGTTAGAACTTTTTTGTAGTAGTGTATATATGGTTTTCATAAGTCTTCCCCATTCCAGAAGAAGGGGTACGGTACATAAGAATACTGCTCAGGGGCAGGGATGGAGGCAAAGGGTAGTATATTAAGACTACCCAGGGGGAAGTAAAACAGCATTCTGCCTTTGAGGATCAGGATGTTGGTGAGGGAAGTGCCTGAGAATCCAGGAATAGGAGCTGAAGGAGCCTGTTTAAATAAAAAATGCAAAACAGGCAAGTTGAGAGTTGACTTGGGAGCTCTTAGTGAGTTTAGAACCAGCTCATAGGCTGAGCCATGTGTTCTTGATTTCTCCCTAACGTTTGTTTGAAACACAATCCATGGTTGACTCTGAATTTGAGATCCTCCTCTCTCAGCCTCCTGAGATGAAGATTACAGGCATGAGCTAACACACCTCCTTGGTCTCTCCAAAAGACCACACAATTACTCCAGAAACAAACCAAAATCAAGAGTTCAGGCCAGGGATGCTGGCTCACACTTAAAATCACAGCACCTGGGAGGCTGACACACACAGAATACAATGACAGGGCCAGATAGGCTACAGAGTTCCAGGATAGCCTGAGCTACAGAACAAGGCACTGTCTCAATAAAACAACAAAAAGGGGGAGGAGGACTGGAAATATAGCTCAGTTGGTAGAATGCTTGTCTAGTATGCATGAGACCTTGAGTTTGATCCCCACAACTGCATAAACCAAATGTGGTAGTGTACACTGGTCACCCCAGAATTTGAGAGGTGGAGACAAGATGATCTTGCCAATATGTACCCAGTTCAAGGACAGCCTGAGTTACAGCAGAATATGACTCAAAAAAAAAAAAAAAAAAAAAGTTAGGTTTGGCACAAGCCTTTAATCCTAACACTTAGGCTGAGATAGGAGGGTTTCTGTGTTAGAGATTAACCTGGGGCTACATAGTATATTCCAGGCCAGTCTGGGCTAGAGTGAGACCCTGCCTCTGATATATCTGTATCTATATCTATCTCTCTCTATATATATATATCTATATATATATAGATATATAGATATAGATATAGATATGGTTCTGAGCAGTTCCTGGCCCAGAAATAAATATATATAAAACATTCAGGGTGGTTCCTGGTCCTCAGAAAAAAATCAGGATGTGCAAACCTCTCCCACATCACTCCCTCAACAAATTTCAAGTCAGGATCTAAAGTTTTACTAGAGGGCTGGGGCTGTAGCTCAATTAGCAAAGTGCATACCTAGTATACATGAAGCCCTAGGTTTGATCTCCAGCACAGGACAAACCATGTATGATAACATACATGCCTGTAACCTCAGCATTTGAGAGGCAGAAGCAGGAGGATCAGAATTTCAAGGTCATTTTCTACTACACAGCAAGTTCAAGGCCACCTTGTGTCACATCTTGCTTGGGGCCTCTCAAAGCACTCTGGTTGACTTTCTAGTGGCCTCTGCACACCACACCATGACTGGTGTACTTATTCCTTTTGAGCCTTCTGAATCTCTTTTGTCATTTTGCTCCACCCAAACTCCATCTTCCCTTAGGAAGCCTGCAGCTTGTGAAATCTGTAACACTCACTCTGGGGCACTTATACTTCGGCCCAGGACCATGACCTTCCCCCCTTGCTCTAAGCTTCCAGAGGTGCATGGATTCAACACTTTGACACTCTCTTCTGCACCTACTGAAAAGTTACAAATAAGGTCATTACATGGGACAGCCATGACATCCACCTACTTACAGCCTCCCAAGTGGAGGTTACAGGCATATACCACCATACCCAGCAAAAACAGTCTTAAATAATAATAATAATAATAATAAGGAAAAGGAGGAGGAGGAGAATGATAGAGTTCCATGTATTTGTTATAAATTAGGTCACATGCTCTCCAGAAGGACTCCAAGGAGTAAAAGCATTCGGGTGGCCCTGGGAATATGACCAGGTGGCTTAGGGTAGGTAAGGCTGGTCCTTGGACAGCTCCCACTTATTTATGGGAGGAGCAGGTGTCACTGCTTTCTTCTCAGTGGCTGCCACAGCTGAGCTGCAGGAAGAAGACAGATTTGTTAGAGCCAGGTCTTTAGAGAACAGTGAAGAAGGATCTGAAGACAGTTATGGCCACTGTGGTACAAATGTACCCTGCTGGACTTTCTGGATCTTGGGGGGAGGTCTCAGAACGCCCAAACTGCTCCAGTGAGTTTCCTCAAAGAGTAAAATGATATCTCTGGCAGCTAGCAAGCCCCTAGGAGCCCAGGTAAAACCCTTCCCACTTACATCCCAGGGTGGACAAGCCCCACTCTTCCATTCCTGCTGCTTTGGAACAAGAGGAACAAGATGCTGAGTGTCCATTATTCTTCCTATGCCACACTACATGACAAGTGCCACATTCAGGCATGTACTAGTAACATGAGGCCTTCCTTCATGCTGGTGAGGTTTAAGAATCAGTACAGAATTTTAAAGTATACTAGGGGCTGGAGAAATGACTCAGTTGTTAAAGGTGCTTGCTTGCAAAGCCTGAAAGCCCAGGTTCCATTTCCCAGTACCCACAGAAAGTGAGATACACAAAGTGGCACATGTGCCGTGGTAAGAGGCATCAGTGCACCTATACTAACCACTCTCTCAAATAAAAATATTTTTTAGCTGGGTGTGGTGGCGCACGCCTTTAATCCCAGCACTCGGGAGGCAGAGGTAGGAGGATCTTCGAGAGTTTGAGGCTACCCTGGGACTACATAGTGAATTCCAGGTCAGCCTGGGCTAAAATGAGAACCTACCTCGAAAAAAAAAATTTTTTTTTAATGCACTGCAAGCTGGAGATGTCTCAACAGGTTAAAAGTGCTTGCTTGCAAAGCCTGACAGCACAAGTCCTCCAGTAACTATGTAAAGCCAGATGGACAAAGTAGCACATGCATCTGGAATTTATTTGCAATGCCCAAAGGTCCTCGTGCACCCATTTTCTCTCCCCACTGGCCTCTTTCTCTCTCCTCTCAGCTTGCAAATTAATTAATTAATTAAATTTTAATGTGCTGTTTCTAATCAACCGGGATGTTGAAGCAGAAGGATCCTCAGTTTGAGGCCACCTGGGCCACACAGAAAGCTGCAAGCCAGTTGGGCTACATAGTGGGACCCTACCTCAAAGCCATATTTTTTAAAAAGGAAAGAAGAAAAGACAAGGGGGAAGGGAAAGGGGGAAAAAAAATGACTGGAATGGCATGCACCTGTAGTCCCAGCTACTGAAAAGACAAAAGCAGATAGATTTCTTAAACCCAGAGTTCAAGGCCAGCCTAGGCAAATAATGAGACTCTCTCTTAAAAAAAAGACAAAAATGTGCCATTTAGCTAAGGGGGAGCCCAAAGGAGATACTGGGTCACCAAGTCTAGGTAAAGACCTGCCCTGCAACCTCAACCCCTTGGACCTATAGCCGGTAATATTTGGGCACACCATAAGCTACAAAGGTGGTGTTATGGATAAAGACCTCAGGAGTAGGGGAGAGCCAGAACCTCCCACCCTCCTGGGTGTCTCAAGGGAGTCAAAAGGCAGAAGGCAGTCTTCAGGGGCCTGGTGGAGAGGTCTCCAACAAATCAAAAGTTGACAGGGACCATCACCAAGATCTAACTATCCTGCTGGACTCATCACCTGTCAGGTCTCATGCTGCAAATCTACTGTCCTCATTTTTCAGATGAAGAAATTGAGGCTTAAGAAAGCTGAGGGAGGTGGGCACACATGTCATTCCAGCACTTGGGAGGCAGGAGCATCAGGAGTTGAAGATCACCTTCAGCTCAGCTACTTTGGAATATGGAGGACAGTTTGGGATAAATGAGGCCCTGTCTCATAAAACCTAAACAAAGGGCTGGGAAAATGGATCAGTGGGTAAAAGCGCTTGCTGCATATGCATCCAGGCCTGAAATGGCCCGGCTTCAATCCCTGGCACTCACTTAAAAAGCTGGGTATGACACTGCAAGCCTTAACTTTTACCAGCCAGGTCAAATTAGCCAATGGGCACAATAGTGGCATTATGGGGAAATTCAACTGTTCTTTAATTGGACTGGAGGCCCGCTATATGGAAGGGAATACATGCCTGGTGCTGAAAACCTACTCAAAAGCCTATAGCAGGGGAGGTCATGAGCCCTGGGGGAGTAACACCTGCTACTGTCTGGCTAAATGCATGTTATGCTCACCAAACTCCTCTGAAAGCACTTTTCTTAACGTTCTAACCATATATTAATGCTACTCTCACTTCTGATTAGAGAAGCTTCTATTTTCAGATGGTGGTGACCACTAGGATGACTCAAAGGCACCACAGTGCTGAGAAGTGACAGAGGAGTGCTCAGCATTAACACATCTCTATCACACTTTCTAGGGCTCAGGGTCCACTGCGGAAGAGGTGGTAGAAAGAATGTAAGAGCCAAAGGAACTGCTTATAATGCACTCTTCCAGACACAAACTGGCCTGGATATGGGGATATGATGAAGAGTGCTTTGTGAAGGGAAAAGTGGGAGGGGGAGGGAATTATCATGGTTTGTCTACAGTTATGAAACTTGTCAATTAAAAGAAAAAGTTTTAAAAAATGAGGAGGGCTGGAGAGATGGCTTAGCGGTTAAGCACTTGCCTGTGAAGCCTAAGGACCCCGGTTCGAGGCTCGGTTCCCCAGGTCCCACGTTAGCCAGATGCACAAGGGGGCGCACGCGTCTGGAGTTCGTTTGCAGAGGCTGAAAGCCCTGGCGCGCCCATTCTCTCTCTCTCCCTCTATCTGTCTTTCTCTCTGTGTCAGTCGCTCTCAAATAAATAAATAAATAATTTTTTTAAATGAGGAAAAAAAAGCTGGGTGTGGTCTGTAACCCCAATCCTGGGGAGATGGAGACAGGAGAAATCGCTAGGGCTCACCGGTCAGCCAGTCTGACCAAAAACAGCAGCTCCAGGTTCAGTAAGAGACACCATCTCAGGGAAACAAATATAAGACTGATAGAAGACATCTGACATTCTACTCTGGCTTCTACACATGTGGATAAGGCACATGCATCTGCACATACATGTGAATACATAACACACACCATACCACAATTACTACACATGAATGTAAGGAAGGAGACATGTAGGGAAGGAGAGAGGAAGGGAAGATGGTTAAAGGGAGAGGCCGAGGGAGTACCCCACGACCACACAGGAGTCAGTTTAGAATTCAAATACCACAAAGGGTCAAGCAAAACAGATCTGAAATCCTGTTTTGGATACCTGCCGTCTATATGGCCAAGGCAGTCATTTGACCTCTGGCTCAATTCTCTGTTCAACAAGTCTTCACCATCTAACAAAGGGCTTGGCATAGACTCTATGTGACATCCTAAGTGGTCATGTGTTTGTCAACTCTTAGAGTTATTGTCAAATGACAACATATTTACTTTATACTTAATTGGCTTTTATGTATGTTTCTAAAACTGGTCAATACCTTTCTTTTTTTGTTTTTCTTTTGCTGTTGTTGTTTTGTTTTGTTTGTGATACCAAGTCTCACTATGTAGCACTAGCTAGCCACAAACTCACTATATACACCAGGTTGGCCTCCAACTTATAGTGATCCTCCTGGTTCTGTCTCAGGAGCTCTGCAATTAATTACAGGAGAGCACCATCACAATGGGACTCAACACTTCACTCCATTAAGCAGAATGAGCATGCTGATATGCAGAACAAAGAACATTGGTTTTAAAGATAGGAGAGGGCTGAAGGAAGCAAAAGCCAAGGCTAAACCAAGGGAAACTTCTTTATCATGCCAGCTAAAGCTGGCTGGGTAGGGAACTGGCTGTGATCTCTCACTTGATTTCTCAGAAGGAAAGGTAAACAGCTTGGGTTCACTTGGTGGTGGAGACTTTGGTATGAATACCTAACTGGGTTTGATACGCTGGGCCTAGTATAGACTTTTTCTGAATCACTAGCCTCCTATGAACTTCATGGAAAGCTACTATTGTCCCATTTAATTAAGAGGAGGAGCTGGGGCATGGTAGCACACACCTTTAATCCCAGCACTTGAGGGGCAGAGGTAGGAAGACCACTATGAGTTCAAGGCCAGCCTGGGTGGGTATGGGTAGTGGGGGTGGGGAAGGGGGAGAAGAAAGAAAAGGAAGGAAGACAGGGAAGGAAGGAGGGAGGATCCAAAGTGGGCTTTTTTCTTGGCTTTATGTTGTTGATGCAGGCTCTCAGTATGTCGCCTAGACCAGCCTGGAACTTGAAATCCTCCTGCGGCAGCCTGTGAAGTGCCAGGATTATAGGCATATACCATCATGCTGAACCCAAATTGGATTTTGATGAGCCCATGTTTATAGTTATCTCTTTAGAAGTACAAAATCATTGAGGCAGGAGCTGGGGCAATGACCTAGTGGTAAGGTGCTTGCCTGCAAAGCCAAAGGACCCAGGTTCAGTTCCCCAAGACTCACACAAGCCAGATGCACAAAGTGGCTCATGTGTCTGGAGTTTGTTTGCAGCAGCTGGAGCTCTGGCACACACATTCATTCCATCCATCCATCCACCCACCCACCCACCCACCCATCTACCTACCTATCTATCTACCTCTCTATGAGAGAGGCAGATAGATAAGATAAAGAAAATCTTTTTTAAATTATTGGGGGGCTGGAGAGATGGCTTAGTGGTTAAGCGCTTGCCTGTGAAGCCTAAGGACCCTGGTTCAAGGCTCAACTACCCAGGACCCACATTAGCCAGATGCACAAGGGGGCGTAAGCATCTGGAGTTCGTTGTAGTGGTGGGAGGCCCTGGTGTGCTCATTCTCTCTCTCAAATAAATAAATAAAAATAAAATTATTGGGGCTGGGTGTGGTGGTACATGTCTTCAATCCAGCACTTGGGAGACAGAGGTAAGAGGACTGCTGTGAGTTTGAGGCCAGCATGAGATTACATAGTGAATTTCAGTCAGCCTGAGCTAGAGTGAGACCCTGCCTTGAAAAACAAAACAAAATACTGGGGCTGGAGAGATGGTTCAGTAATTAAGATGCTTGCCTGCCAAGCTTAATAACCCAGGTTCACTTCCCCAGTACCCATATAAAGCCAGATGCACAAAATGGCATATGCATCTGGAGTTCATTTGCAGCTGCTGAAGGCCCAGGTGTGCCCAGTCTCTCTCTACCCCTCTACTTGAAAATAAAGAAAATAAAAATTTTAAAAATAATACAAAATTACATGGGATAGGGAAATATAACATGCCTCGGATGAGTGACACTGAGTTGGATCATCAGCAGCACAATTTGAAAAAAAAAAAAAAAAAAAAAAAAAAAAAACATGGGTCAGGGAGAGAGCTCATTTGGTAAAGTGCAAGCATGAAGACCTGAGTTCAATTTCCAAAACCCACATAAAAATGCCAGGCATTAGGAAGCTGAGATCAGAGGTTTGCAGTGAGTTCAAAGCCAGCCTGGGGCTACAGAGTGTTTCTGGTTAGCCTGGGCTAAAGTGAGACCCTTCCTCTGACATAAGACAAAAAAAAAAAAAAAAAAAAAAAAAAAAAAAAAGCCAGGCATAATGACACATGTCTATAATGTCAGTGCTGGGGAGATAGAAATAACTGGGGGCTAAATGCCACTCAATCCAGCCTAATTGGTGAGCTTTAGACCAATGAGAGACCCTATCTCAGAAAAAAAAAAGATGGTGGATAGTGCTCCTAAAAAATGATCCTTGAGGTTGTTCTCTGGCCTCACACACATGTGCATACACACACACACATGTGCATTAAAAGAAAAAAAAATTGCTCTGGGCATAGTGGCACAGGACTCTGATCCCAACATTCACAAGACTTAGGAAAGAATACTAAAAGTTCAATGCCAGCCTGGACTACACAGTATGACCATGTCACAAAAAATGAAAAATCACAAGCTAGAGAGATGGCTTAGCTGTTATGGCACTTGGCTGCAAAGCCAAAGGACCCTGGTTCAATTCTCTAGGTCCCACATAAAAGCCAGATGCACAAGGAACTGCATGCATCTGGAGTTTGTTTACAGTAGCTAGAGACCCTGCTGTGCCCATTATCACCATCTGTCTCTCTCTCTCTCTCTCTCAAATAAATAAAATATTTTTAAAAATAAAAAAGGAAAGAAAAGTCACAAAGTAGATAATATCTAGACTTCTCCCAGGATCACTGAAAGGACCTTGGACCACCCAATATCCTGCCATGACTGAAGTACTAACCCCAACTATGGGATGCACTGGATGAAATGGACTCTAGGATAACACCTCAGCAGTACAATTCCTAATTCAGCTGATGCCTGATGAATGCTGAGGCTAAAACACAAAACCTCACTCATGCTAGTGGTGGGCAGAAAGCACTCTAACACTGAGCTACCCTAGAACTTACAATCCTCTCAGTGTATACAGGGATCACAGGCCTGTACCTCACACCCAGCTGATAAATGTGATCATGAAAGACACTTGCCATCTGCAAGGAAGGGCTAATGGCAGTAGCAGCAGTGAATATTGCAGGGCTCTGGGCAAGGGACACTAGAGGTCCTCACCTCTCTGCTGTCTTGCCTGCAACCAATACCATTTGTGAGGACATGATGATGGAAGGGGGCACAGCTTCCCGGCGGCCATCACGAGTACAATAATAATTGTTGGAGAGCTTGTGGCTGGGGCCCACAGGAAGTCTAGGAGGTGGCTGGGTCCTGAGGAGAAAGAACAGTCTGTGCTGAAACAAACCAAAGCTGTCTCACTGTCCATACTCATTTTTGAGACTCAAGAGTCTGTGGCTACAAAGAATGCAGTAGGCTAGAAGCAGTTATATACCTGAGAAGGGGTCAGAGACCCAGAAGCCAGCAGCAAACAATATTTCAAATACAAATGTTCTACCCAGCCAGACCAAAGAGCTCCACCCCAAGTCCCTCCCATGTTTCAAAAATAGTTTGTATGGAGGACACTTCCTCAAGCTCCCTAGGCAGGGGGATAGTTAGACACCTGGACATGTTCCCAGCCCCAACACACAGCTAAACTTGGCAGCTGGTCTTGCCTCTACCTATGGATGCTTAAGTATTAAAGAGGTCAGAGTACCAAGGTGTGACCACCCCCTACCCAGCAATTATAGTCCATACACACCTGGGCTGAAGCCTCATATTTTCCTTGCTCTAAAATGGCATTTTCCCAGAAGACCAAGCTATGGAACACCCAAGTTCCCTGTTATCTAAGAAAGTCTTCAAAGAACCCTGCTGGGATGAAGGCTTAGTACTCAAAATAACACCTTGCCCTTGGAATCTATCCAAGTCTCTGCATTTCTTACCATTAAGTGATCTGATGCCAAAAGTCCCCATGGCTGGTCTTACCAAGAAGCCTGGAGCCATAAAAGGAAATTTTGTTGAATTTCCAACAAAATAATAGTTTAGGGAAAGGGATGGTACTTTGGGGCACTGCCCTCCTGACATGAATTAACTAATATATTCATGACCCCACAGGGGTTGTCAGAACCACAACAGGACTGGCAAGTTCTAAGCCCATCAACATTTTGAAATGGAGGGAGAAAAATGCTTTGATGTGAAGGACAGAGTAGGAAAAAAGAAAGAGACAACAATCAGAGGAAGGAATATGTGGAAAAAGGAGTGTCCTCAATGGGAGGAGAATATAATCAAATTACAGTATGTTCTTATAGTAAAGTTCTCAAGCCAGGCATGGTGGCTCATGCCTTTAATCCCAGTATTCAAGAGGCAGAGTAAAACCCTTCCTTAAAAGGAAAGAAAAAAAAAAAGTTCTCAATTAGAAAAATTAAAAATGAGCTAGAGAGAGGACTTAGTGGTTAAGGCGCTTATCTATGAAGGCTAAGAACCCAGGCTTGATTCCCCAAAAAGTCAGATGCACAAGATAGCGCCATGTGTCAGTTGATTTGCAGTGGCTAGAGACCCTGGCATGCCCATTCTCTCTCTATCTGCCTTTCTCTTTCTCAAATAAATAAATTTAAAAAATAAATAAAACAGCTGGGCATAGTGGTGCACACCTTTAATCCCAACACTTAGGAGGCAGAAGAAGGATTGCCATGAGTTTGAGGCCAGTCTGAGATTACATAGTGAATTCCAGGTCAGCCTAGGCTACAGCGAGACCCTACCTCAAAAAATAAATAAAATAAAAATAAGGGCTGGGGAGATGGCTCAGCAGTTAAAGGCACTTTCTTGAAAAGCTGGAGAGCCCAGGTTCATTTCACCAGTACCCACATAAAGCCAGATGCACAAGGTAGGCATGAATTGGAGTTTGGACCATAGCACTCTCATTCTCTCCCTGGTCGTAATTTTTTTTTAACTAAAGATGGTCACTTACCAGGACAAAGAGGAAAAGGGAAGCAAAACACAGGAGAAATCATAAAAAGATCTGGGCTTTATTTAGCCACACTGTTAAATAACATTCCTGTCTGCCAAGTACGCTATCGTGATTAAAGTTTTTCAAATGTCAAAACACAATTGACAGTCATTTTACTTCATTTTTATTTTGCATTTGTGTGCACACATATATATTCCATGGGCACACAGAGGCCAAAGAACAACATCAGGTGTTCCCATGTTTTTTGCTTATATATGCATGTTACATAAGCACTGAATCCAGAGTTTCCTTTTCCTTTTTTTTTTTTTCAATCAGACTGGTTGGCCAGCAAGTTCCAGTGATTCTCCTGTCCTTGTTTCCCATGAAATTAGGATTACAGGTGTATATGCCCATGCTCAGCTGTTTATATGGGTACTGAGCTGTGAGGTTTTTTGTTGTTGTTGTTGTGTTTGTTTTGATATAGGGTTTCACTGTAGCTCAGGCTGATCTGGAAATCACTATGTAGTCTCACTCGGGGTGGCTTCAAACTCATGGCAATCTACCTATGCCTCCCGAGTGCTGGGATTAAAGGTGTGTGCCACAATACCTGGCTCTGTGTTTTATTTTTTAACTGAGAAATACAGCATAGAATTAGTCCCAGCACTCAGAATGCTGAGGCAGGAAGGTCACAAGCCAAAGGAGCAGCCACGCCTACACACTGAGTTCCAAGGCAACCTGAGCTACTGAGACCCTCTCTCAAAAAGCTGCCCCCAGAATGCTGAAGAGGTGTCCTGTTCTTCAAAGACTCTTTATTCCCCCTTGGATTAACAAATTAGCACCCTACCTGGTATTATGGAGTATGGAAATGGAGGAAAGAGAGGGTTAATGAAATTGCAATGTAGTCTTGTGTTTTGGAAATAGCCATGGACAGTATGAAGCAGGTTTGCTGGATGCCTGGCATGGAGACCTGATGGAGCCATGAAAATGAGCTATGGGTTGTAGTGAAGACCCAGTGGAAATGCCAGGACCATAAGATGGCTGCTAAGGAGAGCTGATGGCCCCAGATGAAGTTTTCCAGTGAGTAGCCTAACTGGAAGGGCAGAATTGGAACTCCAGAGACTTGTTGCTGGACAGAATTATCGGACTTGACTGACTAGAGTTGTTGGACTTGGAGCTATGGAGTTTGATGTTTGCCCTATTTATTTTAAATCTTGAATTCGTTGAATATTTCTTGGCTATGCCCAATGCCATCTCTTGCAGTGTGAATGTTTATTCTGTGCCATTATGGGTTTAAGGGGATATTTTTGGTATTATGGCTCAGTTAAAAGACCATGGACTATGGGAATGTTTGAACATCATTAGGATTGATTAAAAAAAAAAAAAAAACCTATGGGGACTTTTAAACATGAACTGAAAGCATTGCATTTTAAATCATGGGTGGTGATCAGTTTACGGAGGACAGGGTCAGAATGTGACGGTTTGACTCAAGTGATCCCCACAAACGTAGGTGTTCTGAATACTAGGTTCCCAGCTGAGAGATTTGGGAATTAATGCCTCCTGGAAGCACTGTATTGTTGAGGGCAGGCTTATGGGTTTTATTGCCATTTTCCCCTTGCCAGTGTTTGGCACACTCTCCTGTTCTTGTTGACCTACTGATGTTGGCCAAGAGGTGATGTCCACCCTCTGCTCATGCCATCAATTTCCCCTGCCATCATGGAGCTTCCCCTTGAGTCTGTAAGACAAAATAAACCTTTTTTCCCACAAAAAAAGCTGCCCCCACTCTGGGGATGGAGAGATGGCTTAGTGTTTAAGGAACTTGCCCGCAAAGCCTAAGGAACCAGGTTTGATTCCCTAGTAACCACATAAAGTCAGATGCACAAGGTGGCACATGCACCTGGAGTTCATTTGCAGTGGCTGGAGGTCCTGACACGCCCATTCTCTTTCTCTCTTTCTCTCTATCTGCCTCTCTTTTTCTCAAATAAATAAATGCATAATCTTTAAAAAGAAAACAAGGTGGAGAGCAATTGAGGAAAGTAGTGATGTCAACCCCTGGCCTCCACATGTATGCATACTCACATACACACATGCACACATAACATACATGCACACACATGAAAAAAGCTGCCCCTGCAAGAGACATATTAATTCAATGTTTAAAAATAACAAGCAAGTTAAAAAAATAAAATGAAGCTGGGCATGGTGGTGTACACCTTAATCCCAGCACTCGGGAGGCAGAGGTAGGAGAATCACCATGAGTTCGAGGCCACCCAGAGACTACACATAGTGAATTCCAGGTCAGCCTGAGCTAGAATGAGACACTACCTTGAAAAACCAAAATAATAATAATAATAATAATAATACATAAATAAAATGGCAAGCAACATATTATGTGAAACTTAGAATTTCCCTAAGAAATATGGATATGACTCTTTTTTTTTTTTTTTTTGAGGTAGGGTCTCACTGTTAGGCCAGTATGGCCTTGAACTCACAGTGATTCGACTGTTTCCCAAATGCTGGGAATGACTCTTATGTGCTACACCATAGCTTTCCTGTATTCAAAAAGGTAAAAAGAACCAGTTGTTCAACACCAAGGCCCAAATGAGTAACTAGAGGGTGCCCTTTTCCTAAAGAAGCTGAAAAACCAGCCATGTGTGCTGTCTCAGGGACATAATCCCACAACCCCAGAAGATAAAGCAGAAGAACCTTAATATGTTTGAGGCAAGCTTAGGGTACAGAGTAAGACACTGTCTCAGGCCAAGTGTGGTGGCACATGCCTGTCATCCTAGCGCTTGGAAGGCAGAGGCAGGAGGATCAGGAGTCCAAGGTGATCCTCGGCAAGATAGTTTGAGGTCACCTTGGCTTCATTAGACCATGTCTCAAAACAAAATGTAGGGCTGGAAAGATGGCTTAGCCATTAGGCCTAAGGACCAATGTTCGACTCTCCAGGTCTCATGTAAGCCAGACACATAAGTTGATGCAAGCGCACATGGCCAAAGGACCAATGTTTTGACTCTCCAGGTCCCATGTAAGCCAGACACAAAGGTTGATGTGAGCACACGGCCACACATGTGCACAAGATAGTGCACATATCTGGAATTTGATTGTAATGGATGGAGGCCCTGGTGTGCCAATTCTCTCTCCCCTCTCTATCGCTCAAAAAATTAAAACCCAGGCATGGTGCCTTTACTCCCCACACCTGCAACTCCCTAACAGAAAATTAGCTTTCCAAAGGAACTCCAGATACATGTGCCACTTTTCTTCTGGCCTTGTAAGAGGACTCTAGGGAACTGAACCCAGACCAGCAGGCTTTGCAAACTTTTTTAACCACTGTGCCATTTCCTCAGCCCAGAAGTAAAATTCTTTGTATTTAGAATTAACCGTAAAAGCATTCACATAAATTTGGGTATTTCACTGCTCTTTCTTCCTGTCATAATGATCCTCAGTGACTTTTACCCTTTTGACTTCATAGATCACCATTCCTTTCCTCAGTGTGTTCCAGTTTTCCTTCCTCTAGGTTCTGACCAGCATCACAGCCTTGGCACTAACATCCCTTTGCCCAGTATGCTTGTTCAGTACTATTTTTTGTTTTTGAGGTAGGGTCTCAATCTAGCCCAAGCTGACCTGGAATTCACTATGTAGTCTCAGGGTGGCCTCACACTCATGGTGATCCTCCTAACCACTGCCTCCAGAGTGCTGGGATTAAAGGCATGTGCCACCACACCCAGCCAGTAGTTAATGCTTTTTATTTGTTTTCTTGCAAGCAGAAAGAGAGAGAGAGAAAGAGAGAGAGAGGTAGAGAGAGAAGAACATTCTAGGGCCTCTAGCCACTTCAAACGAACTCCAAATGCATGTGCCACTTTGTGCATCTGGCTTACATGGGTCCTGGGGAAATCAAACCCAGGCCAATAGGCTTTGCAGGCAACTGCCTTAACTGCTGAGCCATCTCTCCAGCCCAGCAGTTGCTGTTTGACTAGCTTCTTCCCATTATTCAGATGTCTCAAATGTTAATCCCTGAAGAGACAACCACCTGACTGCAGGAAGTCATAGTACAATCTATGCTCACTTTGTCTTTAAACATTCCAAAACAGCACATGGATGGATGCCAGCCTGTCATCCCATCATCCCAGCACTCGGGAGGATCAGGAGTTCAAGGTCATCCTCCACTACTACAGCCTGGGATGTATGAGACCTTGTCCATATACTTTTTTTTCCCTCCAAGGTAGGATTTCACTCTAGTCCAGGCAGACCTGGAATTCACTGTCGTCTCAGCGTGGCCTTGAACTCACAGTAATCCTCCTACCTCTGCCTCCTGAGTGCTGGGATTAAAAGCGTGTGCCACCACACCCAGCTTAAAATATATTTTTTATATTGATAATAACACAGCAGAGAATTATATCAACTGTATAAAATGACATTGAAATAGGACACTTTTGGGTTCAACTCCCAGCTGTCACTTTCTAGCTTCTAAGTGGCTTTAAGTAAATGATTATTCGGCTTTGCTGGGTTGCTTTTCTGTTTTTTCTTGTTATTTTCTTGATCTATAGCTTGAGGATAAAACACTTAATTGGCAGGGCCACACTGAAGAATGCCAAACTACTCAGGATCTCAACCCAGGATGCACATTCTGCCTAACTGTTCCACTTTAAAAGGTGGCTCTGCACAGAGTCAAAGTTATGACAAATTTTTGCCTCCACGGCTTGGCAGGATCTCTGTCTATTCTACTGAGGTTTACAATAATACAGATTTTGGTCCTGGAGGAAGAAACACCCGACGGGCGGGAACGTGGGTTGGCAGCGACAGGGCCTGCTCACCGCTTGGCGATCTCCTGGTAGCGTAGCTGCAGCTTCGCCTGCAGGTCTTGCTGTGGGAAAAAGAGAAGGGAGGTCAGCCTGAGGGGCACCCCAGGAAGAGACGGCGAGGAAACCGGTGGCCAGTGCATGAGCAAGGAAAGGAAAGGCATGGTACGCACGGTCAGGACAGACCTGCTTCCTGCAGGCGAAAAGTAAAGTGAGGGCCTCGAGATCCAAAGCTAAAGTCGAGGGACGATCTCAGGTCTGAGTAGGGCTCTGAGGTCCCAAGATAAAAAGTTCACAAATAGAGAGATAAGCCCCTGGGATGAACTAGGGAGATGAGAAGCACTAGTAGGTTCAGGGTCGTATATAACCCAAATTCTCCCCCCTACTTAGCCCGGGGTATCCCGCGCACCCCAGATGCCCAGTTCCGTAACTTCTGAATAACGCGAGTAGCAGACGCCATTTTCAGTCTGTGAGACGAAGGGCGGTGGTTGACGTTTCTACCGCGAGGGTTGCTGGGAGGCGCACGCATGGTCTCGCGAGAGTGGGAACCAAGCGTCACATAAAAGCGTTCCCCGGTCCACGTAACACCTTTTCGCCAGATCGCCGCCGCAACCTGCAGTGCCGCCATCATGGACACGAGTCGCGTGCAGCCCATCAAGCTCGCCCGGGTGAGCTGACGGCTCGCTTTTAGGCGCCGCGGGAAAAGAGGCAGGGGAAGGAAAGCCCGGCGGGTTAAGGCTTACTGTAACTTTCTTTACTGCAGGTTACCAAGGTGCTGGGCAGAACCGGCTCGCAGGGACAGTGCACGCAGGTGAGCGCGTTGGGATACCTTCTAGTCTTCCTGGGGTCCGAGCTCTTATGAAGACCCTTAATTGATAACCGAGCCTGGTAGCGTACGTCTGGCATCCCATGTGGTTGGGGAGGCTGTGGCAGGACGATCACGAGTTCGATGCCAGTACTTTCAAAATAAAAAATCTACTTTGAAAGAGGCTGGGGTATACATTAGTGTTGTCACCAAAGTTAGAGTCAGAGCCTGTGCCCTGGCAGCCCTAACCAAACTCAGCCAATTGGAAAGCCTAAATTAGGGTTGGAGAGATGGCTCAGCGCTTAAGGCGCTTGCCTTCAAAGCCAGATAACCTGGGTTCGATACCTCAGTACTCATGTAAAGGCAGATACACGAGGTGTCGCATGCTACTGAAGTTCGTTTGCAGTGGTTGGAAGCCCTGAGATACCTATTCTCATCCTCTCGTATTCTTTCTCTTTCCTTGTAAATAAATAGAAGGAAAAAAAAAAGTCCAAATTACCCGGGCGTGGTAGCCCACGCCTTTAATCCCAGCACTTGGAGGCTGAGGTAGTTGGATCACTAAGTCTAAATTGACAGTGAAAACCAGAAAATGATGCATTAAGTGTGTCCACATTGGGAAGAGAGAAAAGAGGTACAGGGACATACACCCCGAAGTCCATCGAGGTGGGGGAGCTGTACTTCTGTGCCAAATTTGAAAACAGTATGCCTTTAATCCAGGGTCTCCCAGCCTTCAGCAAGACTTTGCCAGCTGAATTCAAACCCTGCAGCTTATCTTTTTTTGTTTTGTTATTTGAGGTAGGGTCTTCCTCTAGCCCAGGCTGACCTGGAATTCACTGTGTAGTCTTAGGGTGTCGTCAAACTCATGGCAGTCCACTTAACTCTGCCTTCCAAGTGCTGTGACTGAAGGCAAGTTGATTTCTTGAGTGCCAAGATTAAAGGTGTGTGCTGCCACGCCCAGCTTTTTTTTGTTTTGTTTTGTTTTTAATTTTAAAGTATAAACTGCCAGGGCCACGTACAACTGCAAATGTCAACACCAGATTCATGGGCCATTTTGTGCATCTGGCTTTACATGGATTCTGGAGAATTGAACATGGGTCAGCAGGCTTTGCGAGCAAGCACCTTTAGCCACTGAGCTATCCCCCCAGCCCTGTGTTTTAGACCAGTTCTCATTTGGCTCTTGCTGGCCTTAAACTGTTAATTGTTTATACATACCTAATGTTGGGATTGTGGGCATGAGATACCACACTGAGACCTCTATATGTTCTCTGAATACCAGCAGCTTTCCATCCCATCCCATTGGTCTTAACCTATCTAACTGACTGCATGGTGGGCCTGTGTAGGTGCGTGTGGAATTTATGGATGACACAAGCCGCTCCATCATCCGCAATGTGAAAGGCCCTGTGCGTGAAGGGGATGTGCTCACCCTTTTGGAGTCAGAGAGAGAGGCTCGGAGATTGCGCTGAATATGTTGGTAAGTATTGAGAGAACTTAAGGGGTGGTGAGAGAGAATCTGCCAGTTTTGAGGGTTACACGGTGGATTCTGTCTGTATCTAAGAATGCTTTGGATCTGTTTACAGTGTCCTGGATCCACCATTTGGCCCTCAAGATGACCTGCAATGTCAAATAAAGCATTTGTATTGTTAACTTGATTCTTGTCTTTAAGATTTCTCTCATAGCCCAGGCAGGCCTTGAACTTTAATGCTGGTGCCACTATACCTAGCTTTTGTTGGCCTTTTGCTTAGTGGCTCCTATTGATCACTGTCCCTTTGTATTCTAGAAATCTTTACATGAGTGCTCTTTGCCCTAAGAAAGGGAACATGTGTTTGTGTCCCCACCACTGCTCCCCCCCCCCCCCCCGACAAAAGACAAGTGTGGTAGAAACATTATTTATTAGAAAAGATGTTTTTGCATTGTGGATATCATTTTTCAAGTCCTGCCTTAGGTGAGTCCCTCGTTGACATCTGACTCTGCTGGCATCCGGAGGTTGAGATGGAGGAGGATCTCAAATAATTCAGGTCTGGTGGCAGCTCACTGGGGCTGGGAATTCCCATCATTGTCACTGCATCCTCTACTAGGCATGGCTGTGGGAGATTCTGAGGATGATTGGCTCTAAAGAAAAGAAAAGGAACTGGGGAATTGGCCCAGAGCACTTAAAATTTTAACACTTGATGAGGGTTCAGTTTGCCTGTGCATGCACCTGGAGCTTATCTGTGGCAGCAAGAGTCCCTGGCACACCAATATTTATTTCAAGAAAAGAAAAGTTGCTACAGGCAAAAGGCTGGGCTCTTTCAAATTTCCCTGTCTCCAGGTTTAAAGATGTTTGACCTAGTAGAGGTTCCTCTGGTCCTCAAGTAGGAAGACACACCTATTACTATAGGATAAGACTTTCAAGTGAATCCCCACTCTGCCCTTTGATTTGATTTGGAAGAGTTCCATTACCACATCTCTACAATGGAGTGAGTATAAGATTGGTGACCGGTTTGGATGAGTTGAATCAAACAAGTGGCAAGGAAAATGTATTAATGCTCTAACCCTTGGATGTAAACAAACCTAGCCACCCAGCTTGGAGTTGTAGAACATGAGAACCTGTATCTCTTTCCCGCTACCTCCAGAGGCCATCCTTTAGACAGGAACCTTCTGGGAATAATAGCTGGGTTGCACTTTTCAGTTATCTTAGACAGGTTGGTTTCCTCTCCTTAGTGCCCTGGCTGGATCTAAAGCCTAAGACAGAACGGGAAAATCTAGATGCAGGTTCTCCATCTCTAGTGCTCTATGGAGGCAGGCCTAGGAGTTGCTACCATTTTTAACAAGCAGGGCTTAAGAGATATGGGGTGTTTGGTTTCTTGGGGACAGGCTTACCTCAGAGCCCAGTTGGCTCAAGATTAGATGGGTGTGCAGCAGAGTAGCCACCTCATCCTGCTCTGCCTCCAGGGCAATGGCCAGGGCACTGGTGCCCTCCTGTGAAACATTAGGACATAAGGTCCCTGGACCACAAAGCGGCACATAAAATTCCCATTCCAATTCCATGTAGTAGCTTACATTGTCCAGCATGGCAGGGTCACATCCTGGCTGGGAAAGCAGCAACTGAACAGTATCCAGACGTCCATACTCACTGGCACACATAAGTGCTGTGGCCCCATCAGCATCTTGTGCATTCACATCAGCCCCACACTCCAACAGGGCAGCCACTGTGTCCTGGCAGCCATGGCTGATGGCTAGCATGAGGGCAGTCTGTCCTGTCTGTGTAACAAAAGAAGACAAAGCTGGGGTAGGCTCTGGAAAAGATGTCCTGGGCTTAAAACTTGACTCCCAAAGTAGGAAAGATTGCCCACCCCCTGTACCATCCAGCCAGATTAGGTGTATTCATTTACCTGGCTAGCCTTAGCGTTGACATCACCCATGGTAAAGAGTTTCTGGATCACAGCCATGTCCTCCTGTCCCACAGATGTGAGTGCAGCCAACATGAGTGCTGAGTAGCCAGCTCTATTCTGGATGTTGACTTCACAGACCCCTGGGAAGAACAGGGCTGATAACCTTTCTCCACGTCTCGAATTTCTTTTGGGGTGGGGGTGGCAGCATTGGCTTCATACATGCTGGGCAAACATTCTACCATGGAGCTTTATCCCCAGCCAATAGTTTGTTGGTGTGGAAGTCCAGAGGGCAACATCAAGTGTCTTAAAGTTGCTCCTTATTTTTGAGAAAGTGTCAGCCTAGCCCTCAGGATCCTCTTGTCTCTGCCCCCCCCAGTGCTAAGATTAAAAAAGCACACCACCATCCTAGCTGTAGATGATTGGGCTTCTGCGTGAGAAGGAAAAACCTCAGTAGCAGAGGCCAGGAAGTTAAAAAAAAGATAAAAGGAAGGGAGGAGGGTACTTAATAGGTTGGTATTGTACATATGTAAGTAGAATGATTGAGATGGGGAGGGGATATGATGGAGAATGGAATTTCAAAGGGGAAAGGGGGGGAGGGAGGGTATTACCATGGGATATATTTTTTTTTCTTTTGGGTTTTTCGAGGTAGGGTCTCACTCTGGCTCAGGCTGACCTGGAATTCACTATGGAGTCTCAGGGTGGCCTCAAACTCTCGGAGATCCTCCTACCTCTGCCTCCTGAGTGCTGGGATTAAAGGCGTGTGTCAGCACGCGGGATATTTTTTATAATCATGGAAAATGTTAAAAATTGAGAAGAGAAAAAAAAAAAGCACGCCACCAAGCCTAGCATTTTACATTTAAGGTAACCAAGCTCATGCTTACATAGTACTTGCCTCCCAGATTTTTTTTTTGGACAGGAAGGAACATACCAGAGCCCCTAGTCTCTGCCAATGAACTGCAGACACATGCACCACCATGTGCATTTGGCTCATGTGGGTTCTAGGGAATCTAACCTTGGCCCTGAGCTTCTCAAGCAAGTGCCTTAACCACTAAGCTATCTCCAGCCCCAAGCCAGTTTTTATCATGACTCGCAAAAGCATATTCACACATGCTATGTGAAACCAAAGACGACATGATATATGGTGGCAATCAGGAAGGCTGGGGGAGACAAGCTTGAGGCATGAGGAAGATCGTGAGACAAGCCAAAGGAGAAAGAGCTAGGAGATAAGGAACAGGATAAGAGCATTTGCTAACTGTCCCCATAAAGACCCAGGATTGTTGGGGTTGGGATAGGAGCTAGTGAGCTAAGAAGTTGGAATATAAAAAGAAGGGGGGAGGTCATGGGGAACGAGATCATAGAGATCACAGTTGTTAGTGTAAGGCTGGTGTCAGATCAAGGGAGTGGAGTAGGCCAAGACAAGGTTGAAGGACCAACAAAGGATAATGAAATTGGTAATTGTATATCTGCTGCAGGGGACAGTGCCCCAGCCTGGGAGAGAGGAGGTCCGAGCCCTCACCAGTGGGTGCCTCTCTTAAAGGGTAGGTGGGCATAGTGGTTCAGAAGCTCAGCACCAGGCCTGTAGAATCAGAGGCTGGAGAGGAAGGCATGCTTTGCATTTGCAGATGAGCAAAGTGAAGCTAAGTAGAGCTCTAATTCCAGAGCTGAGTATGCCTTCTAGGGACAAAGTGGGAGGTCAGTTGAGGGTGTAGTGGGGTCAAGAGGCCTAAAAGCACTGGGCTTATGCCTTTGCCAGCTTTCAGGAGGATCACAACTTGGAGACCAGCCTGGTTTGCACTGACAGTTACAGGATAGCCAAGGGCTTTCTCAAGAAGGGCAAGACAAGGCTGGGGAGATGGCTCAGCAATTAAAGGCGCTTGCTTATAAGCTTTATAAAGCCGGATGCACAAAATGGTGCAGGCTTGCGTTCATTTGCAGCAGCAACAGGCCCTAGTGTGCATGCTCACTGGATTGTGTTCCCACTCTCCTCTATCAAGTAAATATTAAAGGGTGGAGAGATGGTTTAGCGGTTAAGGCACCTGGAAAGCCTAAGAACCCGGGTTCAATTCCCCAGTACCCATGTAAGCCAGGTGCATAAGTTTATTTGCATTGACTAGATGACCTGGCACACCTATTTTCTCTCAAGTAAATAAGTTTAAAAAAAAATTAAAAGCAGCTGGGCACCTTGAATCCCAGCCCTGGGGAGGCAGAGGTAGGAGTTCAAGGTCACCCTGAGACTCCATAGTGAATTCCAGGTCAGCCTGGGCCAAAGTGAGACCCTACCTCAAACCCCTCCCCCCCCCCCAAAAAAAAGACTTCAGACATCCTGGTGAATGCCTTTAAATCAGCACTGGGAAGGTAAGGCTGAGGTAAAAGGATCACTGAACTCGATGTGAGACCTTGTCTCAGAAACATTATGTAACTTGAGGAAGATCTGCTGACCAGCACTTTCCTGCTTTCCCCTGTCCTAGCCCTCCACTCTACTGCCCATGATTCCCATCCATCAGTCTTTGGCTCTGACCCGTATCTAGTAGCAGGCTGGAGATGGCTAGGTTCTCATGTGATACGCTATAATGCAGGGCTGTGTTCCCATTGCTGTCAGCCAGGTTCACCACGTGTGTCAGCAGCTCACATCCCAGGCTCCTCACCCCTCTCAGTACCCCAGCCACTTGCTCAGCTTGTGAGCGCCGGTGACTGGACACTCGAAACCACTCCTGGGCCACAATGCGTGCTGCACTCTGCCCAGACAAAGACAAAAAATAACTTTTCAAGGATGCAACACAGTAAGGCAGAGAAAGGGTTTGGGGACACCCCTGAGGAGAGACTTTGGGTATCAGGGCAGGGAAGACCACTGTTTATCCGAGGAGGGGGTTCATGCAAACCTACGTGGAGGGCTGTGGCTACACCCTTTTCAGAGAGTAAGACCAAGAGTACTTGGAGTGGGTGTGGCAATGAGTGCCCTCATGTGATTTCCTGGCAGGCATAAAACTTAAATGCATCATGAAGAAGAGAGATGGTACACCTTGCGCGCAACCCAAGAGCCTGCAGCTGGGGTCCAGGAGTGGGACTGAGGGTGGGTCCCTTTGGGGAAAGACTAGGGTGAGGATCCCTCTGGCGACCGTAGGGTCAAGGGAGGTTTCTGGTGATTAGTCTAGGAAACCCAGCGCGCTTCCTTAAGAGGTCAGGGAAGGTTATGTCTGCATCAGGACTAGCGATTCCTGGGGAAGGGCGTTCTGCACACTCACGCCGTCTCTGGCAACTCCGCGAGGCCGCTTCAGCTGCTGAAGCAGCGCAAAGCACGCCTCCCTCAAACGCGGGCTCAGTTCGCACCTGTCCGGGATGCCAAAGGAAGCTCAAGTTGCGGAGCAGCAAGCCACCAGGAGTGTGGACAGCCGCCCGGACTCCAGCGGATGCTCACCTCCCCTCTGTCTCGGACTGCAGCTCTGCCTCTCGCTCAGGATCCCCGACCCCAGGGTCCCTGTCGTTGGGAGGTTCAGGTGTTCCAGAATCGGATCCTCCGCCAGAAGGGCTATTCCTGGGGGTTTTGAGGGTGTCCTCATGTTCGCTGTCGCTGGCATCTTCACTGGAGGAGCTCTCATACCTGGGGGCACGGTGGAAATCCTTGGTGAACCTCCCGCCCCCGTCGCTTACTTAGTCCAGAGTGCTGTGAGATGGGGGTGGCAAGTCCCCATTCAACAGATGAGGAAATGCTGCACAAACCCCGCAGATGCTGGGGGAGGGGGGGGAATGCTCACTCTCCGTTGAGAACCCCAACGAACTGCAGGCTCTTGGGTTGCGCACAAGGTGTACCATCTCGCTTCTTCATAATGGATTTAAGTTTTATGCCTGCCAGGAAATTACATGAGGTCACTGAGTTTGGATTCCTCAGCCTACAGCAAGCGGTCGGGACGCGACTTACCTGCGGCCGCCACGGCCTGGTCTCCACCTGTGAATATGGACGGGTTCTGTAAATTCTGGGAAGCCTCCGCTGGAGGTTCGGTCTGCGTGGTCTTCTCAACACAACCCCACACGGTCTGGGTGGCGGCCTCGTGCGCGACCGCCGCCCTTGTCTCAGCAGTCTCCTCCAGCTCCCGCAGCCTGCCCCGCAGGAGTTCGGTCACCGCGCGCTGATGCTCCAGGCTGGCGTGTAGTAGCTCCAGCTCGCGGTCCGAGGCCTCGGGCAGCCCCAGCTGCTCTTCTGTCACCCACGAGTCCTCCTCAACGGTCTTGGGGACCGCCTCCACGCCAGCCTCCCGTGTCTCTATCACTACCTGGACATGCACTTCTCGAGTCTCAGGTACCGTGTGGGTGCCTACCTCCTGGGTCTGGAGGTTCCCAGCGGGGGTCCGGGATGCTCGGTCGAGGACCAGGGGCTGGCCCTCACAACGCCTCGCGGCCAACGCTTCAAGACAGTCACCCTGGGGGCTGGCCCTAGAACGGACGCCGCGCTCAGAACCGGCCAGACGCTCTGTTAGCCTCCGCAGCTGTGCAAGCTTGTCCGGGGGCGCCTCGACCTCCCGGTCCCGCTCCGCTGGCGCTCGCCCTGCCAGTAGTCGCGCCTTCTCGGCGCGCAGCGCGCGCACTTGCTCTTGCAGCTCCGGCAGCGCGCGCGCCTGGTCCTCGAGTACCCGCAGACGTTTCAGAGCCACCGCCATCTGCTCGCGTACCAGCTGCAATTGCCCGCGACCCGGAGAGGCAAGGGCGGGGCTGCTTCGGCCGGACCCACGCGGGCTGTGTGCGCCCCCGCGCGCCTGTGCCTGCTCTAGTCGTCGGCTGGTCTCCAGGAGCGTGTGCTCCACTCGCGGATTGTGCAAGAATGCGCGCGGCGACAGCGGCGGCATGAGTCCTGGGGTCACTCCGGGGGAGAGTGCTCCGGAAGCTCCGCCGTCGTCACTGACCAGGGACTCGCTGGATGTCCATATACCTGGGCTGCGCGCGCCCGGGAGGCCCATCCGGGATGCGCGCGGATGTCGCGCGAGCTGGGTGCCCGAGACTCGGCTCGAGACAGAACCACGCTCCAGTTCCTCTACGTATTTGAGAAAGTCCAGGTCCAGGTGGAAGCCATAAGGTGTCTCTACTGAGTAGGGGGAGGTCGGGCTGCGTACATTCCCGGCGGAGCAAGGGCACAGGGGAGGATTGCCCAAGTCTGAGACATGATGAGGAAACATGGGCAGAGAGATAATCAAGCCAAGGAGTCCCCAAAGAAAATGAACAAAATAGGCGTCCCACATGGCCCCATCCTGCACCTCTAACCGTTGCTGTTGCCGTACACTGAGGCTCCCAGGCATATCTACACCCAAATAGTCACTTGATCATGTGTTTATTGAGCACCTAAATGCCAAACACTTTTTTAAACCATGGGGAAACAGCAGTGCCCTCTTGTAAGCCATAAATAGCCACAATCATTCCAAATATCTATTAAGGCAATAATGATCATAGCATAGTGAAATAGAGAGTTGCTATGGGAAAACAACTTTGGCTCCCCTACCAGGAAAGGTTTCCCGCATGCAGGGGTCTTAAAGGTTGAGTCCATATTAAGGAAGAAGCAAGGACAGAGTCCAAGAAGAAAAGAAGGCCATGCAAAGACCTTGCGAGTAGGGGTGGTAGGGTTAGCTACAGAGTAATCACACAGTGGAAACCAGGTGCCCCCAGGAGAATGAAGAAAGGGAAGGGTTGGGGAAGAGAAAGGAGCTGGAGCGATAGGTGGAAGCCACACTGAGGGAATCTCATGAGCTACCATAGAGTCATGGTATTATTTATGTAGGGTGCCATGGGTGAGTTTTAAGCAGGATCATGACATTGGCTAATGGACTTTTGAAAAAGACCTGTGACCACTGTGTTAAAAGAACTACTGGATCCGGGCATGGTGGTGCACGCCTTTAATCCCAGCACTGAGGAGGCAGAGATAGGAGGATCATTGTGAGTTCAAAGCCAGCCCAAGACTACATAGTCAGGTTAACCTTGGCTACAGCAAGACCCTACTTCAAAAAAAAAAAAAAAATACTGGGCTTTGCACACATACTACTGCACATAATACAGAACACACATCCACCTCATTTTGCATACTCACCGGGTAGGCACTGATTCAGGGCAAATTTGGCCATGTTTTACGGACTCACCAGTCACCTGATACACCCTGAAAAAGAAACAACCCCCTACCCCCCACCAAGAAGTAAGGATGCAGATCCAGACCTTCTGTCTTGAACTTCTGGGATCAAATGCTCTCCACTGAGCTACATCACAGACCTTAGGTGGTGGTTTGGTAGGTTGAGACAGAGTCTTGCTCAGTAGCAAAAGCTGACCTGGAAATAGATCATGGTCCTCCTTCCTCAACCACCCAAATAGTGGGATTATAAATGAGCTTCAATATACCTGGCTAAAATTTTGGGTTGAATGAATGTAGGGCTCTTAGGTTGCAGGCCTCGACAGGGGGTGCAGGAAAGGCATCAAGCAGAAGAAGATAAGAAAACAAACCACTCCAGGCCTACAATCCCAGCTACTAGGGGCTGGAGGGGGTGGAGCTTAAGAATATCACAAGTTCAAAGCAGTTTAGGCAATTTACACCATGTCAAACTAGTAAAATCAGGGCTGGAGTTGAGTGATAGCTTGCCTATCTCAAGGGCTTAAATTCACTCCCCAGTAACACAGAGCGCTTGATTTTTTTTTTTCTTTAGAGAAATGCAAAGAAGATATATTTGTTCATCAGAACTTTTACTACAGTCATTTGCTTGACCCTTTTTAGGAATGATGTGGAGACTGGAGCTGGATAGATACCAAAGTTGCAACCAACAAATAATCTGTCTCTCTGAAATGCCCCTAGGGGAGTGACCCAGAGCTCTGTTCTTAGCTTGTAAGACTACTACAAGTAGCCAGAGTTATGGCTATCCATGAGGTATGCATATAGAGTGACTTCAATAGACAGAACAGAAGCTCTAAGAAAGTGAGAGTCTAGGACTAGGAATTTGGCTCAGTGGTAGCTCAGTTTTCTAGCATGCACAAGCTTTGGGTTCAATCCCCAGCACCAGAGGAGGAGGGAAGGAGAAAGAAGAAGTGAAAGGAGGTAGGGCTGGTTGTGGTGGCATATGCCTTTAATCCTAGCACTTGCTGTGAGTTTGAGGCCACCTTGAAACTGCATAGTGCATTCCAGATCTGCCTGCACTAGAAAGACACTACCTTGAAAACAAAACAAAAAGGGCTGGAGGTATGGCTTAGCGGTTAGGGCATTTGCCTGCAAAGCCAAAGGACTGAGATTTGATTCCTCAGGACACACGTTAGCCAGATACACAAGGTTGTGCATGTGTCTGGAGTTCGTTTGCAGTGGCTGGAGGCCCTGGCGTACCCATTCTCTTTCTCTCCCACACCCTTTTCTCTCTGTCAAATAAATAAATAAAAATATTTTTTAAAAAGAGAAAGAGGAAAGGAGGAGGGGAAGTAGAATATTAAACACTGGGCTGGGGATGTAGCAAAGTTGATAGAGTATTTGTCCAGCATGCAGGAAGCTCTGAGTTGGAGGACCTGGGTTCAATTCCCTGGAACACTACAAATAAATAAAGGATAAGAAAAGAAAGGTGGGACTTTGGAGAACTTACATGGAAACAGTTCAGGGAGCAGAAAGAAGCTTGAAGTGAGTGTGTACTACAGTATGCTCTGTCCTATTAAATGTAACCCCAATACCCATATACCTCTGCATTGCAGAGATTATCATTCTCATCTTACAGATGGGGAAAGTAGGGCACAGGGCAATTAATCCATTGCCTTGGGAGAACCTTTTAGATTACACTCAGCCTATCTTCTGGGGACCCCTTGCCAGCAGTGCCCACACACACCTGTGGCTGCCACCAGTGCCTATCTAGCCTTCCAACAGCCAGATTCAATACATCCTCCCCTGACCCACTGCCCCCTGGCCTAACCATCCTCTCAGTCACCTTTTCCAACCTCCTGCATTTCTGATGGCCATCCACTTGCACCTAATGCATCAATGTCTCCACTGCTGGGCAGACCCTTGCCACTCCCCACTTCTATCAAGCCCGAGTCTGACACCTCCTTCCCCAACCAAGGGCCAGGCAGGATCTCTTTGCAGTCCCCAAGCAGCTGTTTCCTGTCCCCTTACACCAGCTGCAAAGGGCTAGCCAACAGGCCAATGAGTGATCTCAGAGGACAGCCAGTGCCTCTCAGGACTTGTTTTCAGGAAACTGCCAGGGAAAAACTGGATTTTAGGAAATCCTGGATGAGAGCTTTAGGGGTGGGTACCACTTTTCACAAAGTTAGTTTGACTCAATGTTAACGCCTTCCTGGCCTGGTCATACCCAAGTTCAAGGCTCTGGTACAAAGAAAGCAGCTGTGGTTTATTCCTAAGACCTATGCCAGATGGAAAAGCTAAACCCAGAGTTTGTGCTGAGTCATAGGTGGGTGTCTGCTATTATTTTCTTTTTAAATTTCTCTCTCTCCCTGGGTGGGGGTTGGATTTTTTGTTTGTTTGTAGTTTTTATGACAGACAAGGTCTCATGTATCCCCGGCTGGCCTCAGACTTGCTATGTAGCCAAGGACAATGTTGAACTTCTGCCTCCCAAGTGCTAGGATGACAGATGTGCAACACCAGGCCAGGTTTATGTGGTGATGGAAATCAAACCAGGGCTTCCTGCAAGCTAGTCAAGTACTTTACCAAGTGAGCTACATCCCCCAAGCCACTTAACTGGGGATGAAACCTAGAGCCTCAGACATTAGGTAAGCACTCTACCACTGGGCTATTTTAATTGTGAGATAGGTCTACCTTAATGGCCCAGGCTGACCTTGAACTCACTCTAGCCCAAGCCGGCTTTGAACAGATGAATCTCCTGCCTCAGTCAGCTTCCTCCTGCTTCAGCCTCCTGAGTATCTGGGATTATAGGCTTTTTTTTTTCTTTCTTTCTTTCTTTTTGAAGGGATAGGCAGTGAAGGCCATGTGTAACTCTCCCAGCCTACACTTGTCAATCCAGTCCCTGTCTAGGTACCTGCTTGAGTGGGGAAGGTGACTGGGTAAGCCACTCCTGCGCTGCTCCACAAGCTTCTGCCTCACTAGAGTGGGGCCTGCTAAACTAACTGAAACCACACGCCCCCACTCCTGCCCCTGGGACTATTTCAGTACATAGAGCTGTGATCATGAAACCTGAGGGGTAGGGTACACAGTGGCATCACTGATCAGGAGAGGGAGCATCTTCCATCTGAGATCATGGCTGGTGGCACCCTGTAATGTTGGGGTGGGATTCTCAGTCCTATGACGAGGGGATAGATGACAGTAGGACAGGAGGTGACCCGGTCATTCTCCCTCCCTACCCACTCCCCTCCCCTACAGCCCCCCTCCTCTACACACCCAAACACACACAACCAGATCAACTTCACAAAAGATAAGGCAGTTTCCTACAGGAAAAGCCGCTGGGCGGTTTCCATCCGCTGCCCATTGTCTGCAGGTCCGGAGGCCGTCAGTGCCTCCCCCCAACACTATTTCCGCTTCTCCCGTTTCTTCCACCCCCTGCATCAAACCCAGGGGAGAGGACTGGTCCTGGACCCCCAAGCCAACTCTGGAGAAGGGTCCCTTTGATGGCTGGAGTGCTAGGGGGCGCACAAGCTCTCCCAGTTGGATCCTGGACGGTGACCTCCAGCATTCAGAGTCCTCTCCTCCCCACTCAGCTCTGCACCCACCTGAGCTCCCAGTATCACAGGGGTCACGGTTGGTCCCAGGACACGGCGCCCACCCTGTCGCAGCGTGCGAAGCCCGCAGAGACAGTGGATTCAGTGTGTCCCGCCTGTTCTAACGCGTCCTCTTGGTTTCCCCTGGATCCGGGTTTGGAAAGCCGTCGTTTTACCTGAAGCCCCTAGCCGCGCCGCACCGAAGCCCGACCCCTCGAAGCTCGGAGACGGGTTATCAAGGCTTTCACTCTAACTGATCGCCACGCCAGCCAACCAGCACCAGAAGCTCACAGAGGTATCCAATAGTAAACCAGAGTGGGCGGATTGGAAATGTGGGGCGCGGATAGGGGCGGGGTCTACAGAGTTGGCCTGGATAACAGCTGTGGCTGGAGTGTCTCTTTGGTATTCTGAGCCATGGTCAAACTTTATCCAATTTGGGACTAAGGAGTTTGGATTTAATTCACAGCGCATTAAAGAACTACAGGAAGGCTCTACACAAACATACTCCCTTTGGGAATTATGTCACTGGAGTTTATTTCCCAGTGTCTGCATAAGATCCCAGCACTCTGGATCTTTCCCACCTCAGGCCCTTTGCATATATTGTGCCATATACTTAATACTTCCAGAAACGTTCTCTGCACATGTTCAGGTGGCAGTCTTCCCTACTTCAGTCTGTGTGTCCCTCTAAAGGCTGAATATGGCCCTCCCTAGTCATTATGTTTCCTATCACCTTATTAACCTGATAGCAACATTTCACTTTGTGAAAAATAACCTATGATCTATTTACTTATTGGTTATGTGCCTCTCACACTAGCGTCTCAATATCATAAGAATGGAGCACTGATTGGTTTGAGTCACTACTTTATCCAATGCCCGTAGCACACAGTAGGTGCTTAATAAATGTCTGTTTCATTAATGACTTAAAATTACATTTAACCTACCCATTTGGGTTATAATATGACTTAAACTGACTACAGGGGTTTTTTTTGTTATTTTTATTTATTTATTTGACAGTAACAGAGAGAGAAAGAGGCAAAGAGAGAGAGAAAGAATGGGTGCGCCAGGGCTTCCAGCCACTGCAAACGAACTCCAGAAGCGTGCGCCTCCTTGTGCATCTGGCTAACGTGAGTCCTGGAGAATCAGTCCTCAAACCGTGGTCCTTAGGCTTCACAGGCAAGCTCTTAACCGCTAATCCATCTCTCTAGCCCTGACTACAGTTTTCCTCTAGCAGTTTCAGAGTTTCAGGTCTGATGTTAAGGTCTTTAATCCATTTGGACTTAATTCTTGTGCATGAAGAGAGAGAAGAATCGATTTTCATCCTTCTACAGATATATATCCAGTTTTCCCAACACCATTTGCTGAAGAGGCTGTCTTTTCTCCAATGAGTATTTTTGGCATTTTTATCGAATATCAGGTGGCTGTAGCTACCTGGACTTATATCTGGGTCCTCTATTCTGTTCCACTGATCTACATGTCTGTTTTTGTGCCAGTACCACGCTGTTTTTGTCACTATGGCTCTGTAGTATAGGTTAAAATCAGGTATGGTGATACCACCAGCCTTATTTTTGTTGCTCAGTATTATTTTAGATATTGGAGGTTTTTTTGTGATTCCAAATGAATTTTTGGATTGTTTTTTTCTATTTCCATGAAGAATGCCTTTGGAATTTTGATAGGGATTGCATTAAATGTGTAGATTGCTTTTGGTAAGATTGCCATTTTCACAATATTGATTTTTCCCATCCAGGAACAAGGGATGTTTCTCTACTTTCTAGTGTCTTCTGCAATTTCTTGCTTGAGTGTTTTAAAGTTCTCAATGTAGAGATCCTTTACTTCCTTGGTTAGGTTTATTCCAAGGTACTTTATTTTTTTGGATGCAATTGTGAATGGGAGTGATTCTCTGATTTCATCCTCCAAAAATTTCCTCTTGACACTGATGCCTCTCTGCCTCCTCTCTCTTGCCCCAAACCCTCTATCCCTCCCATCTGAGTGCTCATAATCCCCTTGTACCTGGCATTTTTGATGTCATAGCTATTGACAAGGGTAACAAGCTCATTAATTCTTCCTTCTGTCCTCTCATGAGTTGCACAGAGGTCATCTCCCTCACCTTCTCTATAATAGATATCACCAGTGAATGCTCCAAAGCCAGCTCAGTACAGAGATGGTACAAGAGAAGTCTCTGTTTCATTCATGACCAAGTCATAACAGCATGCTGCACTGCACTGATGGAGGGTGCTCACTATTGATCTCACCACTCTGCCACCTCTAGCCACATGGAACTGCCTCCTCATCACCTGCCCTGAAGGAAGACCCATAAACCAAATTATCCAGCCTCTTCCATAAGAACTCATCACCCCTACAGTCAGCATAAAGAAATTAACCCTTGTGTCTTATCAGTAATAAAATGCCGGAATATTAGGTTGAGACAGGCTCCCAAAATGGAGTAACCAAGGACAGAAGAATGGTGACAGATACAAGGAAGTGGATTATCCACATTTCTCAGGAAACTAACTGCCCAGCCATTATTCCTTCCTTGCCTAACAATGCCCCCAGACCATGGTTTCCTCTCACCTTATTTTGTAAGTCACCTGGTCACAGTTCTGGTGTCACACCCTGGCTATTTTAGATTTCCCCTAAAGGAATTTATTATTCAGCTTTTACCCATTAGCACCTTCTCCCAACTGAAGCCCTATAAAGCTCACTATCTGGAAATTCAAGTGGACTGTGCTCTGCTCTTGAGTGTCAGCCCTGGCAGCTTGTACTTTTCCTAAATAACAGCTTTCATCTTTGCCTTGTTTTATTATGTAGTAAAACAAATTATCAAGTATCCAGTTATTAAGTTGCATAGCTCAAAAGGCATAAAAAATATTAGATGTCTGCTCAGTTCAGTAGCAGAACCCCACTTTTTTTTTCAAGTTTGGAAAGAGAAGGAAAATCATAATTCAAACAAAAAATAAGGGCTGGAGGGATGGTTTAGCAGTTAAGGCATTTGCCTGCAAAGCCAAAGGACCCTGGTTCGATTCCCCAGGTCCGACGTTAGCCAGATGCACAAGGGGGGGCACACGCATCTGGAGTTCATTTGCAGTGGCTGGTTGCTCTGGTGCACCCATTCTCTCTTTCTCCCTATTTCTCTGCCAAATAAATAAACAAATAAAATATTTTTTTAAAAATAAGCTGATAAAGAACTTCTGTTAAGTATAGAAAAAAAAAAAGTATTCAGAAATCTTGATTAAGAATTGTTTATGAACCGGGTATGGTGGCACACACCTTTAATCCCAGCACTCAGGAGGCAGAGGTAGGAGGATCGCTGAGAGTTCAAGGCCACCCTGAGAATACAGAGTGAATACCAGGTCAGCCTGGGCTAGAGTGAGACCCTACCTCAAAAAAAAAAAAGAAAAAAGAAAAAAGAAAAGAATTGTTTATGATAAAGCATCTTTACCTTTAGAAACATTTACTACATTAAAGAGCACATTCCCTATATTGTGCAAGACAAAGGCAACATCTCACTGAGATATTGAACAGTCTCTCCCATTCATTCTTCAGACTCTCCCAGTCAGGTGCACTTCAAAGTACAAACATTAAATTAACTAAGGTTTTTGTTTGTCTGGAGACATTAATGATATGTGCTTCTTTAATAATGCACACTTTCAAAATGGATGTTTTCCCATAACAGCACAAAAGAAGACAGAAAGACATTAAATAGTCACCAAAAGACTTGGTAAAAATTAAATGAAAATTAGCAGTTAAGCAAGCCTGATGTCTACTGGTATGAATGTGGGAGATGTAAACATAAAGTGAACAGAAAACTGTATATATAGATCCTACATTTGAAATGACTGAAAGAATAAACCACCAAGGTTTGGTGTCTTCAGCTCTTGGAACATTGGCTTCATGTTATACTAAAAATCTACAAGTGTTGTGCTGGATGTTTTGGCACCTAATTGTCCTACATGTCTTATGTACTGTCAAGAGTTTGGTGCAGGGCATATTTAAAGACAACCAATGGTCACATGATTTTAGAAAATGTCAATTGGTACAAATAATAATCACATTTTAAATGCTGACCAGCAGGAATCTTTTGCTAAGTGTCCAAATAAGTTGTTCATACCCCAAATTTAGAGATTGCAATTCTGTCAAGCTTGTGGCCTAGAAAAACTGTTTTAACACTCCTATGAAAACTTCATCAGAATTAGTCACCAAGCCAAAGTGTTGGCTAATTATGTACAAAAAAAAAAAAAAAAAAAAAAAACCGGCCTTGTCTGAAGTTCCACATCCATGACAGTAACATCAGGCACCCCAGTTTTGTTGGATACAAAAGTTGTTTCTATGACCATTGGAGTCTTTGAAGTGCAGTCACATTTTAGGACAATACTTCTCCAAATACAACAGTTGCTTGCTGTTAAAAGCACCATGCCACTTTTGTCTTATGAATTGTACTGCATCCTTCATATGTCTTCCTACCTTCAGTGAATGCTAGGACAAGCACTGCAGCTCTCCCAACAATGCAACACAATGAACAGCAACACAATGGCCATGTTCTTCATGAAACTTGATTTTTATAAGACTCAACCAGTCATCAACCATCTGGTTGGAAGGTGGCGCACCACCAACAAAAAGCCAGTCAATCCCAGCACTTGGGAGCAGAGGTAGGAGGATCACCATGAGTTTGATGCCTCTCTGAGACTACAAACTGAATTCCAGGTCAGCCTGAGCTAGAGTGAGACCCTACCTCACAAAACCACTTAACTGCTAAGCCATCTCTCCAGCACTCCACTTTATATTTTGTTCTTTTATTATTATTTATTATTTTCAACATATTCCATATGGATATATCATGTATTGGTACCCTCTTTTCCCTTGTCCCTGCCCCCATTCCATTAGGAACCCTCCTCAGTGGGGTTTCAGGTACTTCCTATGGAGTTGTGGTTTATGCGTGGTAAGAGCCCCCGTCAGTTATTTTGGAGTGGGGAGGGAATGCTTCTGGACATGATGTTTCAACCTGTGTCTCTTACAATCTTTTAGCCCCTCTTCTTCAAAATTCCCTGAGCTTTGGTGGGTGAGTTTTCAGTCTACTTCAGTGATGAGCTCTTAGGAGCTTCTGGGTCTCTGCTTTGGTAGGTGTTGAGAATTCTCAGGGTCTGTCTCCTACCCCCTGGCACTGATTATCAGGTTTAGCATAGAAGCAGCACTCATGTTCATCTCCCCAATTCCTCTGTGGGTTCAACTGTGACTTGGCTGAATTGCAAGGGATAGTTTATCTCCTTGAGTCTCACTACCTTCTGAAAAAGAACAGATTCTCCAATGGACAGTGAAGTCAACATAATTTAAATGGGATAAGCATTATAATTTAGAGAGAGAATTTGATGTGTATAACCCCTCTTTTAGCCAAAGACCAGTGAGAGCTTGACACTGGAGAGACTAACTTTTGCATGCATAAGATTCTGATCTGGTTCCCAATTCCAGATATGGGTTCCTTTACAGTGAGCAGATCGCTTAGCCAATCAAAAAGCTACTGGTTACCCACCAAGACTGTGTGCACTGGTGTGTACATCCTCTTAGGGTGTTTGCTTCTGAGTAGTTTAGACCTTTTGTTGCTCAGACAATTTTTAGCCACTTTTCCCCAGTAGCTCATGTTGTGCTTTCCAGCACTAGACAGGCTGATTGTCTGGGGCTTGGCTTTCTTCTGTATTCCAGCCAGGTCTCTCCATGCTGTGTTGGCAGCATATGGTGTCTTCAGCAATAAGGTCTTACCTTTTGCCTCAAGTAGGTAATCAAGTGCTTTGACAGAAAACTCTCTTAATTTGGGGACCTCGTAGGTCTGTCTGATCAATAGCTCACTGTGAGTAGCAAAAAATTTCTGATAGTTGGAGTTACAGGCCAAAGGCAAATAATAATAATAGTAATAATAATAATAATAATTCATTTAAGCTTAGGCTTCATCCCACCCTCTCCAGGGCGCCCCTTTTTTAAAAAAAATATTTATTTGAAAGCAACAGACAGAGAGAGAAAGAGGCAGATAGAGAGAGAGAGAGAGAATGGGCATGCCAGGGCCTCCAGCTACTGAAAATGAACTCCAGATGTCTGCTCCCCTTGTGCATCTGGCTAACATGGGTCCTGGGGAATCAAGCCTTGAACCAGGGTCCTTAGACTTCACAAGCAACTGATTAACTGCTAAGCCATCTCTCCAGTGGGGTCCTTATTTTTTTATACTTTTATTTTTATTTATTTATTTGAGATAGGAAAAAAGGCAGAAGGAGAGAGAGAGAGAATGAGCATGCCAGGGCTTCTAGCCACTCTGCAAATAACTCCATCTAAATGCACTACCTTGTGCATCTGGCTTGCATGGGTCCTGGGGAACCAAACTGAGGTCTTTTGGATTTGCAGGCAAGTGCCTTAACAAGCAATCTCTCCACTCCAGGGCCCTTCTTTTCAGGTGCTCCACCCTTACTCTTTCTGAGGGTTATATCTTTTAGTCTTTCTACAAGGATAAAGGTTTCTATGGAACCAGCTCATTTTATATTTAAGGCTTCTGTCAGTGGTATAGCTGGCAAAGATTTTCTTTCATTCAGTGAGTAATTTATTGGTTCTGCTTATGGTATGTTTGTGCAAAAGTTTTTTAGCTCCATGAGATCCCATTGGTTAAGTGATTCTTTAATTTTCTGAGCTACCGGGATTTTGTTCAGGTAGACTTTCCCCACTCCCATATCATGGAGAGTTCTTCCTATTTTTTCTTCCAGTTGGAGAATAGTTTCAGGTCTTATAACGTAGTCTTTAATTCATTTGGACTTGACTTTTGTGTATGGTGAGATGAGTGCAACTAGTTTCATTTTTCTACATATGGTTTTCCAATTGTTGAAGATGCTGTCTTTTCTCCAATCTACTTTAATGGCAGCTATGTCAAAGATCAAGTAGCTGTTGTTACTTGACCTAAGGTCTGGGTCTTCAATTCTGTTTCATTGGTCTATGTTTCTGTTTTTATGCCAGTACCATGCTACTTTTGTTCTATGGATTTATTTTGTTTTGTTTTTTAATTTTTATTAACATTTTCCATGATTATAAAATATATCCCATGGTAATTCCCTCCCTCCCCACCACCACACTTTCCCATTTGAAATTCCATTCTCCATCATATTACCTCCCCATTACATTCATGGTAATTACATATGTACAATATCAACCTATTAAGTATCCTCCTCCCTTCCTTTCTCTACCCTTTATGTCTCCTTTTTAACTTACTGGCCTCTGCTACTAAGTATTTTCATTCTCACGCAGAAGCCCAATCATCTGTAGCTAGGATCCACATATGAGAGAGAACATGTGGTGCTTGGCTTTCTGGGCCTGGGTTACCTCACTTAGTATAATACTTTCCAGGTCCATTCATTATTCTGCAAATTTCATAACTTCATTTTTCATTACTGCTGAGTAGAACTCCATTGTATATATGTGCCACATCTTCATTATCCACTCATCTGTTGAGGGACATCTAGGCTGGTTCCATTTCCCAGCTATTATAAATTGAGCAGCAATAAACATGGTTGAGCACGTACTTCTAAGGAAATGAGATGAGTCCTTTGGATATATGCCTAGGAGTGCTATAGCTGGGTCATATGGTAGATCAATCTCTAGCTGTTTTAGGAACCTCCACACTGTTTTCCACAATGGCTGGACCAGATTGCATTCCCACCAGCAGTGCAGAAGGGTTCCTTTTTTTCCACATCCCCGCCAACATTTATGATCATTTGTTTTCATGATGGTGGCCAATCTGACAGGAGTGAGATGGAATCTCAATGTAGTTTTAATCTGCATTTCCCTGATGACTAGTGACGTAAAACATTTTTTTAGATGCTTATATGCCATTCGTATTTCTTCCTTTGAGAACTCTCTATTTAGCTCCATAGCCCATTTTTTGATTGGCTTGTTTGATTCCTTATTATTTAACTTTTTGAGTTCTTTGTATATCCTAGATATTAATCCTCAATCAGATATATAGCTGGCGAAGATTTTTTCCCATTCTGTAGGTTGCCTCTTTGCTTTTTTCACTGTGTCCTTTGCAGTGCAAAATCTTTGTAATTTTGTTAGGTCCCAGTGGTTAATCTGTGGTTTTATTGCCTGAGCAATTGGGGTTGTATTCAGAAAGTCCTTGCTAAGACCAATATGTTGAAGGGTTTCCCCTACTTTTTCCTCTAGCAGTTTCACAGTTTCCGGTCTGATGTTAAGGTCTTTAATCCATTTGGACTTAATTCTTGTGCATGACGAGAGAGAAGAATCTATTTTCATCCTTCTGCAGATATATATCCAGTTTTCAAAACACCATTTGCTAAAGAGGCTGTCTCTTCTCCAATGAGTATTTTTGGCATTTTTATCGAATATCAGGTGGCTATAGCTACTTCGGCTTATATCTGGATCCTCTATTCTGTTCCACTGATCTACATGTCTGTTTTTGTGCCAGTACCATGCTGTTTTTGTTACTATGGCTCTGTAGTATAGGTTAAAATCAGGTATGGTGATACCACCAGCCTTATTTTTGTTGCTCAGTATTATTTTAGATATTGGAGGTTTTTTGTGATTCCAAATGAATTTTTGGATTGTTTTTTCTATTTCCATGAAGAAAGCCTTTGGAATTTTGATAGGGATTGCATTAAATGTATAGATTGCTTTAGGTAAGATTGCCATTTTCACAATATTGATTCTTCCAATCCAGGAACAAGGGATGTTTCTCCACTTTCTAGTGTCTTCTGCAATTTCTTGCATGAGTGTTTTAAAGTTCTCATTGTATAGATTCTTTACTTCCTTGGTTAGGTTTATTCCAAGGTACTTTATTTTTTTTGATGCAATTGTGAATGGGAGTGATTCTCTGATTTCATCCTCTGTGTGTTTTTTGTTAGCATATATGAAGGCTACTGATTTCTATGTATTTATTTTGTATCCTGCTACATTGCTGTAGGTTTTGATCAGCTCTAACAGCTTGCTAGTAGAGTCTTTAGGGTCCCTTATGTATAGAATCATGTCATCTGCAAATAATGATAACTTGATTTCTTCCATTCCAATTTGTATCCCTTTTATGTGTGTCTCTTGCCTTATTACTATGGCTAAGACTTCCAAAACTATATTAAATAAAAGTGGGGACAGTGGACACCCTTGTCTTGTTCCTGATTTTAGTGGAAAAGCTTCCAGTTTTTCCCCATTTAGTAATATGTTGGCTGTAGGCTTGTCATAAATAGCCTTTATTATATTGAGATATGTTCCTTCTATTCCCAGTCTCTGTAGGACTTTTATCATGAAGGGATGTTGGATTTTGTCAAATGCTTTCTCTGCATCTAATGAGATGATCATGTGATTTTTGTCCTTCAACCCGTTTATGTAATGTATTACATTTATAGATTTGCGTATGTTGAACCATCCCTGCATCTCTGGGATAAAGCCTACTTGGTCAGGGTGAATGATCTTTTTGACATACTCTTGTATTCTGTTTGCCAATAATTTGTTGAGAATTTTTGCATCTATGTTCATGAGGGAGATTGGTCTGTAAATTTCTTTTTTTGTTCTATCTTTGCCTGGTTTTAGTATCAGGGTGATGCTGGCCTCATAGAAGGATTTTGGTAGAATTCCTTCTTTTTCTATTTCCTGGAAAAGCTTAAGACGCAATGGTGTTAGCTCTTCCTTAAAAGTCTGGTAAAATTCAGCAGTGAATCCATCCGGGCCTGGGCTTTTTTTAGTTGGGAGATTGTTGATAACTGTTTGGATCTGCATGTTTGTTATAGGTCTATTTAAGTGATTCATCTCATTTTGATTTAATTTAGGTAGGTTATATAGATCAAGGAAATCATCCATGTCTTTCAGATTTTCATACTTTGTGGAGTATATGCTTTTATAGTATGTCCCTATGATTTCTTGAATTTCTCTGGAATCTGTTGTGATGTTACCTTGTTCATCTCTGATTTTATTAATTTGTGTCTCTTCTCTCTTTCTTTTGGTCAGATTTGCTAAGGGTTTATCAATCTTGTTTATCCTTTCAAAGAACCAACTCTTTGTTTCATTAATTCTTTGGATTGTTCTTTTTGTTTCTATTTCATTAATTTCTGCCCTAATCTTTATGATTTCTTCCCGTCTACTGATTTTTGGTTTGCCTTGTTCTTCTTTTTCCAAGGCTTTAAGGCGAAGCATTAGGTCGTTTACTTGTGACCTTCCTAATTTCTTTTTTTTTTTTTTAAATGGTTTCTCCTTTTTTTTTTTTTTTAAATTTTTTATTTATTTATTTGAGAGCGAGAGACACAGAGAGAAAAACAGATAGAGGGAGAGAGAGAGAATGGGCGCGCCAGGGCTTCGAGCCTCTGCAAACGAACTCCAGACGCGTGCGCCCCCTTGTGCATCTGGCTAACATGGGACCTGGGGAACCGAGCCTCGAACCGGGGTCCTTAGGCTTCACAGGCAAGCACTTAACCACTAAGCCATCTCTCCAGCCCTCTAATTTCTTAATATAGGCAATTAAGGCTATAAATTTACCTCTTAGAACTGCCTTCATTGTGTCCCAGAGATTTTGGTATGTTGTGTTCTCATTATCATTTGACTCTATAAAGTTTTTGATTTCCTTTTTGATTTCTTCATTGACCCATTCATCATTTAGTAGTGTATTGTTTAGTTTCCATGATTTTGTGTATGCTCTATAGCCTTTCTTGCTACTGATTTGTAGTTTAATTCCATTGTGGTCAGATAGAATGCAAGGAATTATTTCAATTTTCCTGAATTTGTTATGATTTGCTTTGTGTCCTAATATATGGTCTATTTTAGAGAATGTTCCATGTGCTGCTGAAAAGAATGTATATTCTGCAGCCTTTGGATGAAGTGTCCTGTATTTATCTGTTAAGTCCATTCCTTCTATGACCTCATTTAGTCCAGATGCATCTCTGTTTATTCTTTCCCGGGATGACCTGTCAATTGATGAGAGTGGGGTGTTAAAGTCACCCACCAACACTGTGTTTGGTGTTATCTGTGACCTTAGTTCTAATAGTGTTTGTTTGACGAATTTGGGAGCCCCCATGTTAGGTGCATATATGTTTAGGATTGTAATGTCCTCCTGTTGGAGTGTGCCCTTAATCAATATAAAGTGACCTTCCTTATCTTTCTTGACTAATGTCGGACTAAAGTCTACCCTGTCTGATATTAGGATAGCAACCCCAGCTTGTTTTCTAGGCCCATTTGCTTGAAACACTGTTTTCCAACCTTTCACCCTAAGATAATGTCTGTCCTTTGTAGAAAGGTGAGTTTCTTGGAGACAACAAATTGTAGGATCCTGATTTTTAACCCAGTCTGCAAATCTATGTCTTTTCGTTGGGGCATTGAGGCCGTTGATATTAAGAGATGTTATTGAGAGGTGTGTATTTATGTTTGCCATTTGTGTGTGTGTGTGTGTGTGTGTGTGTGTGTGTGTGTGTGTGTGTGTGTGTGTGTGTGTTTCTGGTTCTACCTGCGCTCTCTTCTGTTAACTAGTATTTGAGTATTGCTTGTTTTTTCTAGGTTCCTTATATGTGTGCTTTTCCTTTTCTTCAGCATGGAGGATTCTATCAAGTATTTTCTGTAGAGCTGGTTTTGTCTTCAAATACTCCTTTAACCTGCTTTTGTCATGGAATATCTTTATTTCTCCATCTATTTGAATGGATAACTTTGCAGGATAAAGTAACCTTGGTTGACAGTTGTTATCTTTCAGAACTTGGAATATATCACTCCAAGCCCTTCTGGCTTTAAAAGTTTGTGTTGAATATCTGCTGTAATCCTGATGGGCTTGCTTTTGTAGGTAAGTTGATTTTTCTCTATAACTGCTTTCAATATTTTTTCTTTGGTGTGTGTGTTTGGAAGTTTGATTATAATATGGCGAGGAGAGGTTCTTTCTGGGTTTTGTCTGGCTGGGGTTCTAAAGGCTTCCTGTATCTGCACTGGCACCTCTTTCCCAATTTGGGGGAAATTTTCTTCTGTGATTTTGTTGAAGACGCCTACTATGCCTCTGGAGTGGAGTTCTTCTCCTTCTACTATGCCCTGAATTCTTATATTGGATCTTTTCATAGTGTCCCGAATATCTTGAAATTCCCACTCATACTTTTCTATAAGTTTGTCTTTCTCTTTGTTGGACTGCATTAGGTCTGCCACCTGGTCTTCTAGCTTAGATATTCTGTCCTCTCCCTCATCCATCCTACTGGTGGAATTTTCTACAGAGTTTTTTATTTCATTAACTGTGTTCTTCATCGCTAGTAATTCTGACTGGTTTTTCTTTATTATTCCTATTTCCTTTTTTATGTCTTGTTTTGCCTTCTTTATTTCATTAAATTGGTGTCCTGCATCTTCTTTGATTCCTTTGATTTCCTCTTTGATTTCCACTTTGATTTCTTCTTTGATTTTTTGATGTGTTCTTTTACCTCTTTGAACATATTTATAATCATTCTTTTGAACTCTTTCTCAGGCATTTCCTCTAACTCTTTCTCACTGGAGGACATTTCTGATGCATTAATACTTTTAGGTGGATTTATATTGTCTTGCTTTTTAGTGTTTCTTGTGTTATAATGTATATATTTTTGCATCTTGGATTAAGTTAATGCTTGGATTTTTCTAGCTAGCTGTGTATTCTTAGCTGTATCAATTGATTTAATGTAATATATTTTCAGGGTAGGACCTTAAAGTATTAGGTGTGGCTCTTAAGACTCTCAGAATATCTACAAAGATGTTCTTAGGGGTTGAGTTTCCCTGCTATAGGAGTATTCAAGCAGGCTGAGTGGAATAAAATACAAGTAGATTCTAAAATTTAACTAAACACTGTATACATTCAATCAAAAACAGCCCTGAGTATGTATGCAAGAGTAGTTATTATAACGAGCAGATCCTCTATCAACAAAGAGGTTAAGATTTCTGGTCTGTTGAGGGATCCCAGTCAGCTTGCAACCAAGTGAGACCCTTCCCTGGTGCAATCCCAGTTACCTTGGATGATTTTGGTCTCAGTCAAGTTGCTGCTTGGATCGTCGGGCTGCTGTTCTGATTTCTGGAGCTGGGCACTTGCTTTTGCTGCAGGGCAAACCGAGCTGCTGCTGCTGCCTCTGCTGCTGCTGTAGCTGCCACTGCTGGAGCCACCACTGCTGCTGAAGCTGCTGCTGCTGTGTCCACTGCCACTGCTGCCCCTGAAGCTGCTGCTGCCGAGTCTGCCGCTGCTACCACTCCTGGGTCTGCTGCTGCTGGGGCTGCTGTTACCGGTGCTGGAGCCGCTGATGTTGCTGCCGAACTCTGCTCCTGCTTGGGTCCCGCTGTCATCCCAAGTTGGGGTGGCTGGGTCCCGGGCCGCTGCTTTGTTTGCCGGAGCTGGGCTCAGGCAGTAGGGGAGGGGAGGGAGCCGCAGCTGGATCTCTCGCTGCTCCAAGCGTTCTTCTACCTCGCGATCTGCTCCTCCGTTGCTCACTGCCGCTCTCCCCTCACGTTTCCCGAGTTGCGGAGAGCGCGGTGTGAGGGGAAGCTCCCGCACCTGGCTTTTCCTGTGGCTGGGGCCAAGCCTGGCGGCTTTCTGGTGCGCCGCGGCCGCGGCGGTTGGCCGAGTTGCCGGAGCCACTTTTCCCGCCTGTGCAGGCTCTGGATGCTCTGGAACTCTTCTACTTCTCCACTGCCGCTTCAATTTCCTATACACCTCACTTTTTAGTAAAAGTGTGTATTTTGCTGAGTTTTTTTGGTCTTTTTCCCCCTAGGCTGCTTTGGCATGGTACCTACGCTGCCATCTTAACCGGAAGTCGTTCTATGGATTTAGATCATGTATGGTGATACCTCCAGAGGTATTTCTTTTGCTGAGGATATATTTGGATATTCAAGGCCTTCTGCCATTCCATACAAATTTTGAGATCAGTTTTTCTATCTCTGTGAAGAATGATGCTGGAATTTTTATTGGTATTGCATTAAATCTGTATATTGCTTTTGATAGACTTTCCATTTTCACAATATTACTTCTACCTATCTGCGTGGGAGGCCTTTCCATCTTCTTAAGTCCTACTCAATTTCTTTCTTAAGATTTTAAAAAATGTTTTTATTATATAGGCTTTTACATCCTTGGTTAGTATTATTCCAAGGTATTCAATTTCTTTCTTTTTTTTTTTTTTTTGCTATTGAATATAGGACAGCCTTGCTGATTACTTTCTCTGTATATTTGTCCTTTATACATAGACATCTTACAGATTTTTGTGCATTGATTTCGTATCCCACCACTTTACTACAGGAATTAATTGCCTTTAGAAGTTTTGGGATGGTAACTGTCAGGTCACTTATGTGTAGGGTCATGTCATCTGCAGAGAGCTATCTTGACTTCTTCCTTTCCAATTTGTATCCCTTTTATTTCTGTCTCCTGTCTGATTGCTTGGGCTAGTATTTCTAGTACTGTGTTGAAGACCAGTGGTGAGAGTGGGCACCCCTGTCTTGTTCCCCATTTCAATGGGAACTCCTTGAGTCTTTCCCCATTAAGTATTATTTGAGCTTTAGTGCTTTATATAACCTTTATTGTGTTGATATATAAACCCTCCATGCCTACTCTTTCCAGCATTTTGACCATGAAGTGATTGTGTATTTTGTCAGAGGCTTTCTTTGCATCAATTGAGATGATCATGTGGTTCTTATGGTTAAGTTTATTTATGTGGTGTATTACATTGACCAATTTCCATATGTTGAACCATCCTTGCATCCCTGGGATGAAGTCTACTTGATCAAGGTGGATAATGCTTTTGATATGCTGTTGAATTCAGTTTGTGAAGATTATATTCATGATCTTTGCATCTAAAATCATTTTGGATATAAGCCTGTGGTTTTCTTTTCTTGCTGTTTCTTTGTCTGATTTTGGTATTAGGGTGATGCTAGCTTTATAAAAGGAGTTGAGGAGGATTCACTGTTCTCCAATTATGCAAAACAGTTTGAGAAAAATTTGTTTCAGTTCTTCAAAGAAGGTTTGATAGAATTCAAGTTAGAAGCCATTTAGTCCTGGACTTTTCTTTTGGGGGAGGTTTTTGATTACCTTTTCAATCTTCATGGATTGGTTTGTTTAGGAGATCTGTTCAATTTTGGTAGGTTGCATGTGGCTAGGAATTCATCCATTTCTTCCAGATTATCCAATTTTGGGGAGTTGAAGCTTTGTAAGTATGCCCTGATAATTCTTCCAATTTCATTCATGTCTGTTGTGTCCTCTCTTTTTTCATATCTGATTTTGTTAATTTGAGACTTCTTTTTTTTTTTTTTTTTGCTTGATCAAATTGGCCAGCAATTTATCAATCTTATTTTTTTTCAAATAACCAGCTCTTCATTTCATCAACTTTTAAAAAATCATTTCATTGACTTTTAAAAAATTGTTTTCTTAGCTTCCAGTGCATTTATTTATGCTCTGACCTTGATTGTTTCTTTCCATCTGGAGCTCGAAGGGTTGGATTCTTCTTGTTTTTCCAATGCCTTTAGGTGGACAGTTAGGTTACTAACTTGGGATTTCTCTGTCTTTGTTATGAAGGCATTTAGCATTATGAATTTTCACCTTAGGAATGTCTTCATTGTCTCCCATAAGATTTGGTAAGTTGTGTTTTCATAATCATTTGTCTGTAGAAATTTTACAATTTCTTTTTCTGATTTCTTCCACAACACATTCATTGTTTAAAAGTGTGTTGTTCAGTCTCCAGGAGCTGGTAGAGTTCCTGATGTGTCTCTTGTTGTTTATTTCTACCTTGAAAGCATCATGATCTGATATGATACATGAAGAGTTAGTTCAGTTTTCCTGGATTTATAGAGGCATGAATTATGGCCTAATATGTGGTCTATTTTGGAGAAGGTTCCATGGGCTGCTGAGAAGAATGTGTATTCTTTAGAGTTGGGGTGGAAAGTTCTGTAGATGTCTGTTAGGTCTAGTTGATATATGGTGTTGTTGAGCTCTATGATTTCCCTGTTGAACTGATGCTTGGATGATGTGTCTATTGATTGTAGTGGAGTATTGAAGTCTCCAACTATAATGGAGTTGGTTCTTATTTCTGTTTTGTTATCAAGAAGGTTTTGTTTTATAAACTGTTGTGCACCTGTGTTTGGCACATGCAGATTTATGATGGTGACGTCCTCATTGGAATGTTCCCTTGATGAGTAAGAAGTGGCCTTCTTTGCCTTTTTGATTACTTTTGGTTTGAAGTCTATTTTATCAGATATTAACATAGCAAAACCTGCTTTTTTCTTATTTCCATTTGCTTAAAATATCATTTTCCATCCTTCCACACTGAGGAGGTATCTGTCTTTAGTGGTGAGGTGACTTTATTGAAAACAGCAGATAGATGGGTCCAGTTTTTGATCCACCCTGTTAACTTGTGTCTTTTGATGGGTTAGGTAGACATCAAGGTTATGGGGTGGTTTGATTCAAGTGTTCTCCCATAAACTTAGGTGTGCTGAGTGCTAGGTTCCCTGCTGATAGAGATTTGGGAACTAACAATTCCTGGAAGCAATATATTGTTGGGGGCAGGCTTATGGGTATTATAGCCAGTTTCCCCTCACCAGTGTTTGGCATACTCTCTTGCTGATGTTGTCCACATAATGTTGGTCAGGAGGTGATGGCCACCCTCTGCTCATGCCATCCTTTTCCTCTGCCATCATGGAGCTTCCCCTCAAATCTGTAAGCCAAAGTAAACCTTTTATTTCCCCCCACAAGCTGCTCTTGGTCAGGTGTTTTCTGCCAGAAATGTGAACTTGACTGCAACAGCAAAGTTTGTATCAGAGGAGTTGGATTTCTGCTAGACACTGACTGTGTAGCTTTAGCCTTTTGGTGGTGATTTTCAAGAGGAATGTGGAAGGATTTGAAATCTTGGCCTAAGAGACACCTTGTAGTGCTGTATGTATAGCTTGATGGGTCATCCTGGTCAGACTTGAAAGGCCTGAATATAGCAAGAACTATGGACTCTGGGGCTTGGCTTGTGAGGGTGAGAAAGAGCTCTGCCTGGACTGGGCTAGAAGCAATTTGTGTGAGAGAATTGCTGTTATGTCTGTGTCCTGAGAACTTGTGCAGGGTTGCTTTTTGTACAAACAGACTTACATGAGCAGAGGGATTTGGCACAGGAAAAAAAAATGAAATATTTGGGCTAAAACTGCTGCCCATTCAGTTGCAATTGTATGAAAGATTATAAGCATGGAGGCTGGGCCAGCTGTTCTTCAAAGTTTACTTTATTTCCCCCTGGATTAATGAGTTGGCATGCTATCTGGTATTATGGAGTATAAGGAATGCAGGAAAGAGAGGGGCATTGAATTTGCAACATAGTCTTGTGTTTTGGAAACAGCCTTGGGCAGTGTGTAACAGGTTTGCTGGATTGCCTGCATGGAGACACAATGGAGCCATGAGGATGGACCTTGGGTTGCAATGGAGATACAGTGGAGATCCTGGGACCATGAAAGGGCTGCCAAGAAGAGCTGCTAGCCCCATATGAAGTTTTCCAGGACTGTGAGTAGCCTAGCTAGAGGGACAGAAGTGGAACTCCAGAGACTTGTTGCTGGTTATAATTATTGGACTTCAATACTTGTTACCGACTAGAGTTGTTGCACTTGGAGCTACAGAGTTTGATGTTTGCCCTGTGTTTTTTGTTTGTTTTTTTATTTTTATTTTCTTCTTCAAGGTAGGATCTCACTCAAGCTCAGGCTGACCTGGAATTCACTATGTAGTCTCAGGGTGGCCTTGAACTCACGGTGATTCTCCTACCTTTGCCTCCCGAGTGCTGGGATTAAAGGTGTGTGCCACCATGCCCATCTTGGTTGTTTGTAATCTTGAATTGGTTGAATATTTCTTTGATATGCCCAATGTCATCTTTTGCAGTGTGAATGTTTATTCTGTGCTATTATGGGTTTTGGGAGAATTTTTTGGTATTATGGATCAGTTAAAGTACCTTGGAATGTGGGATTGACAAAAACTATGGGGACTTTTAAAGTTGGATGAATGCATTGCATTCTACATCATGGATAATTATTATTTTATGGGGGTCAGGGTGGAATGTGGTGATTTGATTCAGGTGTCCACCATAAACTTAGATGTTCTGAATGTTAGATTCCCAGCTGATGGAGATTTGGGAACTAACACCTCCTGGAGGCACTGTATTGTTGGGGGCAGACTTATGGGTTTATAGTTATTTCCACTTGTCAGTGTTTGGCACACTCTCTTGATGATGTTGATACTGTTGGTCAGGTGGTGATGTCCACTCTCTGCTCATGCTACCATTTTCCCCTGCTATCACGGAGCTTTTCCTCAAGTCTGTAAGCCAAAATAAACCTCTGTTTTTCCCTACAAGCTGGTCTTCGTCAGGTGTTTTCTGGCAGCAATCTGACTGCAACAGGTTATAACTGTGAGGTTCAATTTAATTGCTGCCATGATTGGGTGCACTATAGGGTTTGGTGCTTTCTTGTGTTTTGTACTTATTTGAGCCTTCTCTAGTTTTGGTTATTGTGATCTTCTTGTGGTTTCTTGAGATTGATTGTTTGACTCTCCTGTATGGAGCATTCCCTGAAGTTTTCTCTGTAGGCTTGGCCTTATGTTCATATAATCATAGCGTTGACTTTTTTTTTTTAATTTTTTTTAATTTATTTATTTGAGAGTGACAGACACAGAGAGAAAGACAGATAGAGGGAGAGAGAGAGAATGGGCGCGCCAGGGCTTCCAGCCTCTGCAAACGAACTCCAGACGCGTGCGCCCCCTTGTGCATCTGGTTAACGTGGGACCTGGGGAACCGAGCCTTGAACCGGGATCCTTAGGCTTCACAGGCAAGCGCTTAACCACTAAGCCATCTCTCCAGCCCGCGTTGACTTTTTTTAATGAAAAGTTTTCCTTTCACCATGTATTATGAGGGATACTTTTGCTGAGAAGAGTAGCTTGGATTGGAAGCCATAGATTTTTTGATTTGAAAGTATTCCATTCCAGGTACTTCTGGCTTTTGGGGTTTCCATTGAGAATTCTGGTGGGATTGCCTTAGTATGTAGTGAGTTATTTCTCTCTTGCTGAATTTAGCATTCTCTCTTTGTTTTCATTGCTAAGAGTTTAACTATGATGTGCCTTGGAGAGTTTCTTGTTTGGTCCTGTCTGTCTGGGGTTCTGTGGGCTTCTTGTATATGGATGGGCCTCTCTTTTGAGAGATTGAGAAAGTTTTCTTCAATAATTTTGTTGTATGTTTTCTATGCCTTGGGCCTAGATTTCCTCTCATTCTGGTATACCCATGAACCAGATATTTGGTCATTTTAGGGTATCCCACAGTTCCCTTGTATTCTGTTCACATGATTTTTTGAACTTAGCAAAGTTTTTGGCCTCCTGTTCAATTTCTTCTGTCTTAAATCTTCCAGCTCAGATGTTATGTCTTCTACATAAATAACTCTGTTAGTGAGAGGTTCTAGAGAGGTTTTTTATAACCTCTATTTGATTTTTTGTTTTCTGTTGTGCTATTTTATATCATGTCCATCTCTTTTTTGTGATACAATTTCAGTTTGAGTTTTGATTTTCTTGATGCTTCCTGGAATTCATTCTTGCATCTGATCAAGACTTCATTAAGCTTAATCAACTGGTTATTCAGATCTTCCATTTGTTGATTCACCTTCAATTCATATATCTTTTTGAGGCTTGTAACACTTTCTTCAATTAAGTTAAGCCTACTGACAAAAGCTGAGTGCTCTACAAGACAATTCTGCTCAATTTCATTGATGCAATTGTTGGTTTTTGATGGTTTGCTTCCAGTTCAGCAATTCTTTTGATCAGGGTCACTGTGGTTGTTGTGTTTTCATTTTGAGATTGAATTTCTATTGATTTCTCTAATTTCATTGGAGGAATAGGGATCCTTGGTAGAGCTCTTTCAGATTTTGGACTTCCAAGTTTTGATTTTTTTTTCATTGGGATCTACCCATCTTGGGGAAACATTTTATTCTATTGAGAGGCAAGCAAGTATTTGTCCTAGTAGGATCTTCAGTGGGTGTTCTGTTTTAAATGTAAACCAGATTGGTGTATTATAGAGTTATAACTGCAAATGTGCAGATTGTGGAGATTGCAAGTACATCAAAGGTACCTGGGGAACTGGGAGGTGGGGAACTGGGAGCTCTGGCCTACTCAGTCTACTTGCATGTACTCTTTAGCACACAGGGATCAGGGGTTGGGGAGCCAGGAAGCTGGAGAGCCAGGGGCAAGAGGCCAGCTCCTACAGTGGCCTGCACACCCTTGAGTCAGACTCAAAGGGATAGGGATTTGGGTACCCAGGTGTCGCGAGCACTCTCAAAGATGATTGGTTGAGAGGATTCCGCCGGCGAAGGTCAATGATACTCAGACACTGGTATACTCGCAAAGGAGTTTACTGGGATGAAAGTCACACACAAGCAAGTCCAAACTATCACCAATAATATTATAGCTAATATAATATATAACCAAGGTATATTCATCGCTACTAACACAGGAATATTTCTAACGAGTCTAACATGTATACGACCTGACAACGCGAAGTTCGAGCTGCGACGTTTATCCGGTTCACTGCACTTCCAGCCGAGTCTTGGTCCGCTGGCGTAAGCTAGTGCTTTAGCTGATGATCATTCGGACAGCGTTCGGACAGAGTGTCGGGCTGATGAATTCGGATCGGTGATGTACTCGCGGGGGTCTCAGTCAGGACTGCTGAGTAGCCTTTCAGTCAGTCATAGTGTCGGGAAGATTGAGACAATGGTTGCTGAGCAGCTGGGGTTTTTATACCTTTCAATGCTTATCTAATAGTCTCACACACACATCTGCTAATCTCTACTATGTACTACACACAGAGTTTAGCTTACAAGGTTTGACTTTGCATTTTTTACTCTCACAAAAAAAAAACTTATTTATCCTAAACTGGCCCTGGACCATATGTTGGTCCTTACATGCTCATAACATTAGGGACCAATCAGGAAACCAGAGCAAAAGACTTGCTTTTGCAGCCCACACACCAGGACTAGGCTTCCCCAAGACAGCAGCAGGGGTACGGAGACCAGGGAACTAGGAGGTGGGGAACCAACCAGTAGCTCTGGCCTACTCATTCTACACATGCACCCTCCCAGAGTGGGGGATCCAGAAGTTGGGGACCCAGAGGCCCTTCAGTCAGGAGGGCAGGGCAAGGGGCCTGCTTCTGCAACAAGCTTTCAGAGTTCAGGCATCCCCAAGCCAGCAGCAGGGGAAACAGTGGGGGACCAAGGAAACTGTTTGCACAACCTCCAGAGGAGGGGATTCTCCAGAGCCCACTTTATTTTTTGAGACAAGTAATCTTACTAAAACTTGAACTCATGATTTGGCTAGATTAGCTAGCCAGCTTGCCTCAGATATTATCCTTTCTCCACCTCCTAGCACTGGGATAACACACACACACCACCACACCCAGATTTTACATGGGTTCTGGGGATTTGAACTCATGTCCTCATGACTGTGTAGCAAGCACTGTACCCACTGAGTCATCTACACAGCCCCCTATCCCGGCTTTAAGCAAGTTCTCTCGCCATACAGAGGGGTTCCCCATATCCTCTTAGTCTTATTGAAAATGACATAAATATGCCCTTTTTTAGTCCCCACCCTTTTTTTTGAGATAGGTCCTCATGTATCCCAGGCTAAGAATGTGTTAGTTAAGGATGACCTTGGGCTTCTAGTCCTCCTCCCTCTACCTTCCAAGTGCTGGAATGTATGCCACTACATCCACTTTTTGTAGTACCAGGGATGGGACCCAGGACTTCAGGCATGCTAAGCAAACACCCTACACACTGAGCTATAACCACAACCTTCAAAGGACCTGTCCTCTTTGCTGTTTACATATTTCTTTCTTGCTGGCTTTCTTTTGAGACAGTCTCATTTTTGTAGTTCAAGCTGGCCTGCAACTTGTGATCCTCCTGCTTCATAAATTCATCACCATCACCATCACCCCTGGCTATCTTTTCATTCTGTTTTCTGTTTTGTTTTTCTTTTTCTCTCATTTTCTTTTCAATGCAGGGTTTCACTGTAGCCCAGGATAACCTGGAATTCATTCTGAAGCCTTGAATGAATGGCAATCCTCTTACTTCAGCCTCCAAAGTGCAGGGAATAAAGGTATGTGCCACCACACTGGGCTGTATCTTTTCATCCTTATTCAGTATTTATCTCAACCTTTCATTGAAAACTCAGGACTCAGGAGATGGCTCCACAGTTAAGTGTGCTTACCTCTTAAGCATGAGAGCCTGAGACCATTCCAGTCCAATTCTCTCTGACAAAAAAAAAGCTGGGCATGGTAATCCACACCTGTAACCCAATTTATGGTGCTTGCTCACTGAAAATTAGCAGCTTCAGGTTGAAGGAAAGATCTGTGTCAAGGAAATAGGTACTCTGCAGTTGGTTAATGGAGAGAACATCTGAAGTTCTTCTTTGGCCACAACATGCATGTGCATGGCCCATGCACCTGTACACACATGTGCATGCACCACACATTACATTCCACACACACACACACACAGTTGGCCATAAAGGGATGGGGAGATAACTTACTGGGTAAAGTGCCTGCCTGGAAAGTATGAGGACTTAAGTTCAATACCCAGAATTCACATAAAATACTGATATAGGGACTAAGGGGATGGCTTAGCAGCTAAAGGCACTTACTTTCAAAGGCTTCTGGCCCATGTTCATTTCCTAAGCTACCCACATAAAGCCATGTGCACTAAGTGATACATGTGTCTGGAGTTCTTTGGTAATGGCAAGAGGTCCTGGCATGCCTGTACTATCTTCTCCCCCTTCTCTCTTTCTCTGTAAAATATCCAAATATATTTTTTAAAACTTAAGGTCTGGGGAGATGACTTAGTGGTTAAAAGCACTTTCTTGCAAAGCCTGCCATTCCAGGTTTAATTCCCCAATAACCAAATAAAACCAGATACACAAAGTGGTAACATGTGTCTGGAGTTCATGTGCAACAGCAAGAGGCCTTGGCATACCCATATCCATTTTCTATCTCTTTCTCTTTCAATCTCAAACAAATAAATAAATATATGTTTAAAAACATTTAAAAGGAGGTGTTGTTATACCCATACACGTGCATATACAAGGATAAATCATTCAAGTTTTTAAAAATGCTGGACATGACAGCACATGTCTATAATTTCCATGCTGGAGAGGCAGAGACCAGTGGATCTTGGGGTTCACTGACTAGCTAGTCTTGTCCATCAGTGAGTTCTGGGTTCAGTGAACAACCAGAATCTCAAAACTTAAGGTGGAAGAAAGCCGGGAGTGGTGGTGCACACCTTTAATCCCAGCACTCGGGAGGCAGAGGTAGGAATATCACTGTGAGTTCGAGGCCACCCTGACACTACATAGTGAATTCCAGGTCAACCTGGGCTAAAGCAAGACTCTACCTTTAAAAAACAAACAAACAAAAATTAACATGGAAGAAGTAGGAGGATCACTGTGAGTTCAAGGCCAGCCTGAGACTATAATGAATTCCAGTTCAGAATGGGCTAGACCCATCCTTGGAAAAAAAAATTAAGGCATGGTAGTGTATGCCTTTAATCCTAGCACTTGAGAGGCCAAGGTTGGAGGATCATTGTGAGTTGGAGGCCAGCCTGAGATACATAGTGAATGTAGGTCAGCCTGGGCTAGAGGAAAACTCTACCTCAAAAAAACGAACAAAAAAATAAGGTGGAGAATGAAAAGGAGGACACTCAGGCTCAAATTCTAGCCTCCACATACACATACACACATGCACACACTTGTGCACATGCCAAAAAATGGTTATTAAGGGCTGGGGAAGTAGTTCAGTAATAGAGTACTTGCCCTGGGTCCAATACTCAGAAACTATTAAAAGCAATTTTTCAAAGCCAGACATGGCAACTCACATCTATAATCTCAGCACTGGGAAGGCTAAGGTAGGAGAATTGCCATGAGTTTGAGGCCAACCTGGGCTACATAGTGAGTTCCAGGTTAGCCTGCACTAGAGTGAGACCATGCCTCAAAAAATTGCTATCTGGGATGAGGTGTAGCTACACAGTGGAGCACTTGTGTTTTAACTAATGGCCACTCCATCCTCCCCAATATCCAGACCAATAGCATCATGATAACTCAGAGTCCTCTCTGAGTATAAATACATCAGCAATTGCAAGGACTTTATTGTCAAAATCTGTTCAATATCCAGCCATCTGTCACCACTTCCATCATTTCTACTGTGGACCCATGAAATCAACTCTTCCCTCATCACCTGGATTCCATGTTTGAGCTCCACATATCAGCAGAGGAAGGTAGTCTCTTAATATCTAAGTATTTCTGGGCATAATGGCTCTTGCCTATAATCCCAACACTAAGGAGACTGATCATTATGAATTCAAGGATAAGCTGGGTTATAGTCAGACCCTGCCTCCAAAAAATAAAAAAATACCTGGGAGCTGGAGAGATTGCTCAATGGTTAGGATGCTTTCCTGCAGAGCCTAACAGCCTGAGTTCAATTTCCCAGTGCCCACCTAAAGCCAGATGCACAGTGGTGTATGCATCTGGAGGTCATTTGCAGTGGCTAGAGACCCTGGCACACCCATTCTCTATCTCTCTTCTCTCTCTTCCTGTTTGCAAATAAATAAATAAATAATTTGTCCTTCCTGTGGAGGTGGGTAGTGCTGTGTCCACAAGTCTTAGACTGTCATTAGAAAAAGTTCTATGCCAGGAGTGGGATACTTTCCAGTGAGTTGTTGGACAGTGAGGCCCCTGATTTACTCAAAACATTTCAGGCTATTGCCAAAGTTCTTGGTTGCCCACCATAAGTAGATGGTAAGATCCTGTTGTTGAAGACTCCGCATGCTTGAGCTGCAGGTCACTGAGAAATCATCTGGAGCTGAGCTGGAAACTTCCTCCCTATTAACTACCTGTCACTGGAAACAGCTCTGCAATGTTTGAGAACAGAAAAGTCATCAATAGTGTGAACCAGCAGTGGACCCTGCATGCTGGCCAACCAAGCCAAAAATACCAACTGGTGCAATGGTGGCATGTCTGTTATGAGGGAAACCAACTGTTCTCTGGCTGGACTTGAGGCCTGTTCCATGTAAGAGAATTCATGCCTAATACTGAAAACCTAGTCTAAAGCCTATAGATGAAGTCATAAGCTCTAAGGGGGAAACTTCTACTGTTGTCTGGCTAAATGGGTATATTTTACCCACCAAACTGCCCTCTGAGACTTATGTTTATACCCATGTATTAATGCCACTCTCACTTTTGGTTAGAGAAGATTATCTTTCCAGATAGTGGTAACCACTGGGGAGACCCAAAACTCACCAAAGTGAAGAGAAGGGACAATGATGTTCAACACTAAGTGACACATCTCTATCACACCCTCCAAAGCACAGGGACCATTGCAGAAGAGATGGAAGAAAGAATGTAAGAGCCAAAGGAAGGGGAGGAATGCTTATAATACTGTCTTCAAGATACCAAGAGGCTTTGATATTCATGACCTCACAGTGGATGATGGTATCTATACAAGACCTGCATAATACAAGGAAAAAATGATGACATCAAAATAGAAGACAGACTAGTTGGAAAGAAGGGATTCAGTGGAGGAGGGACTTAGGAGGAGGGAAGGGGATGGTGGTGGGAAGAAATTATGATAATGGTTTATTGTTTATGAAGGTTGTCAATAAAAAAGGTTTTGTTGTTGTTGTTGTTGTTGTTTTAGCCTGACATGGTGGTGCATGCCTTTAATCCCAGCACTCGGGAGGCAGAGGCAGAGGATCTCTAGGAGTCTGAGGCCACCCTTAGACTACATAGTGATTTCCAGGTCAGCCTGGCCTAGAGTGAAACACTACCTCAAAAAACTAAAAAAAAAAAAAAAAAAAAAAAAAAAAAAAAAAAAACAAAAAAAAAAAAAAAACAACTATATTTTTAACAAAAAGAACATAGGACTGGAGAGATGGCTTAGCAGTTGAATCACTTGCCTGCACAGCCAATGGACCCAACGTCAATTCCCCAGGTCCCATGTAAGCTGGATGCACAGGGTGGTGCAAGCACCTGGAGTTCATTTGCAGTACCCACTCTCTCTCTCCATATGCCTCTTTCCTTCTCTGTTTCTCTCAAATAAATAAATAAAAAGATTTTTTTATTAAAAAAGAACATAACTGGGTGCAGGGATACATGCCTATAATTCTAGCACTCAGGAGGTAGAGATAGGAGGATTGCTGTGAGTTTGAGGTCAGCCCGGGCTACAGTGAGACCCTACCTCAAAAAACAAAACAAAACAACAAAAGGTTTTTGGTTTTTTTTTTTTGATTTTTGAAGTAGGGTCTCACTCTAGGCAAGATGACCTGGAATTCACTATGTAGTCTCAGAGTGGCCTCAAACTCATGCTGATCCACCTATCTCTGCCTCCTGAGTGCTGGAATTAAAGGCATGCATCACCACACCCAGCAAAACAACAACAAAAAATTAACAATCTGTCTTACCATTTCAGATCTCTGCCTAGACCCCTCCACATGGCTTCAACCATTAGTAAAAGCCCCAGATGTCCCAGTGACTTGGCTCTGCCCTTTCTCTCTTTGCCCTCACTTGTCCTCTGCTCCACAATTCTCTGCTACTGTTCACCCAACTCCCATGCATATATCTGCCTCAGAACTTTTTCACTAGCAAATTCCTACATCTGGAAGATTCTTCCACCACTCTATTTAAAATTGGGAATGCCTCTCTCAGTTCTAGCCTGAGAACCTCCTCCACCGACATGGCTGTAGACACAAAAGATTCAAAGTATTCATCAAAGCAGAAAATGAGAGACTGCTGAGAGCTCAACATTCAAGGAGACTCAAAGCATGACCTCGGAGGCTCAGGACATTGTGGAAGAGAGGGCAGAAAGAATGTAAGCACCACAAGATGGGAAGATTTACTCTGAGGCATTGTCTCCTAACAGAGACTGACTGATGCACTCACGACCCCACAATGCTCACTGGTAATCCCTCTATGGAGGGTCCTCAATAGAAATGGGGATGAGAGAGAAGGGATGTAAGGGTATAACCCGATGGGAATATGACCATTCTGCAATGTGTTTACATATTTAAAATACTTTTCAAAAACTGGAAATGCCTCTCCCCAATTCTGTATCTCTCATATCTACATTCCTGGATAGTTTTTGCTCCTCACAAATTATAACCCTGTACAATACTATATACTTTCCTTTTTTTTTTTTTTTTTTTTTTAGCAATAGGGTTTCACACTAGTCCAAGTTGACCTGGAATTCACTGTGTAGTCTCTATGTAGTCTCAGGTTGGTCTTGAACTCACAGTGATTCACCTACCTCTGTCTCCCAAGTGCTGAGATTAAAGACGTGCACCACCACTCCCGGCTTCTGATTTATCTTGATCCTGTCTTTCCTAAGCAGTAATAATTTTAGTTTCATTAGGATCTTTGGCCCAAATGTTAGGAACAGGACCTGGTTCAGGGCAAGTGCCCCACAAATAGTTGATGAATGAAGTGTTGTGAAATAAATGAGGTGGCCTGTAAGTAGCAAGACGCGTGAGAGAGAGGCAACTTGCTATTTATTCTTTCCAGTACCCTACCCGCCTTGACTGCTGGGCAGAACCTCTGGACAAGATAATGCATTGATCTTCCTCAAGACTGCCTCAGGTGCCACCCTGCCTTCAAGATCTGACGAAAGGGGGCGCTCAACAGATGGGAAACGTGTCTCCCCAGAGCTGGAAGTCAATAGGAAAGAACGCGTTGAGCGATGTGCAAGGCTGCTCACGGATAAACCAAAAGGGGGCGCGATTAACCGAGCTAAACCTTGGAAACCCACAGACCCACCCAATGGCTGTAAGAAGGAGTTTTCTTTCCTTTTCTTTTGTATTTATTTATTTATTTATTGATTGATTGTTGAAGCAGATCTCGCTCTAGCCCAGGCAGGCCTCAAACTCCCTGTGGTCCTTCTACCTCAGCCTCCCCAGTTGCTGAGGTTAAAGGTAATCAACGCCATGCCCAGAATAGAAGTTTTCCTTCAGGGAGAAAAACAACAAAAATCCATTGCACTTATTTTGTCTTATTGTCATAAAAATCATTTCTAAATTTCTGAAAAGTAAAAGTAAACATTACAGGGCTGGGGAGATGGCTCAGTGGTTAAAGGTACTTGCTTGCAAAGTTTGCTAGCGTGGGTTTGATTCCCCAGTACCCATGCAAAGCCAGTCTCACAAAGTGGATTTTGTGTCTGGAGTTCATATGCAGTGGCAAGAGGCCCTAGTGCACCCACTCATACTTTCTCTCTCAAGTAAATGTAATAAATATATATATTTTTAAATAGAACTCAGCCAGGTGTGGTGGTGCACGCCTTTAATCCCAGCATTTAGGAGGTAGAGGTAGGTGGATCACTGTGAATTCAAGGCCACCCTGAGAGACAACATAGTGAATTGCAGATCAGCCTGGACTAGAGAGTGAAACCCTACCTCGAAAACACAAAACAAACAAACAAACAAAAAACTCAGCCAGGCATGGTGGCGCACAACTTTAATCCCAGCAGAGGTAGGAGGATCACTGTGAGTTTGAGGCCAGCCTGGGACTCTGGGACTGCAGAGTGAGTTGCAGATCAGCCTGGCCCAGAGTGAGATTCTACCTTAAAAAAAAAAAAAAAAAAAAAAAAGCTGGCTATGGTGGCTAGGCCTTTAATCCCAGCACTGGGGAGGCCACTCTGAGACTACATAGTGAATTCCAGGTCAGCCTAGGATAGAGTGAAACCCTACCTCAAAAAAAAAAAAAAAAAAAAAAAAACCCAAGAAAGCAAAACAGAGCTGAAGAGATGTTTTAGCAGTTGAGCCACTTGCCTGCAAAGCTAAAGGATTCAGATTCAATTCCTTTGTTTAAGACCCACTTAAGGCAGATGTACAAGATGGTGCATGTGTCTGGAGTTCATTTGCAGCAACTGATTTGCTGGCTAGTTTGTCTAGCTAAATGAGTTAGTTCCAGTTCAGGGAGAGACCCAGTCTCATAAAAATAAGGCTAAGAAGTGGTAAAGCAAAACCCTGATGTTGACCTCTGAACTTTACACATATGCATACATACATGTGGCAACACCAATCATAAATACCTATACACAAGTGAAAATACAGACATGGATTCATAATGTTTTTTGTTTTTTTGGAGGTAAGGTTTTGCTCTAGCCCAGGCTGACCTGGAATTTCCTATGTAGTCTCATGCTGGCCTTGAATTCATAGCAATCCTCCTACCTTGGCTTCCCAAGTGGTGGGATTAAAGGTGTGAACCACCACACCCATCCATTAATAAGTTTTTAAAGTAGGACTGACTGGACATGGTGGTGTACATCTATAATCCCAGCACTTGTGTGGTAGAGGCAGCAGGTTCAGGAGTGTAAAGCCAGTTTCAGCTACATAGCCAGTTTGAAGCATCTGGGCTACAGGAGAACCTACATTAAAAAAAAAAATTCCAGTGCCCCCAAATAAAGACTTAGGAATGTAACTCGGTGATAGACTGCTTGTCTAGCATGAGCAAGGCCCTGAATTCAATACTCAACACTACCAACAACAAAAGGTAAATCAAATGGTACAGGGGGCTGGATGGAGAAATTGCTTAATGGAAGCCTAAGGACCCAGATTTGATACCTTAGTACCCACATAAACCAGATGCACAAGGTGGCACATGCATCTGTAGTTTGCAGTGCTAGAGGCCTTGGTGTGCTCATTCTATCTGCTTCTCTCACACACAATAAATAAATAGTAGAGAAATGATATAATGAATACTCTACTCATTTCTTAGCTTCAGCAATTATTAAATTGATTTGGTTCTGGGGCTAGGCTTCCCTGGAGTTGCTGAAGGGGCACCAGGAATTCAGGATGGTAAAATGATTCAGGGGAATAAAAATGTGCTGCAAATCTCAGCACATTTAGTTGCTGAACCATCTTCCCGTTTCCTACAAATTGATACATAAACCTAGACCAGTGGTGTACAATAAAAATATGTCAGGGCAGGGACATTGCTCAGAGGTAGAGTACTTGTCTAATATATATGGGACCCTCTATTTGGCTCCTAGCACCAGGAAAAAAAATTGGCAAGACATAATGTCACATATACTAGGGAGCTCAAGCAGGATAGTGAGTTTGAGTCCTGCCTGGGCTACATAGCCAGACTCTGTTTCAACTGTGTGTGTGTCACAATATGAACCTCAAAGGAAGGTTCTGTGTGTAATTTTTAATTTTCCACAATAAAAAGAAATTCTAAACATCAGTAGGAAAAAGAACAACATTAAAAATTGGATGAAAAAAAAAAGACCTGTGTGGTGGCACACATCTTTAATCCCAGCACTTGGGGGGCAGAAATAAGAGGATCACTGAGAGTTCAAGGCCACCCTGAAACAAACAAAAGATAAATAAATAAATGAAAGAAGAAGAAAAAAATGGATGAAAGTGGACTGGGGAGATGACTCAGTGAGCAAAGTGCTTGCCATACAAGAATGAGGACCTGGGTCTGATCCCCAGACTCAAATAAAAGTGGGACAGGTGGTATGTGTCTATAATCCCAGCATTGAGTAGGCAAAGACATGAGGATTCCTGGGGCTGGTGGCCAGTCAGGTTAGCCTAATTAGTGAATCCCAGGTTCACTGAGAAACTTTGCCTCAAAGAATAATGTGGAGAGTGATTGAGGAAGATGCTGATGATACTTTTGCCTCCACACACACATGCACATGTACCCACACACATAGGAATACAGCTATGCATGCACACCATGCACATACACACATGCAAAAAATTAAAACTAGATATAATAAAAATGTAATAATTGGGTGAAGGTAATAATTGTATCACTCTTTAGTTATGCCAAATTATTAATTTAGTGTTAATTAAATCATATTTTGGGAAAACATTGGATGAAGGAAATGATGGGCATTAAATATTTGAAAGGTAAGTTGTACTCATATGAAAGTTAAAAATGTGTGAGATGTCATTTCCATGTCTCAGAATGGCAAATATCCAAATGCTTAATGAAATTATTTGTTGACAGTAGTGAAGGGAAATAAGTGAGCAGTCACATATTGTTGGTGTATAGCAGCCAAATTCCCATTGGAAGGAAATTTGGCAACATTTGTCTGAATTATAAACATGATCCCCTTTGACTCAGTTATTGCACTTTAAGGAATTTGACCTACAGGTATAATTGTTTATGCAAAAAGTAGCAATTTGTAAGATTATTCACTTCTCACCTGTCTTTTCAGCATTTAGGAGGCGGAGGCAGGAGGATCTCAAGTTTGAAGTTATCCTGAACTATGTAACTAGACCCTGTCTCAAAAAAAATAAATAAATAAAATACAATAAAAGCTGTTATTCTAGCACGTGGAATGTGGTGGCTAGAGGACCGAGGAGTTCAAGGTCATCTTTGGCTATATAGAGACTCTGATGTCAGCCTGGGGTATGTGAAACCCTGACTCAAAAAATAAAAGTGTGGAGCCAGGTGTGGTGGTGCCAGCTTTTAATCCCAGCACTTGGGAGGATTGCCATGAGTTCAAGACCACCCTAAGACCACATAGTGAATTCCAGGTTAGCCTGAACTAGAGTGAGACACTACCTCAAAAATCCAAACAAACAAAAAAAACTTCTGGTTAAGGTAACAGCATAGGAACCACACCAAAGCAACCTAGAGGAGAAAAGGCCAAAAGCAAAACAAAAGAAACAAAGAACAACAACAAAAACTTAGCAAAATATACTCTTCTACAAAAAAGTGAGGTGTATAAGAAATTCTCAGCTGCAGAAGAGAAGTAGGAGATATTCAGAGCATCTAGAGACCACAGAAGCAGGCAGAAGCGGCTGCAGCAGCAGCAGCACCAGGTCCTCGTGGCTACAGCCACAGGGCTCAGCCTGAGGTGCAGGAAAAGCCAGTTGAAGGGATTCTCCACTCGCACTGGCCTCCTTGCAAACCCAAAATGTAAAGGAGCAGGGCATGGTGGCACACACCTTTAATCCCAGCACTCAGGAGGCAGAGGTAGGAGGATCACCAAGAGTTCAAAGCCACCCTGAAACCACATAGTGAATCCAGCTCATCCTGAGCTAGACTGAGAACCTACCTCAAAAAATAAATGCACACACATACACACACACACATGAAGAAAAGAAACGTGAGGGGAGGACGGCAAGAACCAAGTCTTGTCAGGAAGGTGAGGACCAGCAGGAGAACTTCAGCCACCATGCACAACCTCCCCTCCCCATCACCAGCACAAGCACCAGCAAGAACCAGAGACCTGGGGAAGGGAGCTAAACAACACAGCACCAAGCACAGGCAATCTGATAAGGAAACCACCCACCCAGCCAGCCTACCTAAGCCCATAGCCCAGCAAACAGGGACCCAAGTAGGCGCACAGCATAATTGAAGACAAAGCCATCCCAAAAGGTAACTGGGGTTACATCAGGTCAGTACCCACCAAATAAGCCTGGTATATAGGCTTGAATTGGAAGTGCTAATTGCACCTTCTATGTCAGAGTAAATTATTTGTTAAAAGTGATGGATGGTCAGATTTGCCATTCTTAAATAAGCTATATTTTGGGCTTGTCATTTGGTGCTTCCTGATTTATAGTGCCTTTGTTTCCTCTTCTGTCCTTCATTGGGGAAGGGTCTCACTTGATCACAAGCTGACCTGGAAACCTCTACAGACCAGAAATCTTAGCCTCCCAGTTGACTGGATTAAGGATGTGGGATAACACACATCTTTAGGGATTATGACTTTGTTAGAGGATATGGTTGTCATAATACCTACTCTTGCATAAATATTCTGTTCTGTCTTTCATTGAATCTGTACATTGTTTAGTTAAATTTTAAAACTTGACTGTATTTTTTTCCACTTAGCCAACTTAAATACACTCATAGCAGGCAAACCCAACATCTAGAGTCATTTTTGTAGCTACTCTGAGAGTCTTAAGGGCCACACCTATCACCTTAAGCTCCTATCCTGAAGATGTATAACATCAGATTGATTGATACATCTGATAATACTGCAGATAATTAGAAAATCCAAGCACGAAACTAATCAAAGATGCAAAAATCTCTACATTATGATACAAGAAACACAAAAAAATCAAGACACTGTAAATCCACCAAAAGAATGCATTGGAATTGACCTCCAGTGAGACTGATTTAGAGGAAATGCCTGAGGCAGATATCAAAAGAATGATTATAACTATGTTCAAAGAAATCAAAGAGGAAATCAAAGGAATCAAAGAAGACTCAGGAAACCAATTTAATGAAATAAGGAGGTCAATGCAAGAAATAAATGAGGAAGTAGAAATAATAAAGAAAAACCAGTCAGAATTACTAGCAATGAAGAATACAGTAAGTATAGAAAATCTCACTAGTAGAATGGATGATGGAGAGAACAGAATATCTAAACAAGAAGACCAGGTGGCAGATCTAATGCAGTCCAACAAAGAGAAACAAAAACTAATAAAAAAGTATGAGTGGAAATTTCAAAATATTCTGGACACTATGGAAAGATCAAACATAAGAATTCAGGGTACAATGGAAAGAGAAGAATTTCATGCTAAAGGCATAGTAGGCATTTTCAACAAAATCACAGAAGAAAACTTCCCTCAAATTGGGAAAGATGATAGTACAGATACAAGAAGCCTTTAGAACACCAAAAATGCAAAACCTGGAAAGAACCTCTCCTTGCCATATTATAATTAAACTACCAAACATACAAAACAAAGAAAATATATTGAAAGAAGTTAGAAAAATCAAGTCACATACAAAGGCAGGCCCATCAGGATCACAGCAGATTACTCAACACAAACTTTAAAAGCCAGAAGGGTTTGGAGTGATGTATTCCAAGTTCTGAACGATAACAACTGTCAACCAAGGTTACTTTATGCTTCAAAGCTATCCATTCAAATACAGAAATAAGGACATTCCACAACAAAAGCAGGCTAAAGGAGTATTGGAAGAAAAAAACAGCTCTACAGAAAATATTTGACAGGATCCTCCATACCAAAGAGAAAGAAAAGCACACACATAAAGAAACTGGAAAGAACAAACCATACTCAAATACTAGTTAAAACAAGAGAACAAAGTAAAACTGGAAGAATTACAAAACAAGAAAAATGGTTAAAAAACAAAATAGCCAAGTGTGGTGGCACATGCCTTTAATCCCAGCACTCGGGAGGCAGAGAGAGGAGGATTGTCATGAATTCGAGGCCACCCTGACACTACATAATTAATTACAGGTCAGCCTGGGCTAGAGCAAAACCCTACCTTGACCCCCCACCTGCCGAAAGAAAGAAAGAAAGAAAGAAAGAAAGAAAGAAAGAAAGAAAGAAAGAAAGAAGGAAGGAAGGAAGGAAGGAAGGAAGGAAGGAAGGAAGGAAGGAAGAAAGAAAGAAAGAAAGAAAGAAAGAAAGAAAGAAAGAAAGAAAGAAAGACACACCTTTTAATAACTCTTAATATCAACAGTCTCAATGTCCTAGGACATAGTTTTGCAGACTGGGTTAAAATCAGGATCTTGTAATATGTTGCCTCCAAGAAATTCACCTTTCTACAAAGTATGGACATTTCCTTAGGGTGAAAGATTGGAAAACAGTGATTAAAGCAAATGGGCAAGAAGGGGTTGCTATCCTAATATCTGACAAGGTAGACTCCAGTCCAACATTAGTTAGGAAAGATAAGGAAAGCCACTTTATATTGATTAAGGGCACATTCCAACAGGAGGACATTGTAATCCTAAACATATATGCACCTAACATAGGGGCTCCAAACTTCATCAAACAAGCACTATTAAAATTAAGGTCACAGGTAACACAAAACACAATTGTAGTGGGTGACTTCAACACCCCAATCTCATCAATTGACAGGTCATCCTGGCAAAAAATAAACAGAGACACAGCTGGACTAAATTTGGTCATAGAAAGAATGGACCTAACAGGTATCTATAGGATATTTCATCCAAATGCTGCAGAATATACATACTTTTCAGCAGCACATGGAATATTCTCTAAAATAGACCGTATATTAGGACACAAAGCAAATCTTAACAAATACAGGAACTTGAAAGAATTCCTTACACTCCATCTGATCACAATGGAATCAAACTACAAATCAATAGCAAGAAAAGTTATAGAGCATACACAAAATCATGGAAACTAAACAATACATTAGTAAATGAAAATGGGTCAATGAAGAAATCAAAAAGGAAATCAAAAAATTCAGTATCAAGTAATGAGAACACAACATACCAAAACCATTGGGACATAATGCAGGCAGTCCTAAGAGGGAAATATGTAGGTTTAAGTGCCTATATTAAGAAATTAGAAAGGTCACAAGTAAACAACTTACTGCTTCACCCTAAAGCCTTGGAAAATGAAGAACAAGACAAACTGAAAATCAGTAGATGGTAAAATATAATAAACATTAGGGCAGTAATTAATGCAACAGAAGCAAACAAACAAACAAAAAATCCCAAAGAATCAATGACACAAATAGTTGGTTTTTTGAAAGGATAAACAAGGTTGATAAACCCTTAGCAACTGACCAAAATACAGAGAGAAAAGACAGAAGGTAATAAAATTAGAGATGAAAAAGGCATCATCTCAACAGCTACCAGAGTAATTCAAAAAATCACAGGGACATTCTATACGAACACATACTCCAATAAGTTCGAAAATCTGAAAGAAATATATGATTTCCTTGACTTATATGACTTACCTAACTTAAATCAAGATGAGATTAACCACTTAAATACACCTATCACAAGCATGGAGATCCATGCAGTTATCAAAAAATCTCCCAACTAAAAAGAAAGTAAAGGCCCAGATTGGTAAATTATTCCAGTCCTTCATGGAAGAACTAACACTAATGCTTCTTAAACTTTTTCATAATATAGAAAAAGAAGGAAGCCTACCAAATCAAGCTGATACCAAAACCTTTGTAAAGATAGAACAAGAAAAAATTACAGACCAATCTCCCTCATGAACATAGATGCAAAATTTCTCAACAAATAACTGGCAAACAAATACAAGATTATATCAGAAAGATCATTCACCCCAACCAAGTAGGCTTTATCCCAGAGATGTAGGGATGGTTTAACATACGCAAATTGATAAATGGAAAACATTATATAAATGGACACAGAGGACTTCTGGTTAAGATGGCAGCGTAGGCACCATGCCAAAGCAGCCTTGGGGGAGGAGACCAAAAAAACTCAGCAAAATACACACTTTTACTAAAAAGTGAGGGGTATAGGAAATTGAAACGGCAGTGGAGAAGTAGAAGAGATTCAGAGCATCCAGAGCCCACACAGGCCGGCAAAAGTGGCCCCAGGTCTGCCAACCGCAGCAGCAGCAGCAGTGCACCAGAAAGCCACCAGACTCGGCTTGAGCTGCAGGAAAAGCCAGGTGAGGGGAGCTTCTACTCATACCGGAGCTCTACGAAACTCTAGAAATGTGAAGGGAGAGTGGCAGTGAACAATGGAGGAGCAGATCACAAGGTGGAAGAACACATGGAACAGTGAAAGAACTATAGCAGAATCGGCTCCCTCCCCTCCCTGACCACCTGTGCCCAGCTCCAGCAAACAGAACAGTGGTCCCAGGACCAGTCATGCCAACTTGAGCCAACAGCGGGACCCAAGCAGGAGCAGAGTCCGGCAGCAACATCACCGGATCCAGCACTGGCAACAGTGGCCCCAGGGGCACCAGATCCAGCCGCAGCAGCTTCTGTGGTAGCAGTGGTGGTTCCAGCAGTGGCAGCTACAGTAGCAGTAACAGCAGAGGTGGATCCAGCAGCAGCAGCTTCAGCAGCAGCAGTAGCACTTCCAGCAGCAGGGGTGCCAAGCTGCAAAGCCACAGTTGCCAGGCTCAGTTTGCCCCACAAGAAAAACCAGTGCTCAGCTCCAGAAACCAGAACAGCAGCCCAATGACCCAGGCAGCAACTTGACTGAGACCAAAATCATCCCAAAAGGTAACTGGGATTGATTGCACCAGGGAAGGGTCTCACTTGGTCGCAAGCTGAATTGGATCCCTCAACAGACCAGAAATCTTAACCTCATTGTTGATAGAGGATCTGGTTGTTATAATACCTACTCTTGCATAAATACTTGGTGCTGTTTTTGATTGAATGTGTACAATGTTTAGTTAAATTTTAGAATCTACCTGTGTCTTATTCCACTCAGCCTACTTGAATACTCCTATAGTAGGAAAACTCAACCCCTAGGAACACCTTAGTAGATACTCCGAGAGTCTTAAGAGCCACACCTAACACCTTAAGCTCTGGCAATGAAGATATATAACATGAAATCAATTGATACAGCTCAGAATACATAGCTAGCTAGAAAATCCAAGCATTTACTTAATCCAAGATGCAAAAATATATACATTATAACACAAACACTAAAAAGCAAGACAATATAAATCCACCTAAAAGTATTGATGCATCAGAAATGACCTCCAGGGAGAATGAGTCAGAGGAACTGCCTGAGAAAGATTTCAAAAGAATGATTGTAAATATGTTCAAAGAAGTCAAAGAACAAATCAAAAGATTCAAAGAAGAAATCAAAGAGGAAATCAAAGGAATCAAAGAGGAAATCAAAGAAGATGCAGGACACCAATATAATGAAATAACGAAGGCAACACAAGACATAAATTAGAAATAGAAATAATAAAGAAAAACCAGTCAGAATTACTAGCAATGAAGAACACAGTGAATGAAATAAAAAACTCTGTAGAAAATCTCACCAGTAGAATGGATGAAGGAGAGGACAGTATATCTAAGGTAGAAGACCAGGTGGCAGATCTAATGTAGTCCAACAAAAAGAAAGACAATCTAATAGAAAAGTATGAGTGGGAATTTCAAGATATTCAGGACACTATGAAAAGATCAAATATAAGAATTCAGGGCATAGTAAAAGGAGAAGAATTTCACTCCAAAGGCATAGTAGGAATCTTCAACAAAATCATAGAAGAAAACTACCCCCAAATTGGGAAAGAGGTGCCAATGCAGATACAGGAAGCCTTTAGAACACCAGCCATACAAAACCTGGAAAGAACCTCTCCTCAACATATTATAATCAAACTACCAAACACACAAACCAAAGGAAAAATATTGAAAGCAGTCAGAGAGAAAAATCAAGTTACCTACAATGGCAAGCCCATCAGGATTACAGCAGATTATTCAACACAAACTTTAAAAGCCAGAGGGCTTGGAGTGATGTAGTCCAAGTTCTGAAAGATAACAACTGTCAACCAAGGTTACTTTATCCTGCAAAGCTATCCATTCAAATAGATGGAGAAATAAGGACATTCCAAGCAGGGCTCTACAGAAAATACTTGATAGGATCCTCCATGCTGAAGAAAAGGAAAAGCACACATATAAGGAACCTGGAAAAAACAAGCAATACTCAAATACTACTTAACACAAGAGAGCAAAGGTAGAACCAGAACCAAAAAAAAAGGCAAACATAAATGCACACCTTTCAATAATATCTCTTAACATCAACGGCCTCAATGCCCCAATGAAAAGACATACGTTTGCAGACTGGGTTAAAAAGCAGGATCCTACAATTTGTTGTCTCCAAGAAACTCACCTTTCTACAAAGGATAGATATTATCTTAGAGTGAAAGGTTGGAAAATGGTGCTTCAAGCAAATGGGCCTAGAAAACAAGCAGGGGTTGTTATCCTAATATCTGACAAGGTAGACTTCAGTCCAACGTTAATCAAGAAAGACAAGGAAGGTCACTTTATATTGATTAAGGGCACCCTCCAACAATAGGACATTACAATCCTAAACATATATGCACCTAACATGGGGGATCCCAAATTCTTCAAACAAACACCATTAGAACTAAGGTCACAGATAACACCAAACACAGTGGTGGTGGGTGACTTTAACACCCCACTTTCATCAATTGACAGGTCAAGCCAGGAAGAAATAAACAGAGACACAGCTGGACAAAATGAGGTCATAGAAGGAATGGACCTAACAGATATATACAGGACATTTCATCCAAATACTGCAGAATATACATTCTTTTCAGCAGCACATGGCACATTCTCTAAAATAGACCATATATTAGGACACAAAGCAAATCTTAACAAATTCAGGAAAATTGAAATAATTCCTTGCAGTCTATCTTACCACAATGGAATTAAACTACAAATCAGTAGCAAGAAAGGCTATAGAGCATACACAAAATCATGGAAACTGAACAATACACTACTAAATGATGAATGGGTCAATGAAGAAATCAAGAAGGAAGTCAAAAAACTTATAGAGTCAAACAATAATGAGAATAAAACATACCAAAATCTCTGGGACACAATGAAGGCAGTTCTGAGAGGTAAATTTATAGCCTTAAGTGCCTATATTAAGAAATTAGAAAGGTCCCAAGTAAACAACCTAATGCTTCACCTTAAAGCCTAGGAAAAAAATGAACAAGGCAGACCAAAAATCAGTAGATGGGAAGAAATAATAAAGATTAGGGCAGAAATTAATGAAATAGAAACAAAAAAAATCCAAAGAATTAATGAAAAAGAGTTGGTACTTTGAAAGGATAAACAAGATTGATAAACCCTTAGCAAATCTGACCAAAAGAAAGAGAGAAGAGACACAAATTAACAAAATCAGAGATGAAAAAGGTAACATCTCAACAGATTCTAGAGAAATTCAAAAAATCATAGGGACAACTATAAAAGCATATACTCCACAAAGTATGAAAATCTGAAAGAAATGGATGATTTCCTTGATTTATATGACCTTCCTAAATTAAATCAAGATGAGGTAATCACATAAATAGACCTATAACAAGCATGGAGATCTGAACAGTTATCAAAAATCTCCCAAGTAAAAAAAAGCCCAGGCCCAGATGGATACACTGCTGAATTTTACCAGACCTTCAAGGAAGAGATAACACCATTGCTTCTGAAGCTTTTCTGTAAAATAGAAAAAGAAGGAATCCTACCAAACTCCTTCTATGAAGCCAGCATCACCCTGATACCAAAACCAGGCAAAGATAGAACAAAAACAGAAAATTACAGACCAATCTCCCTCATGAATATAGATGCAAAAATTCTCAACAAAATATTGGAAAACATAATACAAGAATATATCTAAAAGATCATTCACCCTGACCAAGTAGACTTTATCCCAGAGATGCAGGGATGGTTCAATATACGCAAATCTATAAATGTAATACATTATATAAATGGGTTAAAGGACAAAAATCACATGATCTTATCATTAGACACAGAGAAAGTGGTTGACAAAATCCAACATCCCTTCATGATAAAAGTCCTACAGAGACTGGGAATAGAAGGAACATATCTCAATATAATAAAGGCTATTTATGAGAAGCCCACAGCGAACATATTACTAAATGGGGAAAATCTGGAAGCTTTTCCACTAAAATCAGGAACAAGACAAGGGTGTCCACTGTCCCCACTTTTATTTAATATGGTTTTGGAAGTCTTAGCCATAGCAATAAGGCAAGAGACACACATAAAAGAGATACAAATTGGAAAGGAAGAGATCAAGTGAACCTTATTGGCAGATGACATGATTCTATACATAAAGGACCCTAAAAACACTACTAGCAAACTGTTAGAGCTGAAAAAAACCTACAGCCATGTAGCAGGATACAAAATAAATACATAGAAATCAGTAGCCTTCATATATGCTAACAACAAACACACAGAGGATGAAATCAGAGAATCACTCCCATTCACAATTGCATCCAAAAAAAAAAATAAATAAAGTACCTTGGAATAAACCTAACCAAGGAAGTAAAGAATCCCTACAATGAGAACTTTAAAACACTCAAGTGATAAATTGCAAAAAACACTAGAAAGTGGAGAAACATCCCTTGTTCCTGGATTGGAAGAATCAATATTGTGAAAATGGCAATCTTACCAAAAGCAATTTACACATTTAATGCAATCCCCATCAAAATTCCAAAGGCATTCTTCACGGATATAGAAAAAACAATCCAAAAATTCATTTGGAATCACAGAAAGCCTCGAATATCTAAAATAATACTGAGCAACAAAAATATGGCTGGTGGTATCACCATACCTGATTTTAACCTATACTACAGAGCCATAGTAACAAAAAGAGCATGGTACTGGCACAAAAACAGACATGTAGATCAGTGGAACAGAATAGAGGACCCATATATAAGTCCAGGTAGCTATCACCACCTGATATTCAATAAAAGTGCCAAAAATACTCATTGGAGAAAAGACAGCCTCTCCAGCAAGTGGTGTTGGGAAAACTGGATGTATATCTGTAGAAGGATGAAAATAGATTCTTCTCTCTCTCCATGCACAAGAATTAAAACCAAATGGACTAAAGACCTTAAATCAGACCTGAAACTCTGAAACTGCTAGAGGAAAAAGTAGGAGAAACCCTTCAACATATTGGTCTTGGCAAAAAAGGCTTTCTGAATATAACCCCAATTGCTCAGGCAATAAAACCACAGGTTAACCACTGGGACCTCATAAAATTACAAAGATTTTGTACCACAAAGGACACTTTTCAGATGGCAGTGACCTTGAGATGACTCTGAAGGCACCATGGTGCTGAGTAGAAGTGATAGAGGATGCTCAGCACTGAAATATCTCTATCACACCTTCAAAGGCTCGGGTGCATTGCAGAAAAGGTGGTGGAAAGAATGCAAGAGTCACAGGAAGGGTAGGACTCCTTACAATGTGCTCCTCCAGACACAAAATGACCTCACAGTGCCTGACACTACCTACACAAGACCATCATAACAGGAGGAAAAGATCCTGATATCAAAATAAAAGAGAGACTGATCGAGATGGAGAGGAGATATGGTGGAGAGTGGAGTTTCAAAGGGGAAAGTGGGGGGATGGAGGGAATCACCATGGGATATTTTTTTACAGTTATGGAAGCTGTCAATAAAAAATAAATAAAGCTTGGGCATGTTGATGATGCCTTTAATCCCAGCACTTGGAGGCAGAGATAAGAGGTCTTCTGTGAGTTCAAGGTCAGCCTGAGACAACATAGTGAATTTCAGATCAGCCTGGGTTAGAGTGAGGCCCTACCTCAAGAGTTTAAGTCAAACATTTTCCTCCCATCAGCTGCTTTTGGTTAGGTGCTTTATCCCAACAACGAGAAAATAGCTCCAACAGCCACCATGTCTGGCTAATACTCCTACAATGCTTGCTTGTTTTGCAGATGGTATTGGAATCCAGGACTTCACACATGCCAAGTATGTCAAGTATGCACATGCTTTACCACTAAGCTAGTGAGCTGCACGCAACTTCATATACACTGTTGTCACCTTTTTTCACTTCACATAAATCTCAGACGTCTTTCCTTCCTTTTCTTTTGGCAGTATTGGGGATTGAACTCAGGGCCTTGCACATGTTAGGTAAGTGGTACTATTGAGCTACTTAGGGCTCTTTTCTCTGTGTGCATATGTGTGCATGCACACATGCGTGCTATGCTGCAGATGTGCATTTGACTGCAGCAGACCATCAAAAGATCCTGTGGCACACATGTGTGCATGCACACAAACACAGTGCAAATAAGTACATAATTTTAATTTTTTATTTATTTGCAAGCAGGGACAGAGGAAAATAGAAAGTGTGGGTGTGTGCTGGAGAGACGGCTTAGCGGTTAAGGTGCTTGCCTGCAAATCCTAAGGACCCATGTTCAACTCTCCACGTTAGCCAGAAGCACAAAGGTGAGGCAAGTGCAAGGTCGCACATGCCCACTAGTTGGCACAAGCATCTGGAGTTCGATTGCTGTGGCTGAGGCCCTAGTACACTAATTCTCTCTCTCCTTCTCTCCCTCCCTCTCTCTATAAAAAAACATTAAAAAGAAGAAAGTTTTCACTCTTCCCACTGCAAATGAACTCTAGATGCATGTGCCACTTTGTGCATGTGACTTTACATGGATACTGGGGGATTAAACTTAGGCCAGAAGGGTTTGCGAACAGTGATTTTAATAGCTGAATCATCTGCCCAGCTCATTTTTAAAAAAAATACTTTTGGGGTCTGGAGAAATGGCACTTGCCTGCAAAGCCAAAGGACCCAGAACCCATGTAAGCCAGATGCAAAAGGTGGTGCATGTGTCTGGAAATCATTTGCAGATGTTGGAGGCCCTGGTCTGGCCTGTCTCTCTTTCTCTTTCTCTCTGTCTGTTTGTCTGTCTCTCTCTGCCTCTTTCTGTCTCTCAAATAAATAAATAATAGCTACTTATAAAGAATAAAAATATATTATTTATTTATTTGAGGGAGAGAGAGAAAGGGGTAGATAGAGAAAATGGGTACACCAGGGCTTCTAGCCATTGCAAATGAACTCCAGACACATGCTACACCTTGTGCATCTGGGTTTATGTGGGTTCTGGGGAATCTACCCTGTGTCCTTTGGCTTTGATGGCAAGTGCCTTAAAACTGCTAAGCCATCTCTTCAGACCTTAAATAAATAATTTTTATAAAACAATAAGATGAGAATCGGGTATGGTGACACACACACACATATTTCCATCACTGGGGAGGTGTAACCAGGATCAGAAGTTTAAATTGGTTACATAGTGATTTGGAGCACAGTCTGGGCTACATGATACCCTGTTTCAAAAACAATAAAAATAAAATCTATTGTGTCCACCAAATTGCCCTCAAAACACCTATCTTTATGCCCCTATATTAATTCTGCTCTCACTTTTTGATAGAGAAGCTTCTCTTTGCAGATGGAGGTGACAATGCTAAGAAGTGACAGGTGAATGTTCAGCAATAAGTGAGACATCTCCATCACACCACCCAAGGCACAAGGACCAGTACAGATGAGGTGGCAGAAATAATGTAAAAGCCAAAGAATGGGAGGAGTGCTGTGGAATGCTATTTACCAGATACAAGGTGGCCAGTGCATTCATGCCCTCCCAATGACTGTAGTTACCTACACAAGAGCTGCACAATATTGGGTCCATTAACACACCATCATAGATGATGAAAAAAGACATAGAAAAAAGACTAGTTATAAAGAAGAGTTTCAGAGTAAGGGGAATGGAAAGGGGAACAAAAGAAAATAATGACAGGTGATTAAAATCAAAATATATTATGTACATGTAAGAAAACTGTTAATAAAAGGTTTAAAAATCCAGGCATGGTGGCACATGCCTTTAATCCTGGTGCTCCAGAGGCTGAGGTAGAAGGATTGCCATAAATTCAAGGCCACCCTGATACTCTATAGCAAATTCCAGGTTAGCCTGGGCTAGAAAGAGACCCTACCTTGAAAGACCAAAATTTTTTTTAAGTTAACAAAAACAAGCAAACAATAAAATGGCTAGTGTTACAGTTACTTCGTGTTGCTGGCGCAAAGTACCAGACAGCTTGTGGGAGGAAAGGGTTTATTTTGGTTTAGAGACTCAAAGGGAAGCTCCACAATGACAGGGGAAAATGTGGAAGAACAGAGGCTGGATATCACCTCCTGGCCAAACATCAGGTCATCGACAGTAGCAGAAGAGTGTGTCAAACTCTGGCAAGGAGAAGCTGGCAATAACACCCATAAGCCTGCCCCCAACAACTTAACTCCTCCAGGAGGCTCCAGTTTTCAGATTGCCCACAAGCTGGGTATCCAGTATTCAGAACATATGAGTTTATGGGGGATACCTACTCCAAACCACTGCAGCTAGGTATGGCAGAATACACCTGTATCTCAGCTCCTTGGAAGACTGAGGCAAGACAATCATTTAAGCCTGGATTTGGAGCCATCTTGGGTAATACCACAATATTTCATCACAAAAATAAATTTTATGGGCTGGAGAGATGGCTCAGTGGAGTGAATAAAGTGTTTGTCATGCAAACAAAAGTTTGTCTCCCCAGCAGCCATATAAATACCCATGTGCCTGTAATCCCTGCCCCAGCCACAAAAAAAAAAGAAAAAAAAAAAGATCCCTGGGTTCACCAGCTAGCTAGTCTAGCTGCATCTGTGAGTGCTGTATTCCACAAGGGACCTTGTCTCAAGAACAAGGTGCAGAGCCACAAAGGAAAATACCTGACATCAACCTCAGACCTCCATACACACATCCACCCACACATATATAAACGGGCATGCACATACATGCACAAGCCAAAAAGGAAAAAGCTTTTAAACTCAGAGAGGCAGGGCATGGTAGTTGACATCTGTAATCCCAGCACTTGGGAGGCTGAGGCAAGGAGGATGATGGAGTTTGAGGCCAACCTAGGCTACAGAGTGAAACTCTGCCTCAAAAAAAACCTACCCAAAGACTAGTACATGAGCAACTTTATTCCTAACAGTCAAAGATAACTAAAGTCTGACAACAGAGAAAAAAAAACTGGTGTTTTGGTATCCACAATAAAAACAAATGGACTATTGTTACACACCATCAGGAAAGAATTGCAAAATAACCATGCGGGGTGAAGGAAGCCAGATAAAAATAGCATATTCAATATGATTCCACTTATAGAACACTGCAGGAAATGAAGACTAATCTACAGAGCTAGAAAGCAGATCATGATTACAAGGTCAAGAAGGAAGGAGCCAGTGGGGGAGATTTCCAAATAACATAAGGAAAATTTTAGGTGTGGTTGGTATGCATATGACCTTAATCGTGATAATTTCATAAGGTATACATGTATCAACATTTATTAAGTTCTAGGCTTGAAATATGTATGGGTTATGGCATGTCAATGACACTTCTATAAAGCTGCCCTCCAAATTTTCCCACTATTTGTAAAATAAGAGAGTTTACACATATAAAAAAACACTAAAAGTGCTTATGAACAGATGTTTTGTTGTTGTTTGTCTGCTTTTTTTCTCAATTTTTATTAATATTTTCCATGATTATAAAAAGTATCCCATGGTAATACCCCCCTCTCCCCCCCACTTTCCCTTTGAAATTCCATACTCTAACAACAATCTATGGCTCCTGAGTGTTCCATTGTCTGAAACCAGAGGATTCCATATGATTTATTTGCATCCTCTTAGATTTTGATTAGCCCTCCCACCACCTTTCCTTTACTCAATCTCTTCCCCTGAACTCACTTTGGGCCTTTTCCCCCCGTTAATCTATTCTTCTACTTACATATATACCAACCTATTAAGTACCCTCCTCCCTTCCTTTCTCTTCCCTTTATATCTCCTTTTTAACTTACTGGCCTCTGCTACTGAGTTTTTTCCTTCTCACACAGGAGCCCAATCATCTGTAGCTAGGATCCACATATAAGGGAGAACATGTGGTACTTGGCTTTCTGGGCCTGGCTTACCTCACTTAGTATAATCCTTTCCAGATCCATCCATCTTCCTGAAAATTTCATATCTTCATTTTTCTTTACTGCTGAGTAGAACTCCATTGTGCCACATCTTCATTATCCACTCATCAGTTGAGGGACATCTAGGCTGGTTCCATTTCCCAGCTATTGTGAAGTGAGCAGCAATAAACATGGTAGAGCACGTACTTCTAAGGAAATGGGATGAGTCCTTAGGATATATGCCTAAGAGTGCTATAGCTGGGTCATATGGTAGATCAATTTTTAGCTGTCTTAGGAACCTCTACACTGATTTCCACAATGGCTGGACCAGATTGCACTCCCACTAACAGTGTAGAAGGGTTCCCCACCAGCATTTGTGATCATTTGTTTTCATGATGGTAGCCAATCTGACAGGAGTGAGATGGAATCTCAGTGTAGTTTTAATCTGCATTTCCCTGATGACTAGGGATGTAGAACATTTTTTTAGATGCGTATGCGCCATTCGTATTTCTTCTTTTAAACTCTCTATTTAACTCCATAGACCATTTGTTAATTGGCTTGTTTGACTTCTTATTGAAAGACCCAAGAATTCAGAAGCCCAGAAACCCTATCACGCTCCAAAGGGAGCTTAAGTGGGCCCCTGCATACTGCAAACTCCAGGCTTTACTCTCTGTTGGAAGCAAATAAAGAATCCCTCTTCTCATTATATCAGAGCCCGCTCCTAATATAAAACTAGGTAAAAAGGGCATGAGATAGCCCTCAAGGATGGGAAATGAGTAATGAAGTGAACCACTTATTTGGTTTCTGTAAATAGCCTGCACCATAAGCCTTAATAGCCCACACTGTAAGCCTTAGTAGCCTGCACCATAAACCATAGCAGCCTGCCTCAGACCACCAAGGTCATGGGAGACTGATACCACACTCTGCTACCCCCACCCAAGGACCTGCGCAAATGCTGACCACCAAGGTCATAGGAGACTGATTGGTCCATGAGGGGCTTGAACAAATTAAACTAATTGGCTTAGAAACTATGGAGTGGCACAAACTGACTGGCTCGCACCCTGTGGGCTCCTGATATTAAAAAAAAAAAAATGATTGGTCTAATGCACAGGCTTTGTTAGAAACCCTATAAAAACTGTCCCGTTCCTGCATTCGGGGCTCTGCAGTCCTCTACCCCTGCATGGTGTACGACTGTGGGCCCCAGCACACTTGGAATAAAATCCTCTTGCAGTTTGCATCAAGACCGCTTCTCATGAGTGATTTGGGGTGTCGCCATATCCGGGCAGAGCGTGGGGTCCCCATTTTGGGGTTCCTTCATTATTATTTAACTTTTTGAGTTCTTTGTATATCCTACATATTAATCCTCTATCAGATATATAGCTGGCAAAGATTTTTTCCCATTCTGTAGGTTGCATCTTTGCTTTATTCAGTATCCTTTGTGGTACAAAATCTTTGTAATTTTATGAGGCCCCAGTGGTTAACCTGTGGTTTTATTGCCTGAGCAATTGGGGTTATATTCAGAAAGCCTTTGCCAAGACCAATATGTTGAAGGGTTTCCCTTACTTTTTTGTTGGGCCTTGAGAGGCCCTGACTTGAGGCCTAGTGGAACTTCCTGAGCCTAACTGCCTCTGCCCAGCTATGACTCAGCAGGGGGCCAAATGGCCTCTGGCCTGCCACTTCTGCGCAGGAAGTTAGAGTCCCCGCTGGTGGGCGCTTAGAACCAATCATCTCAAAGGTCGCGGTATGCTATTGGCCCTTACATCTCACCCCACCCTAAAGTCTCCGCCTTGTTCTCAACATTATATAAACACCCTCCTGTAACAATAAGGTGAGTTCCTGCTTCAAAAGGACTCCCAACTCAGTGTGGTTTTTCTTGGGTGGCCAGGAGAGGTTTCTGGGTCTTCCAATGCTCATCATCCTCCCTCAACCCCTAGGGAGGAACCAGCAGGCCTGTGCGGGAAGGAGCCCAACACTTTTTCCTCTAGCAGTTTCAGAGTTTCAGGTCTGATGTTAAGGTCTTTAGTCCATTTGGATTTAATTCTTGTGCATGGAGAGAGAGAAGAATCTATTTTCGTCCTCCTACAGATATACATCCAGTTTTCCCAACACCACTTGCTGGAGAGGCTATCTTTTCTCCAATGAGTATTTTTGGCACTTTTATTGAATATCAGGTGGTGATAGCTACCTGGACTTATATATGGGTCCTCTATTCTGTTCCACTGATCTACATGTCTGTTTTTGTGCCAGTACCATGCTCTTTTTGTTACTATGGCTCTGTAGTATAGGTTAAAGTCAGGTATGGTGATACCACCAGCCATATTTTTGTTGCTCAGTATTATTTTAGATATTCGAGGTTTTTTGTGATTCCAAATGAATTTTTGGATTGTTTTTTCTATATCCGTGAAGAATGCCTTTGGAATTTTGATGGGGATTGCATTAAATGTGTAGATTGCTTTTGGTAAGATTGCCATTTTCACAATATTGATTCTTCCAATCCAGGAACAGGGGATGTTTCTCCACTTTCTAGTGTCTTCTGCAATTTCTTACTTGAGTGTTTTATAGTTTTCATTGTAGAGATCCTTTGCTTCCTTGGTTAGGTTTATTCCAAGGTACTTTATTTTCTTTGATGCAATTGTGAATGGGAGTGATTCTCTGATTTCATCCTCTGTGTGTTTGTTGTTAGCATATAAGAATGCTACTGAGCCTGGCATGGTGGAGCATGCCTTTAATGCCCGCACTCAGGAGACAGAGGTAGGAGGATCACCATGAGTTCGAGGCCACCCTGAGACTCCATTGTGAATTCCAGGTCAGCCTGAGCCAGAGTGAGACCCTACCTCAAAAAATCAACAACAAAAAAAGAATGCTACTGATTTCTGTGTATTTACTTTGTATCCTGCTACATGGTTGTAGGTGTTTATCAGCTGTAATAGTTTGCTGGTAGAGTCTTTAGGATCCTTTATATATAGAATCATGTCACCTGCAAATAATGATAACTTCATCTATTCCTTTCCAATCTGTATCCCTTTTATGTGAGTCTTTTGCCTTATTGCTATGGCTAAGACTTCCAGTACTCTGTTAAATAAAAGTGGGGACAGTGGACACCATTGTCTTGCTCCTGATTTTAGTGGAAGAGCTTCCAGTTTTTCCCCATTTAGTAATATGTTGGCTGTAGGCTTGTCATAAACAGCCTTTATTAGATTGAGATATGTTCCTTCTATTCCCAGTCTCTGTAGGACTTTTATCATGAAGGGATGTTGGATTTTGTCAAACACTTTCTCTGTGTCTAATGATATGATCATATGATTTTTGTCCTTCAACCCGTTTATGTAATGTATTATATTTATAGATTTCCGTATGTTGAACCCATCCCTGCCTCTCTGGGATTCTTGAGAATTTTTGCATCTATGTTCATGAGAGAGATTAGTCTGTAATTCTCTTTTTTTTAAATTTTTATTTGCATTTTCCATGATTATAAAAAATATCCCATGGTAATTCCCTCCCCCCCCCACCAAACTTTCCCCTTTGAAATTCCATTCTCCATCTGTAATTCTATTTTTTTGCTCTATCTTTGCCTGGTTTTGGTATCAGGGTGATGCTGGCTTCATAGAAGGAATTTGGTAGGATTCCATCTTTTTCGATTTTATGGAAAAGTTTAAGAAGCAATGGCATTAGTTCTTCCCTAAAGGTCTGGTTAAATTCAGCAGTGAATACATCTGGGCCTGGGCTTTTTTTACTTGGAGATTTTTGATAACTGTTCGGATCTCCATGCTTGTTATAGGTCTATTTAAGTGATTAATCTCATCCTGATTTAATTTTGGTAGGTCATATAAATCAAGGAAATCATCCATTTCTTTCAGATTTTCATACTTTGTGGAGTATATGCTTTTATAGTATGTCCCTATGATTTTTTTAATTTCTCTGGCATCTGTTGTGATTTTGCCTTTTTCATCTCTAATTTTATTAATTTGGGTCTCTTCTATCTTTCTTTTGGTCAGATTGCTAAGGGTTTATCAATCTTGTTTATCCTTTCATTGAACCAACTCTTTGTTTTATTAATTCTTTGGATTGGTTTTTGTTTGTTTGTTTGTTTGTTTCTATTTCATTAATTTCTGCCCTAATCTTTATTATTTCTTCCCATCTACTGATTTTTGGTCTGCCTTGTTCTTTTTTTTCCTAGGCTTTAAGGTGAAGCATTAGGTTGTTTACTTGCGACCTTTCTAATTTCTTAATATAGGCACTTAAGGCTATAAATTTACCTCTTAGGACTGCCTTCAATGTGTCCCAAAGATTTTTGTATGTTGTGATCTCATTATCATTTGACTCTATAAATTTTTTGATATCCTTCTTGATTTCTTCATTGACCCATTTATCATTTAGTAGCATATTGTTTAATACCCATGATTTTGTTTAATACCCATGATTTTGTGTATGCTGTATAGTTTTTCTTGCTATTGATTTGTAGTTTGATTCCTTTGTGGTCAGATAGACTGCAAGGAATTATTTCAATTTTCCTGTATTTGTTAAGATTTGCTTTGTGTCCTAATGTATGGTCTATTTTAGAGAATGTTTCATTTGCTGATGAAAAGAATGTGTATTCTTCAGCATTTGGATGAAATGTCCTGTATATATCTGTTAGGTCCATTCCTTCTATCACCTCATTTAGTCCAGATGCCTCTCTGTTTGTTTTTTCCTGGGATGACCAGTCAATTGATCAGGGTGGGGTGTTGAAGTCACCAACTACCACTGTGTTTGGTGTTATCTGTGACCTTAGTACTAATAGTGTTTGTTTGATAAATTTGGTGGCCCCCATGTTAGGTGCATATATGTTTAGGATTGTAATGTCCTCCTGTTGGAGGGTGCCTTTAATCAATATAAAGTGACCTTTCTTATGTTTCTTAACTAATGTTGGACTGAAATCTACCTTGTCAGATATTAGGATAGCAACCCCTGCTTGTTTTCTAGGTTCATTTGCTTGAAACACCGTTTTCCAACCTTTCACCCTAAGAGAGTGTCCATCCTTTGTAGAAAGGTGAGTTTCTTGGAGGCAACAAATTGAAGGATCCTGCTTTTTAACCCAGTCTGTGAACCTAAGCCTTTTGGTTGGGGCACTGAGGCCACTGATATTAAGAGATAATATTGAAAGGTATGTATTCATTTTTGCCATTTGTTTGTAGTTCTTCAAGTTTTACCTTTGCTCTCTTGTGTTAACTATTATTTGGGTATTGTTTGTTTTTTTCCCAGTTCCTTATATGTGTGCTTTTCTTTTTCTTCAACATGGAGGATTCTTTCAAGTATTTTCTGTAGAGCTTGTTTTGTCTTCAAATACTTCTTTAGCTTGCTTTTGTCATGGAATGTCCTTATTTCTCTGTCTATTTGAATGCATAGTTTTGCAGGATAAATTAACCTTGGTTGACAGTTGTTATCTTTTAGGACTTGGAATACATCACTCCAAGCCCTTCTGGCTTTCAAGTTTGTGTTGAGTAATCTGCTGTAATCCTAATAGGCTTGCCTTTGTAGGTAACTTGATTTTTCTCTCTGACTGCTTTCAATATTTTTTTTTTTTTTTTTTTTTTTTGGTTTGTGTGTTTGGTAGTTTGATTATAATATGACAAAGAGAGGTTCTTTCCATGTTTTGTCTGGCTGTTGTTCTAAAGGCTTCCTGCATATGCATTGGCACCTCTTTCCCAATTTGGGGGAAGTTTTCTTCTATGATTTTGTTTAAGATGCCTACTATGCCTTTGGAGTGAAATTCTTCTCCTTCTACTGTGCCCTGAATTCTTATGTTTGATCTTTTGATAGTGTCCTGAATATTTTGAAACTCCCACTCATACTTTTCTATTAGTTTGTCTTTATCTTTTGTAGATTGTATTAGAGCTGCCACCTGGTCTTCTAGCTTAGATATTCTGTCCTCTCCTTCATCTACTGGTGAGATTTTCTACAGAGTTTTTTATTTCATTCACTGTGTTCTTCATTGCTAGTAATTCTGACTGATTTTTCTTAATTATTTCTATTTCCTTATTTATGTCTAGCATTGACCTCTTCATTTCATTAAGTGGGTATCCTATATTTTCTTTGATTCCTTTGATTTTCTCCTTGACTTCTTTGAACATATTTATAATCATTATTTTGAATTCTTTCTCAGGCATTTCCTCTAACTCATTCTCACTGGAGGTCATTTCTGATGTATTAATACTTTTTGGTGGATTTATATTGTCTTGATTTTTGGTGTTTCTTGTGTTATAATATATATATATTTGCATCCTAGATTACTTAATGATTGGAATTTCTGTGCCTCCATTGTTCACTGCCGCTCTACTTTCACATTTCTTGAGTTTGCGGAGAGCTCCGGTGTGAGTGAAAGCATCCCTCACCTGGCTTTTCCTGCGGCTCAAGCTGAGCCTGGTGGCTTTCTGGTGCACCACTCTCGCTGCCGTGACTGGCAGACTTACTGGAGCTGCTTCTGCCGGCCTGTGTGGGCTCTGGATGCTCTGGGTCTCTCTTACTTCTCTGCTGCCATTTCAATTTTCTAAACACCTCACTTTTTAGTAAAAGTGTTTATTTTGCTGAGTTTTTTTTGGGCTTTTTCCACCCTTGGCTGCTTTGGTGTGATACCTATGCCGCCATCTTAACCAGAAGTGCTTTTTTTTTTAACAGAGAGAACTGGAGATGTGGTGGCACACACCTTTATTTTTTATTTATTTTTTGTTTATTCTTATGTATTTATTTGAGAGCTACAGACAGAGAGAGAAAGAGCCAGAGAGAGAGAGAGACTGGGCATGCTAGGGCTTCCAGCCACTGCAAACAAACTCCAGATGTGTGTGGCCCCTCGTACATATGGGTAATGTAGGTCCTGGGGAATCAAGCCTCAAATGGGGATCCTTAGGCTTCACAGGCAAGTGCTTAACTGCTAAGCCATCTCTCCAACCCATTTGTCTGCTTTTTATGAGACAGGGTCTTACTATACAGCCCAGTCTGGCCTAGAATTCACTGTGTGGCCCATGCTAGCATCAAACTCAAGATCCTCATGCTCAGCCTCTCCAGTTCTGGGGTTATAGGCCTGTCACCATATTATACAATACACTTGTTTCTTTATTTTATTTATTTATTTATTTTTAGTGGTACTGGGCTGAGCACAAGCTAGGCAAGTATTGTACCACTGAGCTATATTCCCAGACCTTTTTTCTATTTTTTGTTTTGAGACAGGGTCTTAGGAAGTCACCAAGACTGCCTGGGATGGCCTCAAATGCACTCTGTAGCCTAGACAGGCCGTGAATCCTCCAGCCTCACAAGTAGCTAGGATTATAGGTCTGCAACACCATGCCTATTGCTTAGCTAAGAAAATATTCTTTTTGGGTTTGTAGGGAAAGGTTGTTTGTTGTAACTTTTTGTGTTTTTGTGGGTTTTTTTTTAAGATATATTTATTTATTTATTTGCAAGCAGAGAAATAGAGAAGGTGTATGGACACACTAGGGCCTCTTGCTGATGCAAATGAACTCTAGGTGCATGTGCCACCTTGTACATCCAAATTTACATGGGTACTGGGGAAATGAATCAGCATGCATTGTAAGTAAGTGCCTGTAATGGCTGAGCTATCTCCCAAACCTTTCGTTGTCCTTGTTGTTGTTGTTATTTTGAGGCAGGTTCTTCTTACTGTCTAGCCCTGGCTGACCTGGAACTTATTCTGTATCCCAGGCTGGCCTCAAACTCACAGTGATGCTTCTACTTCAGTCTCTCAGGTGCTGGAATTAAAGATTTGCACCACCACACCCATCTCAAACATCTCAAGATGCATTTTTTATACACTTTCTTTGTTAGTTACCTTTCTCATTATTGGGACAAAGTATCTGGCAAAAATCAGTTTTTGGGGTGCGGAAAAGATGGCTCAGTGGGAAAGAGTGATTCCTATGAGATCATGTGGGCCTAATGTGGTTTGATATCCTCTGAGTTTGATTCCCCAGCATCCACATAAACAGATGAATGTGGCCACATATGTCTGTGACTCCAACCCTGTGGGGAGCAGAGATCAGAGAATCCCTGAGGCTTGTGAAAACAAGTTCTGAAATCAGTAAGAGACCGTCTCAAGGAAAATACATGTATGAGAGATGAAGAGAACAACCAATGTTTTCCTAGCCTTACATCACACCTCATTGCACATGCATCTGCACATGCTTACATACACATCACAGCATACATATGCATGCACAACAAGAAAAAATCAGTTTAAGGGAAGAGGGTTTATTTTGGATTACAGTTCCAGAGGTACAGTTCATCATGGCAGGGGAGGTATAGCAGCAGGAACTTAAGGCAATTGGTCAGATTCAGAACACAGTGAGGAAGAAGAGAGTAATGAATGCTGCTGCTCAGCCAGCTCTTTCCTTTTCTTAGTGTTTGTGGGGGGCGGGGGTAGGGTCTCACTCTAGCATAGGCTGACCTGAAACTCACTATGTAGTCTCAGGCTGGCCTGGAACTCAAAGTGATCCTCCTACCTCTGCCTCCCAAGTGCTGTGATTAAAGGCATGCACCACCATGCTGGGCAGCAATCTCCTTCTTATGTAGCCTAAGACCGTGATTCATGGAATGGCCCACAGTAGGGTTGGGTCTTCCTACTTCACTTCACTTAACCTAAGTAAGATAACCCCTCACAGGCGTACCCAAAGGCTCATTTCCCACAGGACACTAGGTCTTGTCAAGTCGACAATCAAATACAAACCATCATACTTCCCTAGGCCTGGGTCACCTGTTTCCCAAATTCTTTGGCTGCATGCCTCTCAGGAATGCCCCAGCCTTCAGATCTCTGCTCCAGGTAGCCATACCTGGTAGAAATGATTCTGTTTCCTGTGTGTTTTCTCCATGACAGCATGGTTTATCCAAAACTCAAACTACGTGGTTAACAGGATCACAGTTAATGGTGCCAATCGGGGGCAAAGGGACATCATGTGTTTTCTGATATCAGGCACTGAGAAAGAGAGTATATCACTGCCAAAAATGTATCATAGCAACCTACTAGGGAAGAACCATCAAGATACACACACAGGGAGGGATGTTATGTAAATAACTCGAGCACAACTCTCAGAAATATTAGTGTCCTGAGAGACAAAAAGAAGAACAAAGACATTATGGCAAAGTGCAATGTGTTTTTCTAGATGGGCTCCTGGTGGGGAAAAAAACATGCAGCTATAAAGGATATAATCAGACTATGAAATATGGACCATAGATTAGATAACAGTAGTAGGTCAGGATTATACTTCCTGAAGTTCTTGGCTGTAGGATAGTTATGCAAGCGTGCCTTTTGTTCTTAGTAAAAGGCAAAAGGCACACATTCAGTGGGTAACACACCTTCAAGTTGCTCAGAATAGAATGTATGTGAGTGTGCAATGTATCTCTCACCATTTGTGTGTGTATGTATATACTCATATATATGTATGCATACATAGAGTGTTATGGTGGAGAAAAAATCAAGGGCCTGTGCTAGGCAAACACTCATCATTATTGAGTCATAAACCCAGTATATATATATAGTTGTTTTGTTTTTGGAGGTAGGGGTTCACTCTAGCATGAGCTGACTTGTAATTAACTATATAGTCTCATGTTGGCCTCAAGTTTACAGCAATCCTTCTACCTCAGCCACCTGAATGCTGGGATTAAAGGCATGCACCACCACACCTGGCACTTTTTTTTTTTTTTTGAGACAGGGTCTCATGCTTCTCAGGCTTTCCTCTAATTTACTTTGTACCCAAGGATGACCTTGAGCACCTGATCCTGATCCTCCTGCATCCACCTCTCAAGTGACAAGTGGATTATAGGCATGCACCACCATTCCCAGTTATGTGGTGCTGGGTATCAAACCCAAGGCTTTATACATGCTAAGCAAGTGCTCTAACAACTAAGCCATATATCCCGGCCCTATAAATATTGCTGTGTGATACATACACACACACACACACACACACACACACACACACACACACACACATATATATAGGTGTATGTACATGTCTCTTTCCATGTAAGTATTTTGTGTTCATTATATATGGATGTACATTATATATATAGCCTTATGTGTAGAGACATATGTATACATAGGGTTTCTGTTTTGGCTTTTCAATTTTTTGTTTTTTTCTCAAAATAGGGACTTGCTGTAGTCCAGGCTGACCTGGAATTCACTATGTAGTCTCAGGGTGGCCTCGAATTCACAGTGCTGGGATTAAAGGAGTCCACCACCATGCCTGGCTGTTTTAAACTTTTTTTGAGGCAGAGTCTCATTCTATCCCAGGCTAACCTGGAACTCAGTCTAGGGTCCTCCTACATCTGCCTCCCAAAAGTTAGGGTTAAAAGTGTGAACCTCCAAGTCAGCTTTCTTGCTTTTTTATTGAGACAATGTCTTATGTATATTAGGCTAGATAGGAACTTACTATGTAGCAAGCCTGGTCTTGAACTCCTGACCCTCCCATTTCTACCTCCCAAGTACTAGGATTACAGACATGTGCCACAATGCCTGACTTGTATAGGAATTTTTCAAAATTTGTTTTGCATGAGAGTGTGTGTAAGAGAGAAAGTGTATGTGTGTGTGTGTGGTATGTGTGTAGTGTACGCACATATGTAAACCCTTGCAGCACCTCTTGCCTGTGGCAGGGGTTGCTTGCCCATGGAGGCCAGAGTGAAACCTTTTATACTAGTTCTGAAGCTTGTAAGGTTACAACAATTCTTGTTTCTGCTCCCCTGAGGGGCTGGGTTTACAGGAGCGCTTGGTCACACCCAGCTGTTTTCCATGGGCTCTGGAGATTTGAACTGGGGCAATCTCAGGCCTCCACAGGTTCTCATGCTTGGGCAGGAAGTGCATTTAACCACTGAGCCATCTCTCCAGCTCTATAGAGGTTTTTTTTTGTATACCTGTTTAAATATATTTATATACATGTGTGTATGTGTCTTTGTATATGTGTTGTTGGTTGTAAATGTATATGCATTGAGTATACATGTCTCTCTGCCTGTATTAATGTGTGTACATGTATGTATTTGTGTAGTATATACATGTTTATTTCTACATGCATAAATAAGTCTTGGTATAATTATCTATATCTACAAATAAACATGTGTAGCATACAGATAAAAATATATATGGCTCCTGATAATATTCTAGTTACTGCCTAACCCCACTCTTTTCCACTGCAGTCAATCAACTATTTTCCCTAAAAATTTTGTTATTTTTTAAATTATTATTTATTTATTTGACAAAGAAAGAGGAAAAGAGAGAGAGAGAATGAGTGCACCAGCACTTCCAGCCACTGTAAATGAACTCCAGGCACATGCACCCCCTAGAGCATCTGGCTAACATGGGTTCTTGGGAATTGAACCTGAGTCCTTTGGCTTTGTAGGCAAACACCTTAACTGCTAAGCCATCACTCCAGCCCCAAATTTTATTTATTTATTTATTTGTTTGTTTGTTTGTTTATTTTTGAGGTTGGGTCTTACTCTAGCTCAGTCTGACCTGGAATTCACTCTGTAGTCTCAAGGTGGCCTCTAACTCACAGTGATCCTCCCACCTCTGCCTTCCGAATGCTGGGATTAAAGGCGTGTGCCTCCACGCCCGGCCAAATTTTTATTTTATTTTTTCTCAATTTTTATTAACATTTTAAATTTTTATTATTCACAACTTCAATAATTTTACATAATAAACCATGACAATTCCCTCTTCCCCTCACTTTCCCCTTCACAACTCCACTCTCCATCATCACCTCTCCCCCTCTCAATCAGTCTCTCTTTTATTTGGATGTCATCATCTTTTCCTCCTATTATAATGGACTTGTATAGGTAGTGCCAGGCACTGTGAGATCATGGATATCCAGGCCATTTTGTATCTGGAAGATTGCATTGTAAGGGTTTCTACCCTTCCTTTGTGTTACATTCTTTCCACCACCTCTTCTGCAATGGTTCCTGAGCCTTAGAAGGTGTAATAGAGATGTTTCAGTGCTGAGCACTCCTCTGCCACTTCTTCTCAGCATTATGGTGCCTTTTGAGGCATCCCAGAGGCCATTGCCACCTGAAAAGAAGCTTTTCTAACCAAAAGTAGGAGTAGCATCAATATATGGGTATGAACCTTAAGAGAAGTGCTTACTGGGCAGTTTGGAGAGCATAATGTATGCATTTAGCCAGACACCAGAAGGCATCCTGTGGCATAGGCTTTCAGTATCTTACATGTATTCTCTTCTGTGGAGCAGGCCTCCAGTCCAATGAGAGAGTGGTTGGTTTCCCCCATAACAGACATGTCACTATTGTACCTGTTGGCTCATTTGGCCTAGCTGGCCCATCTTAAGGTTTGCAGTGTCCACTGTTGTTAATCTCCACTGATGACTTCTCTCTCTCCCCTGAAGCTGCATAGCTTTTGCCAGCTAGAGGAGATTTTCAGCTCAGCTACAACAAAATTTCTCAGTGACCTTGCAGCCCAACCATGTGGAGTCTTCAGAACTAGGGTCTTACCATTTCTGGTGGGAAACCAAGAGCCTTAGCAATGGCCTGTAATATTTGGGGGCATCAGGGACCTCCCTGGCCAATAACTCACTGGAAGGTATCCCATCTTTGGCACAGAAAATTTTCTAATTACAACCTATGACTTCTGGATGTACCAATGTCCAAAAAAGGTAGGCTTCCATATGATTTATTCATACCCTTTTAGATTTTGATTAACCCTCTCCCACTTTACTCAGTCTCTTCCCCTGTCCTCACTTAGGCCTTTCCACTCCCAGTAATCTGTTCATCTACTTACATATATATACAATACCATCCCCTTAAGCCCTCCCCTCTCCTCCCTCCCTTGTAGCCCCTTTCTAGCTTACCGTTACTGTGGCTTTTTTTTTTTCCAAGTCACATACAAGTCCAAATATTTGTAACTAGGATCTGTGTATGAGAGAGAATATGCAACATTTGGCTTTCTGGGCCTGAGTTACCTCACTAAGTATAATACTTCCAAGATCTATCCATTTCCCTGCAAATTTTATAATTTCATTTTGCTTTACCACTGAATAGAACTCCACTGTATAAATGTATCACATCTTCATTATCTACTCATCAGTTGAAGGACATCTAGTCTGGTTCCATTTCCTAGTTATTGTGAATAGAGTGGTTATGAATATGGTTGTGCAAGTATCTCTAAGGTAGTGTGATGAGACTTTAGGATATACGCTTAGGAGTGGTATAGCTGGGTAATATGATAAAACTATTTTTAGGGCTGGAGAGATGGCTTAGCGGTTAAGCGCTTGCCTGTGAAGCCTAAGGACCCTGGTTTAAGGCTCGGTTCCCCAGGTCCCGCCTTAGCCAGATGCACAAGGGGGCGCACACATCTGGAGTTCATTTGCAAAGGCTGGAAGCCCTGGCGCGCCCATTCTGTCTCTCCCTCTATCTGTCTTTCTCTCTGTGTCTGTCACTCTCAAATAAATAAATAAATAAATAAATAAATAAATAAATAAATAAATAAACTATTTTTAGCTGTCTTAGGATCCTCCACACTGGTTTCCATAATGGCTCTACTAGATTACATTCCCACCAACAGTATGGAAAATTTCCTGTTTTTCCACATCCTCACCAGCATTTATTGTCATTTGATTTCTTGATGATAGTCATTCTGACAGGAGTGAGATGGAATCTCAGTGTAGTTGTAATTTGCATTTCCCTGATGGCTAAGGATGTAGAACATTTTTTTGGATGTTTATATGCCATCTGTGTTTCTTCTTTTGAGAACCCTCTATTTAGTTACATGGCCCCTTTTAAAAAAATATTTATTTCTATTTATTTGACAGGGAAAAAGGGAGAGAAATAAAGAGAATGGGCGTGCTGGGGCTTCTAGCCACTGTGCAGCTGGCTAACGTGGGTCCTGGGGAATTGACATGGGTCCTTTGGCTTTGCAGGCAAAAGCCTTAACCACTAAGCAGTCCCTCCAGCCTTCCATAGCCCATTTTTAATTGGGTTGTTTGATTTCTTATTATTTAGTTTTTTGAGTTCTTTGTAGACCCTGGATATTAATACTCTGTCAGATGTATATGGCAAAATTTTCTCCCATTCTGTAGATTGCTCCTTTGCTCTACTCACAGTTTCCTTTGCTGTACAAAAGCTTTGTAATTTCATGAGGTCCCAGCAGTTGATTAGTGATTTAGTTTTCTGAGCAAGTGGGATTGTATTCAGAAAGTTGTTACCTATGCCAAGATATTAAAGGGTTTCCCCTACTTTTCCTTATAGCAGTTTCAGAGTTTCATGTCTGATATTAAGTTCTTTGATGCATTTGGACTTAATTCTTGGGCATGGAAAGAGATAATGATCTATTTTCATCTTTCTACAAATAGATATCCAGTTTTTCCAGCACCATTTGTTGAAAAAGCTGTCTTTCCTCCAATGAATGTTTTGGGCATTTTTGTTAAAGATCAGATGACTATAGCTGCCTGGACTTAACATCTGGGTCCTCTGTTCTGTTCCACTGACCTACATGTCTGTTTTTTGTGCCAGTACTCTGCTGCTTTTGTTACTTTGGCTCTGAAATATAGGTTAAACTCAGGTATGGTGATATCACCAGCCTTATTTTTGTTGCTCAAAATTGTTTTGGATATTTGAGGTTTTTAGTACTTCCAAATGAATTTTAGTATTATTTTCTCTATTTCTGTGAAGAATGTCATTAGAATTTTGATGGGGATTGCATTAAATGTGTAGATTGCTTTTGGTAAGATTGACATTTTCACAATATTGGTTCTTCCAATCCAAGAACATGGAATGTCATTCCATTTCCTAGTGCCTTCTGCAGTTTTTGTCTTGAGTGTTCTAAACTTTTTGCTGTAGAGATCCTTCACTTCTTTGGTTAGGATTATTCCAAGGTACTTTATTATTTCTCCCCATTTACTGATTTTTGGTTTTCCTTGTTCTTCTTTTTCTAAGGCCTTGAGGTAAAGTATTAACTTGTTTACTTGAAACCTTTCCAATTTTGTAATACAGGCACTTAATGCTATAAATTCCCCTCTTAGGACTACTTCCATTGTGTCCCAAAGGTTTTGGTATATTGTGTTCTCATTATCATTTCATTCTATATTTTTTTTATTTCCTTCTTGATTTTCTTCACTGACCCATTTATCATTCCGTAGTGTATTGTTTAGTTTCCATGATTTCGTGTATGCTCTATAGCTTTTATTGATATTGATTTGATCCTGTGATTTGATCAGATAGAGGACAATTTTCCTGTATTTGTAAAGATTTGTTTTGTGTCCAAATATATGGTCTATTTTTTTGTTTGTTTGTTTTGTTTTTTGTTTTTCGAGGTAGAGTCTGACTCTAGTCCCAGGCCGAGCTGGAATTCACTATGGAGTCTCAGGGTAGCCTCGAACTTCGGCAATCCTCCTACCTCTGCCTCCCGAGTGCTGGGATTAAAAGCGTGCGCCACCACGCCCAGCTATATGGTCTATTTTAGAGAATGTTCTATGTGCTGGTGAACCTAAAACTTTTATATGTCATATACATGAGGTGGGGGCAGGAGGATCAAGAGTTGGAAGTCATTCTTAGCTAACCCTGTCCCACTTCTTGTTCTCTCTTTGCTTCCTGGCTAGATTTAATGTGACCAATCACCCTCTTCTGCGGGCTGTCATGTCTTCCCAGCCATATGGGCTGTGCTCTTTGGAACTGTAATCAAAAATAAATCCTTCCTTAAGCTGCTTCTTTTCAGGTGTTTGTTCACCTCAAAGAGCAAAGTAGCTAATACATTCAACATTACATGAAGCAGCCACTCCAAACACTTCCACATTGTGAACACCCATGCCTTCCTCGCCATTAGGGACTGAGAAACTCAGAAACTATGAGCCAAAATAAATCCTCCTTTAAGATTTTTTGTTTGTTTGAAGCAGGACCTCATTCTAACCCCAGACTGGTCTCAAACTCAAGGCAATCCTCCTACCACAGCCTCCTGAGTGCTGGCATTAAAAGCATTCACCACGACACCTGGCTTCCTTTGTTTTTTGTTACCTATTCCGTGACACCAATGCAAAGGTATCTAATACACACTGACTGGGTACGTACGAAACCTTCAACATATGAATATTTGGGGGATATTTACTATCCAAACTAGCAAACTACTTAACTGTTAAGTACTGTGTTTAGATGTCTGTTGTGTTAGCTGTATTAGAATTAACTAAACACTGGTAATTTTCTCCTGTTCTGGTAAACAAACTTCTACACACTAATATGAGCAACTGTAATTAAACTCAGTGGTCACCAAAGGGGAACAAAAACAGAAAAAAATAAAGACATGAAAGTAGAAGGAGGACTTGTTGGAAAGAGGAAGGGGGTTCAGTAGGAGGGGGACGAGAGAGGATAGTGGGACTAAATATGTTCAAAATGCATTAAGTATAGGTAGGGGAAATTGTCAAAAATTAATTAACTGGCCAGGTGTGGTGGTGTACACCTTTAATCCCAGCACTCAGGAGGCAGAGGTAGGAGGATTGCAATGAGTTCAAGGCCACCTTTAGACTAAATAGTGAATTCCAGGTCAGCCTGAGCTAGAGTGAAACGCTACCTCAAGAAAAATTAACTGATTAATTAAAATAACGATGGTTAGTGGAATGGGGATTACTGTGAGTTTGAGCACAGCCTGGGCTGCAGAGTAAGTTTCAGGTAAACCTGGGCTACAGTGAAATCCCGCTTAAGAAAAAAAAAGAGGGGCTGAAGAAATAGCTTTGTGGTTAAGACACTTGCTGACAAAGCCTAAGGACCCAGGTTTGATTCCCCAGTACCCACGTAAGCCAGCTGCACAAGGTGTCTCATGTATATGGAGTTCGTTTGCAGTGGCTAGAGGCCCAGGCAGGCGCATTCTCTCTCTCTCTCTCTCTCTCTCTTTCTCTCTCTCTCCCTCCCTCCCTCCCTCTCTCTCAAATAAGTAAATAAATATTCTAAAAAAAAAAAAAAAGAAAGAAAAGAAAACGAGGACTGGAGTGATAACTGAGCAGTTAAAGGCACTTGCTTGCAAAGCCTGACAACCTGGCTTCAATTCCCCAGTACCCACGCAAGCCAGATACACAAGGTGGCGCATGTGTCTAGAGTTCTTTTACAGTGGTAGGAGGCCCATTCTCTCTATCTGCCTCCCCTCTTTCTTGCAAATAAATATTTCTAAAAAGAGTTCAAGGTCATCCTCATCTACATAGCAAGTTCGATGTCAGTTTGGGCTACGTGAGATCTTGCCTCAAAAAAAAAATTAAGGGCTGGAGAGATGGCTTAGAGGTTAAGCGCTTCCCTGTGAAGCCTAAAGACCCCGGTTCAAGGCTCAGTTCCCCAGGTCCCACGTTAGCCAGATGCACAAGGGGGCGCACGCGTCTGGAGTTCGTTTGCAGAGGCTGGAAGCCCTGGTGCGCCCATTCTCTCTCTCTCTCTCTCCCTCTATCTGTCTTTCTCTCTGTGTCTGTCGCTCTCAAATAAATAAATAAATAAATAATTTTAAAAAAATTAAGCGAATGGGGACTCTGATTAAGTTGCCTGGAGGTTATACAGTGTGCTCCAAGGATGCAGCTTTTGTGAGTGTCACCTATGCTGGTGTGGGCTTTCTGGTGATAGATCTACCTTTGAGTCATCCAGGCTCTCTGTAAGTAAGCCCTCACCCGGGACTGAGGGAAAAACATCCACAGGATAATCTGGACAGAGGAAGCTCCACCTAAGTAGCTATAGGGAGGTCATCATCCAGGATGGGTTGAGACTTCTATTGCTTTGGAGGCTCCATTACTCCTGTAAGCAACCCTTCACCCTGCTATGTAAGTCATTCCAATACTCATTGGTTTACCAAAAAATTAAGCAATAACAACATAGTATTTATGTCATAAGTCTATGGGTCAGGAGTTTGGGAGTAACTTAGCTGGTCGCCTCCTGCTGGGAGCTTCAAGCAGTTTCTGACAAGTGTCATGTAAGGAGAACTCATCTACAAGCTTAACTGGGAAAGGAAGGCTGCTTCCCAGACCTCAGTCACATGGCTGACAAATGGATGTGGGGTGGGCACCTTACTTCTCTCCAAAGGACAGCTTGACTATTCTCACAACATGGTGCTATGTTCACTCAGAAGTAACTGAAGCAAGGTAGAAGCCACATTATTTATTTTAACAATTTTATTTTATTATTTTTTTAATCTTTTTTAAAATTTTTTAATTTTTTATTTATTTATTTGAGAGAGACAGAGAGAAAGAGGCAGATAGAGACAGAGAGAGAATGAATGGGCGCGCCAGGGCTTCCAGCCACTGCAAACGAACTCCAGATGCGTGCGCCCCCTTGTACATCTGGCTAATGTGGGTCCTGGGGAATAGAGCCTTGAACCGGGATCGTTAGGCTTCACAGGCAAGCGCTTAACCGCTAAGCCATCACTCCAGCCCTATTTTAACAATTTTATACATGAACACAATGTATTTTTTTCACCTTATTCATTCCTATTACCCTGTTTTATCCCCCTCTCACTCCTGCTAAGCCCCTCTTCTTCCCAACTAGTCCCTCTCCTACTTTCATGTTTTTTTTTGCCATGTGTTTTTTGTTTGATTTTGTTTTTTTGTGGGATTTTAAGTGTGGACAGTACAGTATACTATGTATGGTGTGTATGGTATAGTCACATGTGTACAGATGCATGCACTGTGTACACATTTGTTGGGCAAGAGGAGAACATCAGGTATGCTCCTCTACCATTCTTCCACCTTATTTCCTTGAGACAGTTTCTCATTGAACCTGAAGCTCACCTATTTTCAGTTAGAGTGGCTGATCAGTAAGCCCCAGGGATCATCCTGTCTCTGCCCCCTTAGTACTGGAGTTATAGGAATCCTTGGTCACACCCAGCTTTTTACATGGGTGCTGGAGATAAAACTCAGGTCCTCATGCTTGTGTAGCAAATACTTTCACCCACTGAACTATCTCCCCAATCTAGCCACATGATTTCTTTTATGATCTTAATTTTAGAAATCAAAGGCCTCATCATTTCTGTGATACCCTATGATTATCTTACACAGGGATAATAAATAAGTATCATAAAGTAGCAATCACATTTTTTATTATTAGTAGTAATAGTAGTATTGAGAAGGGTTTAGTGTAGCCTTGGGTTGGCCTCAAACTATCTATGTACTCAAGGATAACCTTGAATTTCTGATCTTTCTACCTCTACCTCCAGAGACCTGAGATAATAGGTGTGTGCCACCACACTTGGTTTGCACAGTGCTAGAGATGGAACCCAAGACCTTGTACATGCTAGGCAAGCATTCTACCAACTGAGCTAAATCCACAGCTCCACTTATTGTTATAATGGTTGATATTTTTTATGTGGTTTTTTTTTTTTTTTTTTTTTTTTGGAGATAAGTGCTCATTGTAGTCTAGGCTGACCTGGAACTCTCTTTAGTCCCAGGTTGGCCTTGAACTCACAGTTATCCTTTTTTTCTTTGCCTCCCACATGCTGAAATTAAAGGTGTGTGCCACTATTCCTAACTAATGGTTGATATTTTTTGCAGTGCTACGGATAGAACCCAAGTATGGTGGTTTGAATCAGATGTCCACCATAAACTCATGTATTTTTAGTGCTTCATCCCCAGCTGGTGGCAATTGGAGAAGTAGAGCCTTGTGGGAGGAGATATGTCGTTAGGGGCATGTTTAAAGGTGTTATAGCTAGGTTCCGCTTGTCAGAGCTCAGAACACTCTCTTGCTGCTAATTTCCACCTGCAATGGCAGAGGTGATGCCCAGCCTTTGCTCAAACCATGCTTTTGTTTGTTTGTTTGTTTGTTTGTTTGTTTTTGTTTTTGTTTTTTTGGAGATAGGCTCTTACTATAGCTCAGGCTGACCTGGAATTCACTATGGAGTCTCTGGGTGGCCTCACCCTCATGGTGATCCTCCTACCTCTGCCTCCTGAGTGCTGGGGTTAAAGGTGTGCACCACCACGCCCGACATTCATGCCATGCTTTTCTTGCATGAAGCTTCCCTTTGAGACTATAAGCTAAAACACTTTTCTCCCATAAGCTGCTTTTTGTTGAGTGTTTTGTCCCAGCAACATGAAGACAACTACAAAAACAGGCCTTAATACACCCTAGGCAAATACTGTACCACTGAGCTACATCCCAAACCTGAACTATTTATGGTTAATTAAGGCAGCATATCATGGCTGCTAAGATCTCAGCTGTGATCCAGACAGGCAGGTTTCAAATACTAGCTCTGTATAGATGACTGTGGGAGCTTGGACAAGTACATACCTTCTCTTTCATCCTGTCATCATCTATAAAGGATGATAACCACAACAGCTACCTCATGTAGGGTTGCTGCCAGGATGATAGGAGTATACAATCACTCGAGTATGTGAAGTATATAGCCAGTCTGTTGTTTTCCTTATGAGAAGACCCTACAGTGACCAGACAGCTCCTCATCCTACACTTATAGATGGGAAAACACTGTCCATAAGACCATGTCTTATCCAGGCTGAAATCTTCCAAAGGCGAGGATTTGGTTCTTTTGTTCTTCTACCCACAATTTGGCAACAAAAGACAGTCACGTTTTGCTTTCTTGTCTAATGACAGATCCTAGTTCTGAGCCACTTTTTGTTTTTTGTTTTTTGTAGTGCTGAAGATGAAACCTTGGGTCCAGGGCTTTGACTCTGAGCTATATCTCAAAACAGAACCTAACTATGTTCAACCTGGCCTCAGACTCACTATGTAGCTCAGACTGGCCTTGAATCCTTGATCCTTCTGCATTAGCCTTCTGAGTTTTGGAAGTACTCCGCTCCCCAAGTCTACTTTTTAATTTTTGCATTACTGGGATTAAAGCTAAGAACACATGCATGTTAGGAAACTGGTTTGCCACTGGCTTATATCTCAGCCCAAATATAGATACCAGGCTGGGGATGCAGCATGCATGAAGACTTGGGTTAGTGGTGGCATGGTGACAATGGCCACATGGAATAGCTGTAATCTCAGTACTTGGGTAGGGGAGGCAGAAAGATCTAAAGTTCAGACATCTTTAACTACATTGTGAGTGTGATGCCAACCTGAGATACATAACACCCTGTATGTTCTCAAAACCAAAACAAAAATGTTGCCAGGCATGGTGGTACACAGTTTTAATCCCAGCACTTGGGAAGCAGAGGTAGGTGGATCACTGTGAGTTTGAATCCACCCTGAGATTACATAGTGAATTCCAGGTCAGCCTGGGCTTAAGTGAGATCCTACCTAGAAAAAAAAAATTGAGGCTGCAGCACAAGTGTGAAGATCTGACTAAATCTCCAGCACCCATGTGATGCTACATTGCATGGCCGCCAGCTGAAATCTCAGTATTGGTAAGGTGGAGGCAGATGAATCCTTGAGGCAAGGTACCTAGTTGGACTGGTCAAATCAGTGAGCTGTGAGCTCAAGTGAGAGACTGTCTCAGTAAAGAAGGTGAAGAGGACTGGAGAGATAATTTAGCAGTTAAAACACTTGCCCGCAAAGCCTAATGACCCAGGTTTGATTCCCCAGCACCTACATAAGGCCAGATGCACAAAGTAGCACATGTATCTGGAGTTCTTTTGCAGCAGTTGGAGATCGTAGCATGCTCATTCTCTCTGTCTTTCTATCTCTCTCTGTTTGCAAATAAATAAAAAAAAATTTTCATAAAAGAAGATGACAAGTGATAGAGGAAGACACTTGAAGTCCACCTCTAGCCTCCATCTACATGCACATGGGTACACACACATGCAAATCCACATACACACACCTATGGACTACACACATCCACGTGCAAAATATATTTTGAAAAGTTAAAAACAAGAAAAATAAATATAGATGGGTCACATGTATGTTAGGCAAGTGCTTTATTACTAAGCCACATGTCTAGACTTCTAATTCCATTTATTTTATCCCAGAGCCTGAGGTCAGGACTAGGGAGTAGGGGAATCGTGTCATGCCCACTGACATGGCCCTAGCACAGTGCTGTATATAGTGGGTACTTAGAGAGCAACCAATCAGGGTGATTGTCAAGACTAAGTGAGAGGGCACATTCTAAGAAGCAATTTTTAGGATAAAGGCCAGAACAAGCTCCAGGCCTCAAGAGGTCAAGAGTCTTTTATAAGACTTACATGCAGGTGCCTCCAAGAGCCTCTAAGGAGTTTTATGCTCTCTGAAACATGCTACTAATGAAGTCATTGAACAGTGAATAGAGCAGAGACCATTAGCTTAGGAAAATAATTGGTTTCTTTGTCTTAATGTTCAAGGACAAGTTTATTTTATTATAATTTGAGAGAAAAAGCATCAGGGCAGGCAAGCTACGTATCTCAGTTGCTGCTGGGGGAAGAGGGATATGAATAACAGGAAGAGAGAAAGTCATACCTTTTGAGTTAGGGTCCAAGAGAACAAGCAGATTCAGTGACGGCAGTATGTACATAGCTGCATGGGATAGGGTCCTCAGAGAAACTGAAAAAATCTGGAGGACCAGGGCAAACATGCTTAAAATTTGGCTCATATCCAAAGAAGTGATAGAAAGGGAGAAAGGAAAACCTATGTTTTGGAGTTAGAACTCAGAAAAGTGGGCAGGCTTCCCAGTAACGATCTGCCAGCAACTGCTTTATTTTGTTTTTCAAACATGGTCTCACACAGCCAAAAATGACCTTGAACTCCTCATATTTCTGCTACTAACCACCTACCCTCAGTGCTAGTTCTACAGGTGTGCATCACCAGGTCTGGCTTGGTGGTTTCTCTTGATGTAAGAAAGAAGATGAGAAGAGAAAATCACATCATACACCAGTGTGGAATTACTATCATTTACACTCAGAGAAAGGTAAGAGAAGAGACAGGCCAAATAGATGGTGGACAGGTGAACTTCCTCCTTGCTGAGGGTTTCCTCTCTGCCCTTCCTGTCTACCTGTCACTGCTAGTGGGATCAGTCATCCTGGCCTGTGGCCCATCCAACCAAGTGTACAAGTGGTGGCCTGCACGTCAGCTGGTGGTTTCAGAGTCCAGAGAAGTGTTGCTGGCTCCCAGCCCTGATGAGTCGACAGTGGCTTTTTTTTTTTTTTTTTTTTTTCCAATCTGTCCTAAGGGTCTTCCTGGCAGGCAGGCTTTCTGTGCCAAACTCTTCTTTCCTGGCAGACTAAAGGGAGATGGTCTGAAAGGGGATGCCTGCGCAAATTTGTTAAGTGAATGCTTAACTTTGTGGCATGAACAGGAGCAGGACCACAGCCTCTGGTCAAGTCTTCCTTGGTCCCAAACTTGTCTCAATCCTCTTACATTCAGTGTTACAGTCTAATCCACAAACCCGAGAAACTCACTCAGAGCTTGAGTTTGTGGAATTAATGAATGAATTAATGAATGAATGAATGAATGAGGAAGCGAAGCCACTCAGGAACTTCCCTAAGTTCCTATTTTTAATTATTTTTAATATTATATAGGCCGGAGAGATGGCTCAGCAGTGAAGATGCTTGCTTGCAAAGCCTGACAGCCTGAGTTTAATTCCCCAGGATCCATATAAAGCCAGATGAATAAAGTGGTTCACGTGTCAGGAGTCCATTAGCAGCAGCAAGAAGACCTAGCTGGCTCAGTCTTTCTCCCTTGCTTTCCCTCTCTCCTTGCAAATAAATAAAAAAAAATTTTAAGTATGCTTATTTGCACATGTGTGCATGTGTGGGGAGGGGGCACACCAGGGTCTCTTATTACTTTATGCAAATTAATACCAGATGCTCAATCCACTTTTTAAAAAATCTGCTTTGGGGGTCTATCGGGGAATTGAACACAGGCCACAGGTTTTGCAAGCAAACACTTTTAACCACTGAGCCATCTCCCCAGCCCCTTTTTGTTGTTTCATTTCATATTCTTAAAAATTTATTTATTTATGTATTTGAGAGCAAGATAGAAGCAGATAGAGAAAGAGAATGGGCATGCCAGGACCTCCATACACATGTGCCACCTTGTGCATCTGAATTACATGGATCCTAGAGAATCAAACTTGGGTCCTTTGGCTTTTCAGGCAAGTGTCTTAATCACTAAGCCACTCTCTACCCCTTGACTCATCTTTTGAGGCAAAAGCATGTCTTGCTGTGTGGCCTTGGCTGGCTTAGAACTCAGTATGTAGAGCCCACTAGCTTCTAACAAGCTGTGATCGTTCTGTTTCCACTTTTCAAGTGCTGGGACCAGTTGTAGGTATATACCACCAATGCTCAGTTTATGCAATACTAAAGACTGAACCCAGGGCTTTGCATATGCTAGGTTAGCCCTCTACCAACTGAGCTACATCCTTAGCCTTTCAGCCACTACTTAAATATACAGCTCAGTGGCATGAAGTACTTTTCTCTACTGCTTTGTTTAAATTTTTCCAAAATAAGCTGGGGATGGTGTCGTCCCAGTACTCAAGAGGCTGAGGACCCTGCCTCAGAAAGAGAGAGAGAGAGAGAGAGAGAGAGAGAGAGAGAAGAATTTAAAATTTCCAAAATAAAAGATTAAAATTTTGCTGAGTGTGGTGGCACACACCTTTTCTCCCAGCACTTTAGAGGCTGAGGAAGGAGGATTACTGTGGGTTCAAGACCAGCCTGGAGCTAGAGTGAGACCCTGCCTCAAAAGAAAAAAGGATTAGCTGGGCGTGGTGGCGCACACCTTTAATCCCAGCACTTGGGAGGCAGAGGTAGGAGGATAAACGAGTGGTCGAGGCCACCCTGAGACTACATAGTTAATTCCAGGTCAGCCTGGGCCAGAGTGAGACCCTACCTTAAAAAAAACTTAAAAAAAAATGGCTGGAGAGATGGCTTAGCGGTTAAGCGCTTGCCTGTGAAGCCTAAGGACCCCAGTTTGAAGCTCGATTCCCCAGGACCCACGTTAGCCAGATGCACAAGGGGCACACGCATCTGGAGTTCGTTTGTAATGGCTGGAGGCCCTGGCGGGCCCATTCTTTCTCTTTCTCTCCCTGCCTCTTTCTCTCTGTGTCTGTCGCTCTCAAATAAATAAATAAAAATAAACAAAATTTTTTTAAAGGATTAAAATTCTGATTATGCAAAATAAATCTGTTGGTAGTTGTAATACAGAGCTCCTAGGAATGACTGAGTTATTAATGCAGTAATTTTTAGTAACTTCTGTAAGTTTTCTTTCTTAAATTTTTTTGCATGTCTGTTGTGTTTGTATGTGTGTATGTACTATGGGCACAGGAGATCAGAGTAGTTATCAGTACTCCACCTTCTTTGAGGCAAGGTCAATTGCCACTGCAAATGAGTTTGGACAAAGTGGGAATTGAAACACTGGCAGGCTTTGCAAGCAAATACCTTTAACCACTGACCCATCTTCCCAGCCTTTCTTTCTCCTTCCTTTCTTCCCTTCCTGTCTTCTTTCTTTTCTTTTTCTTTTTCTTTCTTTCTTTTTTTTTTTTTTTTGCTTTTGCTTTTTATTTCAAGACAGGATCTCATATAGCCCAAGCTGACTTCAAACTCACTAAGTAGCCAAGGATGACCCTGAACTCCTGATTTCGACTTCCACCACCCAAGTGCTGGACTGGCAGGCTGGCTTCCTAGGACACTAAAGCCCTTGGCCGTGGAGGGTAGGCACTAGAAGGTGAGGCCTTGCGTTGTAATTTGGACAATACAGGTAAAGATTTCTGCAACTAGGCCAGAGGGTGAGTGAATAAAAGGCCTTAGTGAATCTCAAACACATCTGCCTGGCGCGAGAAGACACGTGGGAGCCCTGAGGTGTCCGGGTGGAAGAGAGATTGGAGATGTGGGCTCCAGCCTCATCTGAGAATGAAGATCTCAGGAGGCCTCCCGGAGGCAGGGGAGGTCTGAGGCTTCTGGTATGCCCCGCAGCCTCACCCTAGAAGGAACTTTCTCCCACGCACTTCTCTTGCGCTCTTCCTCGGCTTCTGACTTGGGAAAGGGGTCAGTCAGGAAGGCCTCCGGGTCAACGCAGATACA